>NW_021604591.1:14192213-14229590 GCF_004785775.1 Grammomys surdaster
TCTCTCTCTCTCTCTCTCTCTCTCTCTCTCTCTCTCTCTCTCTCTCTCTGTTACATTTTATTTATTTAATTTTGGGGGTTGGGAGTGGGAGAGATACACATGGAGATAAAAGAAAATTTGCAGGAGTGTCTTCTTTCCTTCTGCCATGGGAGTCCTGTGGATTAAACTCAAGTCATCAGACTTGTTAGCAAGTACTTTGACTCTCTAAGCTATCTTCCCAGCCCTACCCACATTTTAAAACGTGTTTTGGGATTGCTGAGATGGTACCGTGGTTAAGAGTGCTAAGAGGAGCCAAGGTTGGCTCCCAGTACCCACACTTGGTGGTTTATAACCACTTGTAATTCCAAGTCCAATGAATCTGATGCCCTCTACTGGCTTCCTCAAGTACCTGCACTCATGCATACAGACGCACACATATACATAATTTGCTGAGAGCCAGGCCAATCCAAGGCTTTCTCAGAGGCCTTGATGAAAGGACAAAAGAGCTGGGCAGTGGTGGCACACGCCTTTAGTCCCAGCACTTGGGAGGCAGAGGCAGGCGAATTTCTGAGTTCGAGGCCAGCCTGGTCTACAGAGTGAGTTCCAGGACAGCCAGGGCTACACTGAAAAACCCGTCTCAAAAAAAAGAAAAAAAAAAAAAAAAGAAAGGACAAAAGGAACCTAGTTCTTTGTCCTTGCCAAGGGTAGATTTGGCAAGGTCTGGTCTGGAGCTGGGGTCAAGGTCTCGAAGGAAGGAGTTAAGGTTTTGTTTTGGTTGAATTTTTCTCTTAAAAAGACAAGTTATCAGTCTCAAAACTGATGTGTGCTCTGTTTATGATGCACTTGAGATATTCTGTGTCCCCCTTGTACCACATTGCTTGGTCAGCTTCCTAATGACTTAAGGTCATTGTATGGGCTTTCTGTTGACCCTTCCCCTTCCCTAAACTACATATAAGATGCTGTACTTCACTGGGTAGGGGTGACACATGTCTAATTCCAACACTCAGGAAGCAGAGGCAGAGGGATCTCTGAGTTCAAGGGCAGCTAGAGCAAGTTCTAGGACTATACAGAGAAACTCTGTCTTGAAGAAGAAAAAAACAAAAACAAAGAACAAAACCAAACAAAGATGCTGTACTTCTTAACAAACTTGTCTGGTATAAGACATAGGTTTCCTATCTTCTATATCTTTTCATCTTCTGGTAGTCTGCCTTAGGACCACTGAGGAATGACTTGCTGGCCTAGGTCAATAATTGTTTAAAAACCACCAAAATAATAAATCTTTTTTAAAAAGTACTTCTCATAAGCCCAACATTACACTTTTTTTTTAAAAGAAAAATGTTAAGACTTTATTCAAGATGTTTATCAGGCATTATAACAAAACAGCAGAGCTTCAGCCTTTGGAATACTGCAGTTCACATCCCTTAGATACACAGTCCGGTATACTATTAATTACACTCATTCCAGAGAGACTCAGAAATAACCTAGAGGAAGTGTGCACAGTCACAATCCGGAACATCAGCTCTTCAAGCGTACACTGTCAGAGGATGAAGCACATCTTCGACCATGTCTAATACTTCAAATACTGTGCAAGGAGAAGAACCGGGGACAGCTACGTGATGGTTGTAATTGACAAGCACTCTTAATACAAACACATGGACAGTTTACCACAGAGAACATACATATCAAAGCCAGCAAAGTGAGAAGCTATTCACACAAACTCAGAGGCGTTATGACTAAATCTCCAGTTAATGAGCATGAGACCGAACCTCACCTCTTCAGAAATTGGGCATGTGCTCCATGGAGAGTAACTCAAAGCTGAGACAAGTAGACTTTCGAGCTAGCAATTTGTAAACAGCCTGTGTCTTAAGTCAGTAAACTAGAAACATTCATTTATCTTGTGTAGACAGCACCACACCTCTACATGTTCAGGGTCATTCACATATGTCAGTCTACATACAGATGCACAGCTTGTCAGTCTACATACAAATACACAGCTTGTCAGAAAAGTAAACAGTTCTCAAGAAAGAAGACAGCTGCGTTTGGCTGTACAGTGAGTGTCTTTAAGAGAGGAAACAACTTCTTAGTCAACACTTGAAGGAAAAATAGTTACATTTACAATAAGACAACGATTTAGATACCTTAATATTTTAAATCTTGAGCAAGAAGTAATACAGCATGTCTGAGAGGAGTGCTTCAAACCGGGTTTTGGCATGGCTGAGTACAAACTTGAGAGCCTAGATGTGTTATGACTTCCTGTTGAAAAACAATGAAAATATACTAGGACTTAAACTGTCCCTAAAGCTGTTTATTATTTCGGAGGAGGGGGTGGTGCAAAGCTGCTTCTTTCAGGCATTCCTGCACCTCTTTCTCTTCGTCCAGATACTGACACGGTCGTACGTGTTAAAGGTATCATTTCTCCTGTCTGGAGCTGTTGGGTGAGTTTGAAGAAGACAGATGCTTTTCTTAATGGGTTCAGATGGGTACAGGGCACAGGCAGAATATTTACCCTCAGTCATCAGCTCTTGGGTTAGTTCCTGAGGGTTAGTTCTAAATACAAAATCACCTTCAGAAAATTCCATTAGGTGTATCTGGCAGCAATGAACTCCAACTGAAACCCTTCGTGAAATGGCCAAGGCCCAGCCAGTGTAACAGTCTCCCAGTGCATGTTTGCATAGCTCAGTATCAGAGGGGTTTGTAATTGAGCCTGTTTGCAGTCGGCTGACAGTTCTACGTGGTATACAACACTATTTCTCTAGCCTTCGGGGCATAGCTGTGAACAAACATAATCCGAATAGGAGTAACTGGATTGTGACCACTGCATGCATTACATGGAAAGAAAACACCAACTCTATGCACAAATAGACTAGCCCTACGATTTGGCTCAGCTATCAAGAGGAGAGAGCAGCTCCCTCAGAACGCAATGTTATCTAAGTCAGAGAATTGTCAAAATTCTCAGTGCAGTCCTGGCTTGTATAAAACATCCATGAAGACATGGAGTGAGCATGAGTGTCAGTGCATCCTGTCAAATTCCACACAAGCCAGAAGGTAGCAAGAGCCACAGCTGCCTGTGGCTTAGCCTCAGTCATCCCTAGACCCCGCCTTCTGGCAGGCATTTGAGATTTGAGTGTTTCATGTTTTGAGCATGTCTGTAATAGAACCTAGTTGTAGGCTTTTCTCTTTGCTTAGTGTACTCTAAAACAAGGTGCTCAGATGTAGGCTTCTTCTCCTGGAGCAATCAGCCACAGCACTGGTCCCTGAAGGAGAAACTCTCGTGCCAAGTGCTTCTGAGATACTTGCAATTCTGCCAGCAGCTGAGTCTCCACCCCCCAAACAGCTGTGCTAAGGGTGAGCCTGCCTGCCTGAAGCAGTACCAGTGCTCCCTGAAGGGCTTGGAAGCTTCTGCCCTTGAACCCAAAGGGCAGGAAAGGTGAGGTTAGGTACAGCACAACAAACCTCTTAGGACAGCCAGGGCCCCAGATCTGAAGAAGCCGCACTCGTACTCTTCCTTCCTCTTCCTTGATGCCTACCAACCTTCTTCCCTGTTGCTGGAACACTGTACTCCTCCTGCCTCAGCTCTGCCTACTTACACACAGCCATCAGAAGCCCATGGCCATCTTCCTGCAGGAGAAGGGATGCCCTACAGACACTGGCTTTGTAAGCAGGTTGGAGACATTGCCTAGAATCAAAATGTTTGTCTATGTTTTTGTTTTTGCAGCTTTCTCACCAGAACTTCTGGCAGCCCTTGTGAGTTCATTACATTAAGCTCAAAGCTGTAAATATATACACCATAGTCCAATGTATTAGTACCAAGAACAACAAAAGGGTTTTAAAAAAGATCACTTCGTTTGCATTTACAGGACTAAAAACTATGCAACAAATAAATTACAAATGTACATCTCAGCAGCATCATGGAAAGAGTGCTTATACATCTAAAAACACTGTGGCCACAATGACAATCCAATTGTGGAAAATTCCTAACCCCAGAAGACATAAAGGTCACCCTCCACCACCACCTTTTCCCTTTAGCCTCTCCCCAGCAGGAACAAAAAGGAAAGAAAACAGAAAATTCTTAAAAGGCAGAAGAGGGGAGTAAGTAAAGGCCATGTCTTGGGGCTGCACACTCAAAGCACACCCAGCCTGCGGATTTCCATGTACTAGCGACTAGCTCTTTAAGGCAGAGGAGAGACAGACATCTGTGGATCCGGTGCTGTTGGCTCATCTCACGTGGTTTCAGTGGCCGAGGATGAGGTACTTTTCTTCCTGAAGCGGGATCGAAGGGTTCTAGGCGGTGCCTGATAGAGAAAGCAGAGAGAGGATGTCCTCCATGGGGCTTGAGGGTGGATTCTTGGGGAACAGCATGGGGCAGGGATACTTGGGCCGGCTCCCTCTGTTGGGTAGAGCTGGGTTCCCCACAACAGCTGAGGTGAGCCCCTGGGAAGGCCACCACACCTTCCTGAGTCTGAAGGGAAGGGCATGCAGAAGGGCATGTCTTCCTTGTTTCAATGAGTTGAACAAGGGACAGCTTCAGCCCTTTGCTGATTTCTATATTTCCTTTGGGAACTGTTTTCTGGTGTGTGCTTCAAACTTCCAGTCCTCATTCTAGACATGAAACCTTTTACTCTCCAGCAAGCCACACCTGGAAGGCCAACACTATCTCATCTCCCTGAAGATGACTGTGGAGATCTTTTCTCTCAGGGGAGGCACAAACCACAGGAGGCATTACGATAGAAATGAAAGAAAGACTCTTGGTCCTAATCCACTGTTCACAGCCCTAAGCTTTCCTGTAAGGACAGAGAACTTTTCCACTATCCTTTCACACTGCTGTCCCCTCTGACTGGAAGCCATATTCTTGTATTCTAGTCCCCTTGAGCATCAGCTTCAAAGTCACTTGTCTAGGAGACCCTGTGACTCTGGCCTCTTCCTGACCACACACAGCCACCTTTGTCTCTCATAGTAGTTTGGCTAGTGTTGTTCATTCATTTGAGACAGGATTATTCTAAGTAGCTCAGGGTGGCCACGAGATCATTTTGTATCCCAGGCTAGCCTCAAACTTGTGGTGATCCCCCTGCTTCAGCCTTCCAAGTGTAGTGTTGACATTAAAGATGTGCTCCACACAGGGCTGAGTGTTTGTTTCCCTCCCATACTGGAGCATTGATCACAGGGTACATACATTGCTAAACAAGTACCCTACCCACAAGATGTATACCTCCAGCTCCTTTTCCTCATAGTGCTTTGCATATGCGCCACAGCAGAGGGCTTAGTATCCAAGCCAGGGTATGGAATATCTCCCTCCACTGCCCATCAGACTGAACTTCCTGAGGCCTGTGTCCCCTCCACCACCATCTCCTGGTGACTGACTGGCTCAGTGCTCCCCCAGATGACTCAGATCATTGCCTCACTGGTAGGGAATGTTCACTTCTCACTTCTAGATGTTGCCTGAGACCATGGCAATAAAATCTCCCTCTTTAGGCACCCGCCTCTTGGCCATTACAGTAAACAGGAGAGCTATGTGCAAAGCTTTAAAACCACAGCTAGGTGTGGTGATGCACACCTGTGATCCCAGTATTCAGGAGGTAGAGGCAGGAGCATCAGGTGTTCATGGCCAGCCTCTACTACAGAGAAAGATCGAGGCCAGATTGGGCTATAGAATGAGACCCTGTCTCAAAAACAACAGTAACAAAACTCCAAACAAACAAAAACCAACAACAATCCCTTGGGCTCTGGGATATTTAGAGATTTAGAGTGAACTCTCCCATCATGAGGTTTCCCAGATCCTGAGGCCAGATAGGACTCATCCAGTACCCAGAACTAATCCTCACTGACTGGTTGGAGACATAGCTCAGCGGTAGAATGTTTGCCTAGCATATATGGGTGGCTCTGTTTTGATTCCTAGCACTGGAGAAGGGAGGGGGAAAGAATATATGAGAGAATATGAAATGATCCATCTTGTCCAGGAATGTGAGGAACCCCTATATCTGAGGTGGCTGTAGCTTCTGTCTCAGAGACAACAGGAATGCTGGGATTCCAGGCTTATGAAGGGGAATGTTTCTGAGCATCTCATCCGATTCTCACCAGGGCCTCCAATTTTGTATGTGACAGGAATCATGACTTTTTCACAATGGACCCTCAGGCCAGAAGGTTCAGTAGATAAAGAATCAGAAAGGAACTGAGTGGCTTTTCCCTGAGCCTGTGACTAGTAACTCTCCACCTATGTCACAGAACACAGCCTACGAGTCACAGGCATGGTCCTTCTGCTGCCAAAACACTGACTATATCCACAGTTGCTCATAGTGCTAAGTATATTGTTTTCTGATAACGTTAAAGAACTGGCACTGGGGAAATAACTCATCTGGTGAGGCACTTACTGTCCTGGACTCCATGGGTGGCTGTATATACACGAGTGTACACACACGCACGCACACACACAGAGATCTTGGCTGGTAGCTGGTGGTTTGTCCTACCTGTTTGATGGAGGGAATACTCAGAGAGTGTTGGATATCACATGTGATGCCATTCTCAGGACACCCAGATCTCTAGTGCAAACACATGCTCTAGCCTATACCCACAGACACCATGTACCTCCAGGGGCAACTCGGTCCTCCTCGGTGCCTTATACTTGTATATGAACTCCAACAGGTCCTCCTCCTCCTCCTCGTCAGAAAACGCCAGTGGGTTTCGGACCTGGTGGGGCTCCCATGACTTCACACCACCCTCATTCACATCTCCCTCAACCACTTAATGTCCATCTAACAAAGGAGAGAAAGGATAGCGAGAAGGGGGTCAGTGTGGGAGGGCGCAAGGGTGGGCAGGAAGGGTGATTAGGTACACAGCACAACAAACCTGTTAGGACAACCAGGGCCCCAGATCTGAAGAAGCCCTACTGTCATTAGGGGGACTCAGGAAAGTGAAGGTGTAAGTGGATCAACTGTAGGCTCAGAAGCCTTTGAACAGCTCCCAGGAAGACGGGAGAAAGACACTTCCTTAACTCTGAGACTTGCCATGCCTGTGAGTGGACACCGAAGAGTGCCCAGGAAAAAGCCTTCTCTGAAGACAAGAGCTGTGCCTCTGAGGGGTGATGCTTTCTAAATCGTACACACAGGTATGTTGACAGTGCAGTACCCTTGTCTATGCCGCACCAGGCATTCTGTAAGAGACCTTCAGCTGAGCTATGCAGATTTTTCGTTTCAAAATACCTGGTGCTAGATAGCAGAGGACCCTCAAATAGATGCAAAATCTGAATGTATCCCCCACCCCACCCCCATGTGACAGCAAGATTCCTACTTCAGTCTAACTTGAATGAGCTATAGGCAAAGCTCCAGAGTTAAGTTGGCCCATTGAATGCAGCCATGTTACTGAGCCAGAATGTCCTAGCTTAGGCAGTATGTAAATTATTTTCTGCCGTACCCAGTTTATCTGGCATCCATGGACACATGGTTCTATTCTTGGTATGTTATTTTCATCCAGAACATCGTTCTATTCTTGGTATGTTGCCTTCATCCAGAGTTACAGAAGGTAGAGCTAGAGGGCCCACAACTCATCCAGTTCCACCACTCTGAGGTCTACAGACAGAAACCTGGGCTCTTGTTGGGGATACCCTGCTACTGCTTCTAAAGTCCTATTCAGCCGCAGAACTGGCTCTAGTCTATCACCAGAGGGCTGGTTGCTGTGTAACAGCAGCCAGGATGAATAAACTAAAGGCTGCAACTAAGCGCTTTTCCAGTTTCCACTGCTGTGCTCCATGGAAGCCAACAGGGGGCAGCATGAGTACACAGCTGCTGTCAGCGGGCCTTGCAGGGCTGAGCCGTGGGTGGAAAGCCAACTGCTCAGGCTGTGCCTTGTCAGGGCCTGACATCATAAATTTGCCTTGGATTTTTTTTTTTTTATTTTCTTTCTTCACTTTGTGCTTCTCTCAGTCTGTTTACTCCAAGTATAGTTGCTTTCTTGTCCTTTCCTGCCTGAATCAAATCAGCTTGTTGAACTTTGAGAACAGTAACCTCACCTTTCTTGACACTCTGGTCTTCCAAAGCTGCCTTGCCCTGAGCCCCGAATAAGTCTTAGCATCTATACCCTGCATATGGCATATCCTGCCACATGTCCTGGGTCTCTTGTTGGCCACACTGTCTCAGCAGAAAACGTCCTGAGTTGTGAGGTTGTGGCTACTCATCCCTTGTTCTATGAGTGTCGGAGGAAGGACTGGACGTTCATCTGGTACTGCTAGTCTAATAAGCTAAACGGAAGCCTGCTGCCATCTTAGACAGTTCAACTCTGCTCCACAGCAGAGCATGGCACTTGCTAACCAGGACATTCCTCTGGACACAGATTCCTCCTGCCTGGGAAGAAGAAGAAGGTCCAGGCCTAGTTAGGACCCAAGGCTCCCAGGCCAAAGTAAAAATGCAGAAGCATCCTGGCTAGCTCCACCCAGCAAAAAACTGGATCTTCTGTTGGAATTCATCCTGGAGTTGGAGTTCATCCTGGCTGAGTCTAGACCTCTGAACAGGTGTGGGCTGTTTCCCTTAAGTGAAGAGTTTCCCCTACCAGTTGTTATGGGCAGCATGTTAACCCTGAGACACAGCAGGATCCTTGGGAATATAATTCCTCAGTCCGCCCACCAGAATGCACTGACGCTGAGCTTCCAAACCGCACACTAACCACAACAATAATAAGCACCTCATAGGTGGGCATGCATGCCAGAAACCCTAACGCTGGGAAATGGAGGCAGAAAAACCTCTTTGGGTTAGCCTGGGCCACATAGTGAGTTCCAGGCCAGTCTGGGCTCCAGTGTGGAGACCCTGTCTCAGACACAAAAGCAAAATAAAACAAAGAAAGAAACAAAAATCAGTGCCCATCTTAACAGGGCTTTGTGCACACTCTCCACTGCAACCTTGAACAAGAAGTGTATTTTGAAAAGAAGTAATCCTGTGACTCCCAAGAGTGGAGATCATTCCAGATATCTAGGCAGGAGTGGAAGTCTGACCTGATCTGGGCAGAGGCAGGGAGCAAAGGAGGCCAGTGTGGGTGGCTAGGGACAGAAATAGCTATAGATGGAAAAAGCACAGAGCCCCGCCTAAAAACCAGCCCAACTGTTAGGATGGTCCCTGTATGTCTGTCAAGCGTGTCGTTGGTATTTACTATTTTATTTTTACTTTTCTGAATTCTGGAAATCAAATCCAGGCCATTGAACATGCCGGGCAGATGTTCTACCACTAAGCTGAATCCCTAGTCCCTTGTTTGTATAGTCTGCATCACTCTTGGGACAGAAAATAAACATGGACAGCCACACTTATAAGTGTCTGTGCACTGTGGACGCTGGTTAACTGTATTTCCCTCTTCAGTGGGTGTGAGGAATGACCAGGCGGCATGCATTTACAAATTTCTCCTGACCCTATCTTTCTTCCTTCTCACCTCCCACTTCCATCTTCTTCTTCTTACTTTGATTCACTGTTTCACACACACACACACACACACACACGCACTCACACATGCACACACACGAACACACGCTCACACACGCATACATAACATATATATGCATATATATATACATACATACACACATACATGCATATATATACATACATACATACACACATACTTTTTGGAACAAGCAGCAGAGTAAATAAGAAGTATGTCACATTGGATTTGTCCACATTGAGGGGTGACACCAATCTAAGAATCAAAGACAGTGAGTGGGCAGGACACTACAGAGTGTACCTGTAGATCTGCATAGACTCATGACCTAATGCATCCTTTGCCTTAACAGTGGCTAAGACTCCTCGACCCCAAGGACTTGTGTGAGAATGTGCTCTCCCATAACAGGTCCTCCCGACCCCTCAGCAAGGGCACCCCAGGCCTGGAGCTCACTGGGCTGTCATGGCTGGGTGAAGGTTGGTGGTTTCTAGTTAAAGACAGGGGTCCCTGTTGTCTTCCACAAGAGGGCACCTGTATGTGTTAGTGTCGGCTCAGCACTGGAGGATGGATAGGAGGGGCTGGGTAGTCTCAGTCCTTTAAAGACCTGAACAGGTCTGCCAGCCTCAGGCGCTGAGCCACCCACCACAGTGCAGCACGGCCCCCAGGTTAGCATCCATCCCACACGGCACACATTAGTGATGCAAGACCGCAGATGTGATGGAAGGACATGCCTGTCTGAACACTTACATCCAGGATCCCAGCAGTCACCAAAGAGAAAAGAAAGAACACCCTGTTAGAGAAGGGGCTTTGGAATGAAACCCACATGTACTTAAATTTATGCTCTGCATACTTGACTTTAAAAAGGGCCTGATACACCTTTCTGACTGATGACAGGCAGCTCAGGGAGGAAGAGAAAAAAAAAGGGGGGGAGGAAAAGTGGCATACAGGAAGCAGCTACAAAGAGACAGAAATATGCAGGAAACAGCAGGGAGCTGACTGACAATCAGAATGAAGCAGAGAGGTAGAGAGAGAATGGTCTGGTGTCAGGGAGGCACAGATTAGAATGGGTCCTCACTAACAACTGCTGCTTGCTGGGCTCTGAGCTCTAATGTCATGGCTGTCACTGCCCTGTAAGGTGACTGTCAGCCCCCAAACTCCCAATTTCCCTTTCTCCACTGTCTGAATTAAGACCTGGGTTTGCAAATCCTTTAGAAAGTTCAGTCTCTAAGGATGACTAGACCCTTCCCATAGTTCTGGACTGAACACCATTCCACAGGACACAATTTCAGGGGATCACCCAAGACCCCCTGGAATCCTCTCAAATGGTGCTGAAGCTTGAGATCAGTTTCCAGCCCCAGGTGTACACCAAGCACTTACAGCTCGTGCGCTCAGTGCGCAGGCTCATCTGCCAGCACTTCCCAGTAGAGCGTCCTTCACTGGCAGAGAGCTGAAGGCACAACAGGAAAGAAGGGAGAAGGAGGCCCAGAGAGTGGAGAGTTGTTCCTAAGGACATAGAGGGTCCCACTGTGGAGGAATCATGGATGGGGCCCTTGCAAGGAGCTCGAGGGGGCAAGAAGAAGATTCCAGACATCTAGTGGATGACAGCAGGACCCTAGGAGAGCAGGGCCTGCAAAAGCCAGTGCTTGGGTCAAAGCTGCCAGGCCTAGACTCCAAGCAGAGCCATCCCCACCGGATATTTTCAGCTATTTGCTACTAGTTGTTCTACTCCTCCCAAACTGCCATCCATTCTTAGCCCCGCTGCAGTGGTCTGCAGAATGTGCAGATCCTTACCGTCTGCTGGATTAATTGTCTGGCACACAGACTTTGACTATAAAACTACTGGTGTCCTCATAGGTGAAGGTATCTTAGAGGCAGGGGGAAGAGTGGATCACAAAGAATGGGACATTAACCAACCCAGTCCCCAGGTGATACTATCCTGGATCATGGCACTTAAAAGGCAACATGTAGAATGGGGGACAGAAATGTCCATGGCCATCTGGGGACAATGAAGAGTTGTTTCCCAGAAACTAGGAAGTCTACCAGGCCTATGTACCAATGTCTAGCAATGGGAGTCCTCAGTTTCCAAGATGGACTGGGAGGCCCCAGTTGGACATGGGCTGCCAAAGACTGGGTGAGCCAAATGCTGCTCTCCCACTGTGTCCCTGCTTAGTGCTGCTGTCTGTCACTTGTCTTGGACTTATGGCTTTTAAAACCCAATACCCTCCCTAGCCCGTGATGCTCCTAGCCCAGGCAAAGTGGAGGCGCATCTTGTGAGAGTATAGTAGGCCCCAGAGAGCCACAGCTCCACCAGCCGTGGTCACACACAGAGAGCAGCAACATCAAGGGGTCCTGTCTGGAAGTGGGAGACCCAGAATCCTGGGTTCATCCGGCTATCACAGCCTTTAAAAATAGTAGCCATGGGACAGAGAGATGGCTCAGTGAGTAAAGGCACCTCCTGCCAAGCCTGATGATCTAAAACTCATGTTGTGGGAAGCGAGAATCAACTCTCCCAAGTTTTTCTCTGACTTCTACATAGAGGCTAGGGCACACATGATCTCATATAACCCTTCATACACAAATAAAGAATATAATAAAATACAGTCACCCTTCAAAAGCCCCTTGTAACAGCCGTTTCCATTATAATGCAGGGAGGAAAGCAGGGACCTTTATCTCTATTTTGTGGTGAAAAAAACAAAACAAAACAAAACAGGCTCAGAGCAGTTAGGTGACTCACACAAAGTTGCACAGCTAGTAAGTGGCAAGACGGAGTTCTTTTAGTAGGGCCAGAATCCCCTAAAAACTCAGGGCTTCCTCCCTTCAGAGGATCATGGCAAGTCCCTCTGTCCTCAGGACCCACTGCAATGGGTGTGCACCACTATATGTTGGCTTAAAGATTCACACATACGTCTCTAACATTTCTTCTAAGAGGCTGGATAATTCTCTCATGGAACACAGGTTTGGCAGGTGACTCACAGCCATCAAGCAGGCTGAGTGCTAACTTGACTTCAAAGGCAAAGTCATTCACTCTGGGCCGAGCCACTGGCCATGTTTCAGTACTCTCCAAGAGCTTGAGAGAGGCCCAGATGGGAAGGAACTCCAGGCAGTGGCCTCTGGAGCCTTCTTGGGGGGTGGATCTGCTGTGTCTCAGTCACACCTTCAGCTGACTGAGCCCAGCCAGCATTCTGACTGCAGCTTCTAAAGGGGTTGGGCCCCAGACTGTAAGACAGTAGTTTTGCTTCCCCTAAGGGTCTTGTCCCACACCTGACCATCCGGCTGAAAGGGAGCCCTGAGGTCAGGGTCCAGCACTTGGTTAGCGACCCCTGAAGCAAGCTGAATCCAGCAGGCTGCAGGCAGGCTGGCTGCTACTCACCTTTCCGGGTCCTGCAGGCGGAGCAGCAGGTACACACTGTGGGAATCGATCGGGTGAGGGGCGCTGTCAGAGATAGCCCCCACCCAACAGGAACCAGGCCCCAGCAACCAGGGAGGCCCCAGGGGAGTGTACAAATCCCAGAAAGAGGGAGATTTTTATTGACACTACAGAGTGGAAAGGGATCATCTCTGATTCAGCTTCCTCTAGGGTCAGGCCCCGATTCCCGCAGCTCTGAGGTGGTGAGAGCTGTTTAAGTTTCTCCTGGGAATAACTATCCTTCCCCCAAACCTCTCATAGACCTTTTGATTCAGAGTCCTCCGGGAAACCTCCGTAGACTATAGTAGGTGCTCACTAAATCCATGCTGACCCAGTGACTCTGAAGCTATAAAAGTCTCAATGGACACTTTCTGGTGGCTGGTGGCAGCCATTCGAGGTGTTATCCCTCCCTCTCAGTTCAGATTGCAGAGAGGGCAATCAGTCCCTGCCTGCCCTAACCCTTCAAGCCAGAGGGCAGACACCAGGTAGGTCACTCAGCTCTGGAGTGTGGCCCAGCCTCACCCTGAGTGCTGAAGGTGGCAGCAAAGAATTCTGCTTCTCCATCTCCAGTGCTTGGATAGTGTGCTCTCCTATGCCTTGTGCACGGCCATTTGCATGCTAGGCATGTGGCAGGCAGGTGGAGGTCGGTTGGAGAGGAGGGCACACACCCAGCCTCTGTTTGCTAGAAGCTTGCAGGCAGAGTAAACACAGCAGTAGAGTTTCTGTGTCTTGTTCTCCTTTCTTTCTTTCCTTGGGATACAGAGAGCCAATTGCTCTCCTCCTTGGTCCTCCTCCGACCATCTTCTGTTTCCTGGACCCACGCCGTTGCTTTTATCCAGCACCTCACTAACTCTGCTTCCCCCAAGGAGCGTGAATTTCAACATCTACACACATCCCTTTGCTTAACTGTGCTCTTGCAAACTCTATATTCTTTTGTATAATATGTATATTGTGTGTATGTATGTGTGTGTACATGTGTGTGGGGTGAGCCCACCCCTGCTTGTGAGTGTAGAGGTGAGAGCTTGGTGTGGTTTCTTGTCTTGCTCCTCACTTTATTTTTTTGAGGCAGGGGCTCTCACTGAACTTGGGGCTCACTGGCTCATCTAGACTGGACAAAGTCTCTGGGTCCTTCTGCCAGTACCCTCCAGTGCTGGCATTACAGGCTCATGCTACAGCACCAAGCTTTTACACAGACTCTGTGGGTCCAAACTCAGTTTCTTACGCTTATAAAGTAAGCACTTTACCAGCTGAGCAACTCTCTACTCGCCACTATCACCTATCTGTATCTATCTCTAACTATCTACATACTTACCTATCTATCTATCTATCTATCTATCTACATATCTATCTATCTATCTATCATCTATCTATCTATCTATCTACATACATATCTATCTATCTATCTATCTATCTATCTAGCTACATACCTCTGTATCTATCTACATACCTACCTATCTATTGTTTGAGACAGGCCTCACCATGTAGCCCTAGCCTGGAACTCACTGGTAAATGGGGCTGGTCTTGACCTCACAGAGATTCTCCTGTCTATGCTTCCTGAGTGCTGGGATTTCATCACACCAGGCTATATTTTTCCTTTATATAAATGATTGCATAAGAATCCACTGTGGTTTGTGCATTTCTATAGGGCATTTAGCTTTTAAGAACTACTACATCCATTGATTGAGTCTGAGGCTTCCAGTTGCTTCGTGGCCACTGCCTGCACATACCTTTACCTGTTCCCTCTCCTGAGTTGTCTCAACTCCTACCACCTGTTTGAAGTCTGAAAATGATCTTTATTTTCTTCTCTCTCATTCTCCTCACAATCCTAGACACAAGACAACTAGGACACGATGGAACATTTCCTTCAGAGAAAGCTGAAGGGACGGGGACCTGCTTCCTGCACGAGGTCAAATACTCTGCTGTGACCTAGGCATCGTTCTGAGAAAAGTTCTGAGGCTGGTGCCACACAGAACCGAGGAGAGGAAGTGGGCTCACAGGCATGAGCAGGAACACATGTGGCAGCTGCCTCATGGTGTCGTGCCAGCTTCCCTGTATAGCATTTTCTGTATCCCGTGGGCTTAGTGTCACCTCGCCAGGATGCACTCCTGTGTTTGTGGACTTGGACTCGCAGCCAGTGGGGCCATTTTGGAAGGCTGTGGAATTTTTAGGAGGTGGAATTTTGCAGGAGGAAATGAGTCACAAGGGGCGGGCCTTACGTTTTGATAGACCCCACTTCCAGTTTTCCTGTATCTTGACTTCTGACCCAATGTGCCACAGCCTCACACTCCTGCTGCTGTGCCTTCCTGGCTGTGATGGTCTGTGCCCTCGCTATGAGTAGAAATAAACTCATGTCCCAGTCGATTGCTGCTTGTCAGTTATTTGGTCACAGCAATGAGAAAAACAGCATAGTGAGGCCCAGTTTGCACCCATGCTCCGGGGCTTCTTACTCCATTTTCCTCCCCTGGCATTGGATCCCATGCTGTGGGCAGGGTTGGGAAGGACAGAACAGCCTCAGCTCCAACATGGACATGGGTACTTCTGCCCCACTCCCAGGACCTGATCTACATCTCATCTTTCTGTCTGAAGTAACTTTTGATTTAGGCCCAGAGCAGCAGGGGAGAGTGTGACCTTCCCTGGCCTCCTCATTATGGGCCAGCACCTCCCTCTCTGAAGAGAGGTCTCAGGGTGGCAAAGGATCTCACTACCTCTACCAGCACCAAAACAAACCACCCTAAACCTTCTGTCTATTGCTGGGCTGGAAGCTGTTTCAGGCCCTGGAGGCATCCACATCACCTCTGAGAGCCCGCCAAGCTCCTCATTTCATTCTGAGCCCTGACCTGAAAAGTCTAACAAGAGAAGGTCTGGGCAGGAGGCCAAGATTCTGGTTCTGTGTGGCCTTGGCAGAGTACATGACCTCTCTGGGCCTGCTGTCTCTACTTGGTTCTTTCCTCTAAGACAAAAATAGACTCTTATAGAGAAAGGACGACAGGACTATCTGGGTTCACTTCCCAGCCAAAGCAGGACTCCCTGCCTGCCCTTTCAACTTTGGTGTGGGCTGTCCCAAAGTCAGGGCTCACAGAGAAGCCCAGAGGTCTCCTGAGCCCTTTTGGGATTATAAAGCGCTTTCTTGGATGAGATGGAGACATACTAGAGTTTATAACAATGGCTGCTTACTTCCTACTGGCACGAGGCATGGGCGGCCCTGAGCACCCTGACTTTGCTTATTCCAACTGAATCTTCATAGCCAACGCTCCTCCTCTCCAGTCCTGCCCTGCTTCTAGGGTGAAAACATCTCCCATTAAAAATAAATGAACTTCAAACCTAGGGATGGTGCCCGGTCCTGGTGGGAGGAAGCCGAGGGATACCAAGCAATGTTGATGGTACTGAGTGGGCCTCAGGATGTTAGCATGCCACACCAAGTGCAAGCCCTCAGAGTCAGGTGGGGTCTGTCTGGATCTGGGGCTCAGAGCCCAAGCGCCTTTAGCGGTGCCTCTTACAGTACTCAATAAGGGTCCAAGTGCCCTGGAGGTCCTGGTTTGCATGTTTAAGGGCAGGACAGACACTGGATACATAACTCATATTCCAAAACAGCCCAAGTCCTCCTAGTTCTTTTTAACAAGGAGGGCAAAGGTGGTGACTCGGCACTCCTCCTCCACACGTCCTACTGTCCACCATTTTCTATCAACAGCTCTGCTCTATTCCCGAGTAACTGTCATCTACTAAGACTCCATCTTGGAAACGGGTAGTGCCCGGTCCATATGCTGACCCCCAGAAGCTCCAAGTCCACACGGATAGATTAGATACTGGATTCATACCCTGACCTACACAGCTGGGTCTCACACAAACGTACTGAGACCTCTAGAGACAGGACCAAGATAACACACATTAAACAGGGTTAAGCCCCATCTGGGCAGTCTCATGCCAAGTGCTTAACCATGAGAGGTAGATTTCCAGTCACTGGAAGGACTTGGCCCCCCCAGGAACCTCAGGCCTGGTGTGGTCCTTGGTAGGTGCAGATGTGAGCATGCTCAGTGAGTAGGCGGTCAGAGATGAACTGCAGACAGTGAAGAGGGAGGAGAGGAAATACTCAGGAAGAAGGGAGGCCTATGGTGTCACCAGGCCTGGGGAGTGGGAGAAGGGGGTCATGAGACCTGAGTGTGGGGCTAGAGAGAATAGAAAGCACTCCCAAGGCCCAGACTTGCTCCTGCTCCAGACTTGACCCAGGTACTAGCACCCAACACCCCGATTCCTCAGACAATGATGGAGGAGGAATACATATCTGATGCTAATGACCTAACCCACCCAAGGCACAGTCCCCAGGCCAGCTTCCTGAGCCCTCATGTGCTGTGCTCCTCATCTGGCCTGGGACGATCTCTAACAAATGACTCTGTTGGTGACAGGTCTGTGAGGCAAGGGACACCTTGTGTGCCATCCAATACTGTGCCTCTTAATGACAAAAAGAACAGGGAGTGACCTACCTGAGCTGCTGGCACTCTCTGAAGCACTCCTGGACATCTTGGGCTGGCCATGTTTGCCACTCGACCGTCCAGTCCCTGGCGGAGGAGGGCCTGAGGGAGCAGGAGCACCATCACCCCTGATGGTGGTGAGGTCCTGCATGCTGAAGCTCCGGAGTCTCTCTGACAAGGCACCCTGTCCCTGGACACAACACAAGAGAGTACATGTCAGAGGCCTGACCACAGGCTTATGGACCATGGTAGGAACAGACGTGAGACGTGACAAAGGCTGAGAGACCCTGCTCTGTGAGTAGACAAGACAGAAACAAGTCCTGGTTTACTTCTGTTGAGAGTCCCAGGTATACTTGTTGACAGGTGACTTAGATTTCAGGGCCACCTCTGGGGCTCAGTTATCGCTCCTTCTCCCTTTCAGAGACCCCCAAAGGAAACCTGTAGGTAGTATGACTATCCTGTACGGCTATCCCACCCCCATTTTGTTGTCTGAGATAGGGTCTCATGTGTCCAAGCCTGGCCTCAAACTTTATCAATATTGGAATATAGCTGTTAGGAGATCCTGAACTGATCCTCTTGCCTCTCCTTCCCAAAGGTTAGGATTATGGATAAGGGGCACCACATCTGGTTTATATATCAAAGGGCTCAAACTCAGGATTTTATGTGATGTCAGGCAGGTACTCTGCCACCTCAGCGACATCCCCAGCCACTCTACAGAGATGGCTGGAGGCCTCAGCTTCCCACCAGTAGAAGTAAATATGTGGCCACGTTGTTCTCAGTTCTCGAAATCTGCTTACAAAATCCAAACCTAATATTCTGTGTACCCAGCCCTTCTTCCTAACGCTATAAAAGACACACGGTATTGTTTTAATGCATGACATCAGTAGTTTAAAAAATGTTCTGTGCAGTTGAGATGGTTAACAAAGCACACTTACTTATATTGGCACATGCAATCTCACTGGCACATAAATACCCAAAAGGTGATGAATCAGGAAGGAAGAAATGATACTAAAACAACAATAACAACAACAAAACCTCTGCTGTCGATGTAACCACTTTATATGCTGAAGGCGCTTTGGAGTGAATCTCAGTGTGAATGTTTTCTTTTGTTTAGGAAAGCAAGATCAATGTGTCATAGGGTTGGAAAACAAATCTTCCCTCCACTACTTGGTCCTGAGTGACAGGTCTGTGTGGATGGAATCGAGGTGAAGGCAGAGGGCTGGATGCTGCTTTAGTTGTGCAGGTGTGTCTCAGGGTAGGAGAGACTTGTTAAATCTTGTTGTTGTTTAGAATTGATTTTATCTTATTTTGTATAGTTTTATTTTTTAACTTATTATATGAGACTTTCATACATGCACTTAATGTGTTTTGAGCAAATCCATGGAAGCCCCACTCTTGCCAAGGAACTATTAGCAAGTGATGGCTGCAGGTGGGAGTGAGGGTTTGGGGGAGTCAGGAACTATTAGCAACTGACGGTTGCAGGCAGTAGTGGGGGGAGTCAGTTATTTTCTATAAGTGTGTGTGTGTGTGTGTGTGTGTGTGTGTGTGTGTGTGTGCGTGTGTGTGTGTGTTGGCTGATCCAGAAGAAGTGTCAGATCCCCTGCAGCTGGAGTTACAGGCAGCTGTGAGCTGCTGCACACGAGTGATGAGAACAAACTCAGGTCCTCTGGAAGAGCAACGAATACTCTTAACGACTGAGCCATCTCTCCAGCCAGTTTCCTACAGGAACAAGGTCCCTAGTAGGCTGTCCATGTTCTAGTAGATGGTCCTATACCCATGCACTAAGCAGACTGAGTGGGCTACAAACAAACAAACAAACAAACAGTACATGAAATTTGGAGAGACTTGTTTGGGGCAAGGGCACCTGAGAGCAGGATAGGAGGCTGAAGAGAGACTGGTGTTACTGAGAAGTGTTGGGATTTGGAGTAAGCAGCCGCCAGGCAATGAACTTGGGTGTGCTCTGAATACGGGGGAGCCAGTGGGAACCAGAGAATATGGGACACCAAGGTGACAATGCGTCTTATTTTCACAGTGAAGGGAAGAGTGGTGCCTAGTGGTGCAGGGACTGTGGATAACAAGGTAGGGCTGACTTGACAGCACCAGCAAATCAGCACTGACGGATCCGGCAGCTGCGGCAGGAAAATGAGCAGGAGCCGAACGCACTGGGCAGAGGCTTGCACCATCCAGAGCGGGGCTGGAGCAAGCCTTTTCACTTTATTCAATAATAGAAAAATGATCCACCAGGATGGACAAAGCACAGCCACTTGCTCAGATAAAAAGTCTGAGTGTGACAGGGAACAAAAGCAGGCAAGGGCATAAAAATAATCGAACAGGTTGTATCCATGTATTTAGGAATGTCTATACACACAGTAATGATAATTAAAAAGAGGCCATACATTTAAAAGAGTGGATATGGATACATGGAAGAGGTTGGAAGGAGAACAGGAAAGGAGGGAGATATCTAGTTACATCATAACCTCAAAAAATTGTAACAATGATAAGAACAACAAAATCATAAACAACCACAACAAAAGGAGTGAGCTGGGGAGGGGCAAGCACAAAGGGGCTAGCATAAGGTTACACGCTACACTGAAAAGCGGATCTGGCTGATTCTTAACCTACCAAAGATACAAAAACCATGTCTCAAGGAAACAAACGACAATGTCACGAAGGGCATGGTGGCTCACATCTGGAATCCCAGCATTTGAGAGTTGAGGCAGGAAAACTGTCACAAGTCTGAGGCTATCCCCAGTAGCATAATTCTAGGCCAACCTGGGCTACACAGTGAACTTTATTCCCCCAAAGCCAACAACAAACATAAATCACAAACAGGAAATGATTTAAATAACCAAATATATACAGTTAGAACCATTAGTCTGTAAAAATGTAAAGTATTCCATCCTTAGGCTAGCCACCGTGTAGAGCGAGCCAGAGTCAGGTGCTTCAGAAGGCCAGCTAAGGGCCTGGAGAGGTGGCTCGGTGGCTAAGAGGAGCTGAGTTCAGTTCCCAGCACTCATGTCAGGAGCCTCACAATTGCCTGTAACCCCACCTCCAGGAGGATCCGACACTTCTGGCCTCCAACACTGCCACACAAATGTGCACCCCACCCCGCAAACAAAAACATGTGCACACATACACACATAATTAAGCAAAATAAATCTTTAAAAACCGAAGTTTTTATTTTATTTTTGAAGCCAACTGAATGATGACTGTTGCTGCTGCCTGCCACATCTAAGTTGGCCATTGAAATGAGTGAAAGAACAGACAGTGTGTGGCCAAAGGGACCGGGTGAGGTTCATGACCCCAAGTCCAGATAACGGCCAGGGACCAACTCTATCAGCATCTTCCAGATCTTGTAAATGCTCTGCAACAGACCTGAGGGAAAACAGCAGTCGGCAGGATCTGCCCATTTAGCAAATGGCTCACTTTCACTCAGAGAAGCCCAGCCAGGGTAGCTCCAATATCACCAGCATCAGGAAGATTTCAAGTGTCAAGGGTTAGGAAAGAGGAGATAAAGATGGCTCAGTGCCAAGCTAGTCCTGTGCTGGAGGGAACCGCAGAAGCATGGGAACACGAGCCCTGGAAACAAATTGGAACAGCTGGAGACGTCTGAGACCAACAGGCCTCTCATTTGAAAACCCCTTAGCCCAGGCTCAGGCTCAATTCAACCTCATCCTTATTTACCTTCCTGGAGCCCTACTTGAGCTGTGCTTGGAAGAACCCCCATCTTGTTATTTGGGAGCTGTCATCTTCTGGAACATCTTCTGGCTGCCACATTGGGTTCCTTACTTTGGGAAAATAATTCTGGCTTTGTATTTTGGAAAAAGCATAATAGCCTGGCAGTGGCGGCACATGCCTTCAGTTCCAGCACTTGAGAGGCAGAAGCAGGTGGATCTCTGAGTTCGAGGCCAACCTCAAACTCCACTGTGACCACAGTGGAAGACACTGAGAGCCAACCATTCAAATATCTTTCTAACCTCCCCGCCTCCCTCCCTCTCTCTCCAGGATCCCACTATACAGCCCTGGCTGGCCTGGAACTTACTATGTAGACCAGTCTGGACTTGAACTCACAAAGGTCTATTTGTGTCTGTTTCCTGAGTGCTGGTATTAATACCTGGCTATTCTTTTTCTTTTCAATATGTACACATATGGATTGCAGGCAGGTGTACTGGGACATGTGTATATTTGTGTGTGTGTGTGTGTGTGTGTGTAGGTCAGAATACCTTAGCCTGTGCTTCTGTTCTTATCTATCTATCTATCTATCTATCTATCTATCTATCTATCTATCTATCTATCCATCCATTTATCTATCTACCTCTACAGAGCTCTGAGTGTCCTAGAAACTCTAAACTCAATATGTAGACTAGGTTGACCTTGAACAACTAGGTTGGCAGCAATCCACTTGCCTCTGCCTCCCAAGTGCTGGGATCAAAGGGGTGCACCACCATGCCAGATTCTGTGCTCCTTTTAGTTTTGTGCACAAAGTAGGTTTTTTTTTTAAATCTCAGTCTAGTAGTGTTTTAAGTAAGAAGTGGTGAACATTCTAAGTGAAAGGCACTGTGTCCCCATTTCATTAGCAATGTCTCCTTTCTTAGTGGCACTTGAGATAATGACCTCCAGACAATGAACACTCTCTGAGACATGCTCTCAATGGCGTCTGTCCTGTCCCCTGTTCTCCATGCAACTGTACTTAACACGGGGCATTGTCTGCTGGTCTTCCCCTCTGTATAGCTTCCTTTCCTATTGCAGGTTTGCATTTATCCACCTTTCTACTTGACACACAGTAAGTGTCAAGGCAGAAAGAAAAAGCATATGGACATCCATCGTGTTGCTGTCGGAGTGAAGTGGCTACAAAGAGGCTACCCCACTTCACTCCCATACATCAGCCAGGGGCCCAGACCTGAGGGGGGTTCTATTGAACATGACTTGGGATGTGTTCACAAGTTGGGGCATAGTGACAGGTATCACACCCGTGAGGCCAAGTATTCCAGAGGAGAGCCCCTCATGGAGAACTTGGGTGTGTAAATATGTAAACTAACTGGGAAGAGGGGTTTTTTGTTTTGTGTTTTTTTGAGGTGGGGTTTTATTGTATACCTCAGACTGACCTAGAAAACACTATGTAGACCAGGCTAGCCTTGAACTCAAAAGTCTGCCAGCCAATGCTTCTCAAGTGCTGGGATTAAAGGCATATGCCACTGTACCTGGTTGTTTTGATTTTTTAGAATATATATATATATATATATATATATATATATATATATATCTCCAAGACTAACTTCTAACTTCCTAAGTAGCCAAGGATAGACCTCAAACTTCTGCTCTTCCTGCCTCCACCTTCCAACCATGGGGGTTTCAGGTATGCAAGACCACACTCAATTTATGTGGTGCTAGGGATTTGAAACCAAGGCTTTGTGGGTGCTGGGCAAGCATTCTACCCAGTCCTACCCCAGCCTAAGAAAGGCACATTTGTTGGGAAGGTTTTAGTACTATCTAACCACTAAGCATTGCTGCTTTATTCCACCCCAGACAGAATCTCCTCAGTTTTGATGGCTAAGGAGGTGGATGGGGTCCAGCTATCCATTGTCAATGCCCAAGACTGTCTTTGCTCAATGAAAGCATGCCTCAAGTGACAGGTTTTACTGGGCGGTGGGGCTAGGGGGACCTCACCCTCCTTTGTCTTTTTGCATCTTGCAAGAAGGCAGTACAATTGAATTTCCAGTGACACCCAGCAGTCTCCAGAGATAATCCTGAGGACTCCTCTGTGAATACAGGACTTCTGTGACAGTGACAAATGTCTTCAAACCCAAAACAATTTGGGCAGTCTATGTTTTGTATTGTTTTAATATTAATTATTAGTATTAATTAATAAAATATTAATAGTAAATATTAATATTTAGTTATTTTATTTTACATGTATGAGTGTTTTGCCTGCATGAATGTATGTGTGTGTACTACATGCATGTCTGGTGGCTGTGGAGATCAGAAGTAGGCTTTGGATGCCCTGGAACTGGAGTTACAGATGTTTGTAAGGCACTATATAGATGCTAGTAACTGAACCTGGCTCTCAACCACTGAGCCATCTATCTCCTATGTTTGACTTTGGAGACAGAGTCTCATATAGCCCAAGCTAGCCTCTAGCTCACTATATAGTCAAAGGTGACCTTGAGCTTCTGATCTTCCTGCATCCACTTCCAAGGGCAGGATTACAGTCGTAAACCACCATGGCCCATGGAGATATATATGTGTGTGTGTGTGTGTGTATATGTATTTACCTGAAATTAAAATAGAACTGAGAAGTAAGATAGATAGTCCCAGAAATGGAACAATTTAAGGTCCTGTGCAGGTTCTGGAGGGACCCCACCAAGTCACAGGAGAAAGCACACAGGAGTGTAAATTTTAGCTTCCCTCTCTTCCCCAGGTACACAGTACCCACTGTGGATGACAGTGAGAGTGGAGGTGAAGGTTTTAGTGAGTCAGGCAATTGACAACAAAGCCCCCAACATAGCCACATTTCCCAGGGGTAACTCAAGAAGAGTTAGTGCTTCCTGCTACACCTCACATCACACCCGGCTGGCTGACAGCTTCCCCAGATGAACGTGCTCCACAGCAGGGCCCAGCAGCCCCACCCCAGCATGCCACACGGAGATCGGGCTTTATTTAGGACAAAAAACCTGGATGAACAAAACAGGAAGGGATGAGGATTTCTGCCATGAGAGTATCAGTACAAATTCAATTCATTCTCCAGGCATTAAACAAACAGGGTGGGGGCTGAGTAAGTTAGTCACATGTTAGATGCTGCCAGATGAGCACACTAAAAGGCCCTGGTATGATGACAAAGTGCAGCCAGCTTATGTATCTGGCATGGAGTCATACACATCACACACAGGTGTCGGGGCAGCAAGACACCTTCCTCTGATCCAGACCAGAGGCTGGTGGGCAGAGATGGCTGAGGGGCCTCTCTACCTGACTGGATCGGATTGGAGTTAGTCACACCTCTCAACGGGGTTACCTGCCCTTCTCTGAGGTCCAAGGAGGAGACAAAATGAAAGATTCGAGCCACCTGATAAAGGGTAAAAAGGGGACAAAAAAAAAAAAAAAGCCATGGGCACAGGCCACCAAGATACTGAAGACAGCCACGTGGCCCCATTTCCCTCCCTCCCTCACTCCACTCGCTCACTTGCTCAGCCCACACATTTCTCTGTTCACACACAACAAGTGCTCGTGGGAAGCTGACAAAGCCCCCACGAGGTCCTGAAGAGGATCAAACACATGTCAGTGTGAAGTGGCTCCTGATTCCAAGAACCTCAACTGGACCAGGGCATTGAGACAGAACTTCGATGGACAAACGACCAAGCTGACAAAACGTGTACCGTTCTGGGTGGGACAGCATGGCTGGCCTAAGTCTCAGCAGAGGCCTCTCACAGGAGCTCACAGTTGTGCAAAGTGAGGGGCTGAGGCACTGGAAGTGAAGGGTAGGGGACAGAGCTCAGTTCTCTACTGAAGGTTTTGGAATACCGAGTGAAAGAAAAGAATGTTAGGATAGTGAGAACCTTCTAGAAACAGTTTGTGGCTTATGCTAAAAACCACCCCCAATATTCCAATATCTTTCTTTCCAGTCTTTTTTGCATTTTGCATCGGGGGACAGCAATGTCTGGGGTAAAGGTCTGTTTCCTGACCTTCTTTTTGGGAAGTGCTCTTAATGAGAAATAACAGGCAGAAGCAAACTGCCTGCTGAGTCAGATCTCTGTATCAGGGCATCCGGATCATCTGAATCAAGCATCTCCAGGAAACAGGGGTTCAGAACACTGAGCTGTCAGGATAACTGTCTCAGTTTGAAGTCCTGCCTACTCCATGTATTCTTCAGAGATATCTCTTCAGCCTTCTTCCATATTTCTGAACTCTCAGGCACCCAGTAAGAAGTCACCATCATTTTCGATGCTTTACCCCTTTCCACTTCTTTCTCAAGGCCTAACCTTTCAGCATCACTTCCTTCTTTCCCCTCATCTGCCTTTCTAACATGGACTGTTGCAGTAGCTATGCAAGTGGCTGTTTCTTTTCCTATCCTGTCTCATCTTTGTCTTTCCATCCCTTCTTGCACTACACCTATAGAACATCTTCTTATCATCCTAGAAATAGCAACTTTGAGTCCTATTTTTTAAAAGGTCAGATTGACTGGGAATAAAATAAAGGAATGAGAAAATATAATTTCATTTCCCAGTGAATGACGCCCATCTAGTCAGACAGCAGGCTGTTGCCAAAACTTGACTGCCCCCTGGTGTCCACTGATCACAATTGCAGGCAAAGTTGTCGGTTTACAGCAGCAAGACAAGAGAGTGGATGCAGTTTGTGGTGTGAAAAGTGGGCTGGCACAAAAGAGAGGGTGAGGAAACAGGAGCTGCTGCATGGGTGCTGCTATAGGCAAGAGCTTCCAGCTCTGCTTCCCTGGGAGCCTCATAAACAAAGCCCCCAAAGAACTTGGTGAAAGAGAGGAGTGTCCCATCAAAGCTGGAGTAGCCACAGGTGAAAACAAGACCAAGGAACACCTAAGAACATTCACAGAGGGCCTGAGGCAGCTGCTCAGTAGAAGTCCCCTCCAGGATGTCAGCCAATGGCCGACTAAGGAACTCAACTCCAGGGTTCTTAATTTCAATTCATGTATATTGAAACAGTCCTATGTGCCGAGTGGCTATCATATTAGACAAAATAGGGTTGGAGGAATAAAGAAGGGTGTATATTTCACCACGTTATCTAAGGGTTTTTTTTTGTTCGTTTTATTCAATACAGGGTCTCTATGTATCTCTGGGACTTGCTATGTAGACCAGGGTAGGGTTGGACTCACAGAGATCTACCTACTTCTGCATCCCAAGCAGTAGGATTAAAGTTGTGTGCTACCAAGACCAGCAACACATCATTTAGCTTTAATGAGTAATACAGGTAAAAACCACTGCAAAACTAAGCATCTTGGGTTAAATAGTTCTTGAGATTTTATTCATTTTTAATTTATATTTATGAGTATCTGAATGTATGTTTGTGTACCATGCCTGTGTCGTGCCTGCAGAGCCTGCAGAGCCTGCAGAGCCAGAAAAAGACGTCAGATCTCCTGGGAGTTATAGATGGTTGTGAGATGCTACATGGGTGCTGGGAAGTGAACCTGGGTCCTCTGGAAGAGCAGCCAGTGCTCTGAATAGCTGAGCCATCTCTCCTTCCCCTCTGGTTATCTTCTAATGTAGAAATGAGAGGAAGAAGGCTCATCCTCTTGGCTCAAGACACTAGTAACCTAGGGGCAGAAGAGAAGGCTCAACAGTTAAGTAGCACGTACTGTTCTTGCAGTGGATCTGAGTCCAGTTCCCAGTACTCACAGATGGCTCACAGCATCCTGGGACTCCAGCTCCAGGGGAACCTTACAGCTCCAGCCTTCCTGGGCAATAGCATTCATGTGCAAGTACCTACATACAGACACAATTTAAAATAAAAAAATGTTTTTAAGTAAAGAAGTTAATAACCTAATACAGAACATGGGGTTCTGTAGAAAGGCACACATAAGCACGCGTGAGTGCAAATGTCCATGTCCCCCTCCCCAAAAACCACCTGTAGAATCTCTAATTCAAAGAGAACCACTCTTATCTGCAGCTTCTCTCTTCAAAGGCTAACTTTAGTAAAAGGTTTGGTACAACACTGTCTTCCTTCCTTCCTTCCTTCCTTCCTTCCTTCCTTCCTTCCTTCCTTCCTCCCTCCCTCCCTCCCTCCCTCCCTCCCTCCCTTCCTTCCTTCCTTCCTTCCTTCCTTCTTTCCTTTCTCCTCCCCCCTTTTTTTTCTTGACAAGGTTTCTCCTTGTAGCCCTGGCTGTCCTGGAACTCACTTTGTAGACCAGCTTAACTTTGAACTCAGGGATCTGCCTGCCTCTGTGTTCTGAGTGCTGGGATCAAAGACATGCATTTTTTCAAGTTAAGAAATGAGGTTTGCCGGGCGGTGGTGGCGCATGCCTTTAATTCCAGCACTTGGGAGGCAGAGGCAGGCGGATTTCTGAGTTCGAGGCCAGCCTGGTCTACCGAGTGAGTTCCAGGACAGCCAGGGCTCCACAGAAAAACCCTGTCTCGAAAAACCAAAAAAAAAAAAAAAAGAAATGAGGTAAAAGAAAAATTGGCTTAGCAAGCTAAGGACAGACAGGCAGAATGGACCCTCGTGGAGGAGCCAGGTTTCAAAGGCAGTGAGCTGGCAGGGGCTGCGTGGTTGCAGAACTTTTGCTCTGTTTGTTCTCACTGTGGCCCCTTGAGCGTAAGGATGGGATCTTCTGGACAAACGAATTTCAAGAGTATTGTTTTTGAAAAAGGAAATCACCAATTCTAATCTTTAAAAGACTTGGGACTGTCTTCCTCCTGTGAGAAATCATTTAGCCAACAAAGTCACCAGGACACAGATAGAGAATGCATCACTTCCTGGGAACAGAAGTTGAAGCCTTCGAGAAAATGGTTTGGACAGGGGGTAAACTGCCCTGGGAAGAAAGTACCCAAGGGCTGAAGTTTTTGTTTTAGTTTTTCTAGTTTTAGGATAAAAAAATAATAGCACTAACAGGAAATTATGTTTTCATAATGATATAGTTTAGAAATTCAAGACTTTTTTTCATTTCTTTATTGTGTGTGTGTATGTGTGAGCGCGCACTCATGCAGAGGTCAGAGGTCAAGTTAAATGTATTTATTCATGTGTTTTGTGTGTATGAGTGTGTATATTCATGCACACTAGAAGAGAAAATGAGCCTCCATTAGAGATGGTCGTGAGCTCCTACGCATTTGCTGGGAATTGAACTCAGGACCTCTGGAAGAGCAGTCAAGTGCAAGTGCTCTTAACCACTGAGCCACCTCTCCATCCTGAGAGGGCAACTTTCAACAGTTGGTTCTTTCTTTTTACTATGTGTGTTCTGGGATCAAACTCAGGTTGTCATAAGCTCAGCAGCAAAAGCCTAGACCCACTGAGCCATCCCACTGGACTGAGCTTACAAAGACTTCCATACTTCATGAAGATAAAAACATCCTCCACGGGCTTTAATTTTTTTTTAGGGAAGATGCTCACAGCTCAATATTATTGTTATTTTAAAATTTTTATTTGTATGGATGATTTGCCTACACGTATATCTGTGTACTATGAGTGTGCAGGGCCCTTGAGGCCAGAAGAGGGTGCTGTATCCCTTGGGACTTAAAATAGACACTAGTAATAGACACTTATAAGCTGTTTAATGCATGCTGGGAACTGAATCTGGGTCCTATGGAAGAGATACTCTTTTTTGTTGTTGTTGTTGTTTTGTTTTTCGAGACAGGGTTTCTCTGTGGAGCCCTGGCTGTCCTGGAACTCACTCTGTAGACCAGGCTAGCCTCGAACTCAGAAATCCGCCTGCCTCTGCCTCCCAAGTGCTGGAATTAAAGGCATGCACCACCACTGCCCGGCCGGAAGAGATGCTCTTAACCACTGAGCCATAATGTGGTCGAAATATCTTTTATTCTTCCATTGATAGCTCTGTAGCATCCAGGGAGTCATGGAAAGATGGACAAAAGAACTCTAGAGGGAGAGAGGACCGGCTCCCCGGTCACATAACCTGGCAGAAGAATTGGCAGTCCCACTGTGGCACAAACTCATGTTGTACACACCTCTACACAAACACACACAAACATACACACACACATACACGAACACACACACACAGCTCTTCTCTTCAAGGTTAATGTTCTAAGATGTTATGTTTGCATCATAGGAAAAATACAGGAATAAGCTGTTTTAACCTCATCCATGTTTTCTACTCTGGATGGGACTTCAGGCAGCGACCTATCCAAAGGTGCACGTTTAAAATCATCTGGGGAACGTATTAAGAATAGAGACCCACAGGCCTGCTCTGCTGCCTGAGGTTCTGACTCTGAAGTACTAAAACCCCAAACTCAAAGCCTCCAAGGTGGTTCAAGCATGAAAGCCAGATTTGGACCCACTGGTAAGTCAGCCTCTGATATTGCAGGGTGCTATCTATGGTTGCTATGGAAACCATGCTGCAGACCTGGGCCTGACTGAATTTTGGGGTTTTATTATTTTTTTTTTAAGCACATACTGTTTCAAAAACTCGAGGACATTATTTTTGGAGGAGAAGATGTATTCTGTCTTCCTAGACATTTATATTTAGTAAGGAAAAGCAAGGCTCCCACAAAGCAGAGACATTTTCTCATTTAAAAGCATTAGACAGAAAGTGAAAGTCCTTTCCCACATAAGCCTAAAGGAACTGACAAGAAACTATTTCCTGAGAGAAGCTCCAGACCATCTGGAGCATCCTCCGGTTTTTAAGCTGAGGTGAGACGCCTTGCTGGAGGAGTCTTGGGCTCATGAGCCTTCTTGGTAGTGGAGCAAGGGGTTGAGTAGCTGGGATAGTCTCGAGGCTCCGGAGGCCCCGGCTTGAGGCCGACCTGGAAGAGGGTGGGCCTCTGGAAGCTACTGATGCCTCAGGGCTGAGGAGCTGGGTGTCCTGACAAACAGCACACCGACTCTGACTGCTGGGAGACTAAGTGGTGGCCTCTCGCATAAGCCCTTGGCAGAGAAGACGCAGTAGAGAGAGGGACCAAGAGACAGATTCTGTCACTCTGCGCTACAGAGTTGGCTCAATGACTTTAGGGCTTGGCAGACTGTTCTCTTTTCTTTCCTTTAAAAATTCCAACCCAAGAGGCTTGCGTCATGAATGGAAGGTTCCTGGGATTTACTGCTGTTTGTAAACCCTGATAGATTTCAGGTTCCCAGGCAGAGTTTCCCTTCCAAAGATGCTCTCTGGGATCCATCAGAGTCCTTGTTACACCCAGGGGGCCTGTGGCTACTGACATCCCACAGCTCTCTGCAACGGAAGAGGCTGTGACTTGACTTACCCAGAATCCTTCCTTCTGTTTCTCCTCCCTTCTCCCCCCAGCCTCTAGCACTCCTCCACTTCAGACAAAAGGGACTTTTTTTTAAAAAAAAGGAAAAAAAATGTTATTGTTTGAGATAGGTTCTCACAGGCTCTGGGAAAGTCCTGCTATCACACACATCATGTATGTGTGTATGTACATTTGCATATGTGTGAAGGAGATGAGGATGGTCTGGAGGCAAAAGTCACCATCTTTCCTCATCGTACCTTTAAAGGGACTTTCAAAAATAAATATAAAGAGTTGCCAGTTGGCCTTTATCCTGTCCTGTGCAACCTACACAGGTGACAGCCAGAGGCAGCTTGTGGGATTGAGATGTCCAGAGGTACCGTACCTTGGAGGCAGCCATCACAGCTGCTGTGGCTGCCACATTCAGTCCCCGCTTCCCAAAGTGCACAAGGGCGTCATAACTTCGATCTTTTGCTTGGACCAGGCAGTCATCAATTTCCTGTCAGAGAAGAAGCAGAGGCACACTGAGCTGGCAAGTTCAAATACATCTCTTCTCCTCCTCTCTTCCCAAGTGCTGGGTTTGGCAGCTTGCCTGACGGCTGACTCACTAGCCTGAACCATCATAGACATTTTGAATGCATGTTTGTAGATAGGAGGGTGGAGAAAGATGGGTTAGATACTGCCAAGTGCAAAGGGGAATTCTGAATAAGTAAGCACACAATAACTCACTGACCTAAGGCCTGGGTTATCTCTAAAGTTCCTCTAAGTCCTAAGGATGCAGACAATCCTGCCTTTCCCCGAGAAGCTGCTCTACAAGACAGGCAGCATCCAGCATGATGGAATACCATGAACACAGCTTCAAACTCAGACCTCAGCTAATTGGTGACAAAACTTGGAGGTTTATTTGTTTGGGTTTGTTCTATTTTATTTTTAAGATTTATTTTATGTGTTTTGCCTGCATGTATGTGCATGTGGTGCCTGTGGGTGTCAAAGAGGGTGACAGACTCCCTGAAACTAAGTTACAGATGGTTGTGAACCACTCCTGAGTGCTAGAAATAGAACCCAGGTCCTCTGGAAGAGCAGCCAGTGCTCTTAACTGCTGAGCCATCTTATGGGCTGTCCTGATGCTGTATTCTGATGTTAATTCTGCAGGTTATCTCCTGTGAACCTTTTCCCCTTTTAAATGGTGAGATGGGAGGTCTTTGAGAGTAGGTGCAGGTAGAGAAGGGAAGGAGAGAGGGCAGAGGAAGAAGAGGAAGAGGAAGCCATGATAGAGCAGAACCACATGACCAAGAGAAACCACAAGTTGCAAGGGATCTTATAGCTGGGGAATAAGTGAGTGAAATGTTAGACCTGTCCAATCTAGGTTTATAGCTTATATTTATAATAACTGGATTGCATGTGTTTTATACAGGCTTATTCGGGTTGGAAATTCCAGCAATACATCTCTCCAGAACCTCTTAACAGGTTTCTCTTCTAGAAACAGGCAGCAATGATAGCACTTCACTTGTGGTGCATGACAAGGGTTATAAGGCAAGCACCTTGTACCACATGAGAGCCTTCATCATCTTCAAAACGGGTGATGGGAACCTTGCAATCAATCCTCTCATTCTGTTAGCCTGAGATACCGCCCCCGTGTGTGCAGTGATAGGAGGAATCAGGCACAGAAAGAAACAGGCATTATTTTGGTGGAGAAGGGACATAATTTTAACAGATGCTGAAATAAAATAAAGTCTTCCAGTGTTGCACAGCAAGGGAAAAGCAAGGTGGAAAACAGCACCAAGGTCTCCTGACCAAAGCCAAGTGCAATATTGCCAATTTAGCTTGGTTCTGGATCACTCTACTGAATTCTGTTTATTTATTTTGCACCTTTCATTGTTCTGAGAAAGTGTGTATATGGTAGCCACAGTGCTTCATTTTAAGTTCAGTAAGATATGTGGCCTTAATCTTGTTTGAAGCTCTGTTCCATAGTGAGTTTCCTTTGCTTTGAGGTCGGGGGTGAGGGTGGGGGTCGGGGTTCGGTCTTAGGCAGCCCCAGCTGCTATCCCTCTTCACAGCCTCCCCAGGAGGGCCCAGGCTCTGTGATCCAGCAGACTAAGGAGTGATTCTTGGCAGGTCTTAAGAGACACCACTTTCCCTCCAATGGACAGGATACCTCTTCAAGGAAGACAGCATTTGGGGAGAAGGAGCCAAGAGAGGGATTTGGCAAGAAAGTGAAGAGGTATCTAGAGCTCTAACCCCACCTTTCTGAGATGGGAGGGGCTGTGGGCTTGCTTCCAAAGGGGCTGTTCAGGGCTGGCCACAGCTGTCCAATTGCTCTCCTCCCCAGAGCCTTCCCATACAGGAAGGAAGTCCAAAGCATTGAACTTCAGAAAGGGCAGTTGTTAGAGTACCAGCAGGAGCTAACTACAGGACTCTGTGTTTGTTCATTTCTCAGTGCTGTGAGAGACTCCTGACAAACTCCAGGAAAATGGGTCCCCTCCCACTTGGTGGTTTGAGATGCTATGGTATGGTCCACCATGGTGGGCAAGATAAGGCGGTGGGATCTGCTCAGAGTCACAGTGGCAGGGACGTGCGGCTGCTGTTTCTTGTACGGCACAGCCAGGAAACAGAGGTCTCAGTGTACTAGGACCAGAGGCAGATATGGACTGAATTCCTGCCCCACAACCCACATTTGCCCCTTAGGCCCCATGTCCGAAAGATTTCACCACCTCCCAGCACAGCACGGCCAGCTCTTCAAACCCAAGAAACTGTGTGCCGGGTGAAATTCAAAACGTAACAGGTACCTATTTTATTATAAAGAATTCTACTACACAATTAGGTTAGAAAATAATGTAATTAATGAATTATACACTGTTAGAATCATTTAGCCCAGTGATCCCACTCTTGGGAATTCATTAAGATAAAAGAAGGATCTGAATGAACCCTATGTGTGGTAGTGCTCAGTGCAGAATTACTTATTATAAGAGGAACATTGGAATAAGCTCAATATTTAGTAGAAAGAAACAGTTCTGTCAGTATGGGTCATTAGACCACGCAGATGTTGATTACAGGCACTGTTTATGATCTCAAAATACAAATAACTTTTTGCTAGGAGGTTTGTTCCTATTCATTTATGTAGTATGTGTGCTGTATGCATGTGTCTGTAGGGCGTGTGTGCACTCATGCGTGCACACTGGGCGTCTCCCTCTATTGCTCTCTACTGAAATAAATATTTTAAATTTACAGTTATTTAGTGGTGTGTGTGTGTGTGTGTGTGTGTGTGTGTGTGTATGGGGGTGAGTACATGAATAACACCTGCAAGAGTTGGTTCTCTTTCTCTCCCACCTGGGTTCTGGGACTCAAACTCAGATTGTCAAGTTTGGTGGCTAGCATATGTATCCTATGCAGGTTTTAACTGGCCTTCTACCTTAGCTTTTGAGACAAGTTTCTCATTGAACCCAGAGCTCACCACTTTGGCTAGATTAGCTGACACTGAGCGCCTGGCATCTGTTTGTGTGTCCCACCCCTCCCCACTCTCCAGCTCGCCTGTCTCCATGCTGCTGGGGCTATGAACACAGGTCTTTATGCTTGCACAACACTGAGCCATCTTCTTGAATGCAAATATTTTATTTATATTAAGAATGCATTTCGGCTGGGCAGTGGTGGCACACACCTTTAATCCCAGGACTTGGGAGGCAGAGGCAGGCAGATTTCTGAGTTCGAGGCCAGCCTGGTCTACAGAGTGAGTTCCAGGACAGCCAGGGCTATACAGAGAAACCCTGTGTTGAAAAAAACAAAAAAAAATGCATTTATTTACTTAGAGACAGGATTTCAAGTAACTTAGGCTGACCTAGAAGACACTATGTAGCTTAGGATGACCTTTGAACTTCTGCCTCCACCTTTAAGTGCTGGGATTGTGCCACCGTGCCTGGTTTTAAACAGTATTGGATGTCAAACCCTGGGCTTTGCGAATGCTAGGCAAGCATTCCACTAGCGGAGCTACCTTACCAGCCCTCTACGTTAAGTTTTTGTTTACCTGTCTCTGAGATGGGCTCTTCTTTTGTTTATTCTATATATCTGAGTGCTCTGTCTCATACCAGAAGAAGGAATCAGACCCCATTACAGATGACTGTGAGCCACCATGTGGTTGCTGAGAATTGAACTCAGGACCTCTGGAAGGACAGCCAGTGTTCTTAACCACTGAGCCATCTCTTAAGCCCAAGACCAACTCGTCTTATGCTGGCTGCACTAGTCTTGAAGTCCTTAGCTCTGTAAATTTTCCTCTCTTGTTCTTACAATGGTCTGGGACTGCATGAGTGTGTACCACTGTTCTCAGCTTAAATTTGACAACTATTGAAAAAAGAATCTGTGTAAAGTGGTAAACAGTACATGTAGAGATTGTATCTGCAGAATGACAGGGGCTAAGTGTGATTTTTAAAAAAAGATTGTTTTGATAGTTAATGTATGTTTTGAGACAAGGACCTGAATGATCCCGGATGGCCTAAGACTCAGTATTTAGACCATTCTTGTTGGCCTTTGACTTGTGTCAGGGAATCCATCTGCTTCCCCTTTCGAGTGTTGGAACTAGAGGTTTGTAATCTTTGGGGAGTTAAATTATTAATCTTTTTCTCTTTTTTCAGCTTGTAAAAAATTTTTATCAATAATGACAAATAGCATTTTTATATAATTTCATATTTTTTTTTTGAGACAGGGTCTTGTTTTGTGGCTCAAACCTGTAATCTTCTTCTTGCCTTAGCTTCTTGAGAGACAGGATTATGGGTGTGAGCCACTTTGCCCAGCCACTATATCTAAACATATGAAAGTATACACATTGTTTCCCCTGAGACAGTTCTGGCTGTCCCAGAACTCACTCTGTAGACCAGGCTGGCCTTGAACTCAGAGATCTGCCTGGCTCTATCTCCCGAGTGCTGAGATTAAAGGTGTGCACCACCGTTGCCTGGCTAAATATACACTTTAAAAAAGCCCCCGAAGAGATTACTTTTATGTTTCTTTGTCGACAATATTGTCATCGATGTATTAAGAATTCAATCTGTGGGCTGGGGACATAGAACATTTGCCTAGCACTCATGAGTCCCTGGGCTCAATCTTTAGCACCACAATAAGGAAGAAACATTACTAACTTTGTGTGTGTGTGTGTGTGTGTGTATTCATGTGTTTTTGCATGTGAGTGTGCATGTGCATGACATGAATGTGGAAGCCAGCCAGGCGGTGGTGGCGCATACCTTTAATCCCAGCACTTGGGAGGCAGAGGCAGGCAGATTTCTGAGTTTGAGAGTTTGAGGTTAGCCTGGTCTACAGAGTGAGTTCCAGGACAGCCAGGGCTACACAGAGAAACCTTGTCTCGAAAAACCAAACCAAAAAAAAAAAAAAAAAAAAAAAAAAAAAATGTGAAACCCATATCTATTTTTCTCCCCATTTTTTTTTTTTATAGGTCAGAGTCTTTACTGAACTTGGAACTCACTGATGAGGCTTGACTACCCATACAGGAAGTTCCAGGGGGCTGCCTGTCTCCGTCCCTCCCCTACCCACCATCTCTGGGGTTACAGGCACTCACTGCCAAGCCTGTTTGTCCATGTGGGTGTTCAGGGTCAGAACTCAGGCCCTCACACCCACAGCAGACACTTTACTGATGGAGCTATCTCTCCAGCCTCAACGTTACTGATTTTATACCCTTTATAAGGTATAAAATATTTTATTCTTTTAATCTTCTGACGACGGAATTCATCTGTCAGTTTTAATAGTATTTTTGTAGAACCCTTAGGTTTTTTTCCACATTTAAATTCAGATCATATGTAATAAGGAGTGATACTTGTATGAGTGACTGTTATTTATCTTACCTGACTGCTATAGAGAGACTTCCTAATACTATGTTGAGTAAGTAGTGAAGGCAGACACGCTTGGTCTTATCTGAGACATAAAGGCAATGCTGAGAGCTTCTTCCAGTTGGCAGTGGCTTGTCACACATGGTTTTTATCATGTTGATGTATATTCCTTGAATGAGAATTCTTTAAAAAAAATTTTATGTTTAGATTTATTTATTTTCTTTTCATGTGTCTGAATGTTTTGCCTGCATGTATGTATAAACACTATGTATATGTGTGTGGTGCATGCAGAGGTCAGAAAAGGATGTAGGATTCCCTGAAGATGGAATTACAGATGATTATAAGCTACTGCTTGAGTGACGGGAAGAACCCGGGTCCTCTGCAAGAGCAAGCAGTGCTCTTTACTGCTGAGCCGTCTCAGATGCTCTTTCCTGCATGTATTGAGAAAACTATGCAGATGTTGAACCAATCTGATATTGCTGAACTATTCATGATACTAAGATATGGAATTAATCCAGATGCTCATCAGTGGATGAATTCAGGAATATGGTATATATGCATAATGGAAAATTACTCATTTGACTCAAAATAAGGAAGAATGATAACCTTTTCTAAGCAAAATGGACCGAAATGGAGCACACTGGGTAGTGTGAAATAAGTACAAATACCATGTTTCTTTCCTATGTGGGTATTAAAATAGTCTAGACACAGAGTTCAAGAGGAGGGGGAGCAGGGACACAGGAAGTCAGGCAGTGCTACAGACAGAAGCAATGAGCACTAGTGTTCTCAAGCACTGCAGGGTGACAGGAGCTGACAGAGGTGGGGAGAGAGGGAGAGGAAGAGGGAGAGGGAGGGGGAAGACTTGGAAGTTTCCAAAGACAAAATAATAAGGAGCGAGACCTGCTAATTGCCTAGACTTGATCAGCACACATTGTACAAATGCTGAAATATCGCACTGTACCTCATAAATATGTATAAGTACTGTGTACTAATAGTTTTTAATCAGCACAAGTTATATGCATGAATGAAATCATTCTGTACTCCATGCATACATACAATCAGAATAATGAAAGTGAAGTGTGAAAACAAACAGAAGCTTACAGGAATAACGCTGGCGGTGTGTAGAGACAGGGTCTCGCTGTTTAGCCCTGTCTGAACTGGAACTCACAGAGATCCACCTGCCTCTGCCTCCTGAGTGCTGGAACTGAAGGCATATATCACTATGCCCGGGGAGTTTTTTTAAAAGGCACTGGAGCTGAGTGCAGTGGTGCAAGCCTTAACCCAAGCACATGGGAGGCTGAGGCAGGAGGATTGAGATGAGTTGGAAGCCAACCTGGGCTATTCAGGGACAGCCTGGCTACAGAACAAGGAGAGAGAGAGAGAGAGAGAGAGAGAGAGAGAGAGAGAGAGAGAGAGAGAGA
>NW_021604591.1:14229600-14251494 GCF_004785775.1 Grammomys surdaster
AGAGAGAGAGAGAGAGAGAGAGAGAGAGAGAGAGAGAGAGAGAGAGACTGACAAGATTAAACAATGGATAAAGGCATGTGTCAAGTCTTAGAACCTGAGTTCAATTCTCAAGATACACATGGAAGGAACCATTGTTCTCCCTGCAAATTGTCCTCTGATCTTTGCATGTGCCATGGCATGCATGCATCCATACATAGTAAATGAGAGAGGGGAGGAGGGAGCAAATGAGATTGTAGTTGGTCTTTGCTACTTTGTGGGTTTTTCTTTTCCCTACCCTTAAACACCCCCCCCCGCACCAGTTTCACCCCTATCATAATATCACAATCTAATTTCTTTTCTTTTGGTTTTTCTTTGAATATGACTATTAACAGACATCCAACAACCCCCCTGAATGACCACCAACCATCAATCCCACCTCTTGGGGCCCTAGCACTTATATACTCCCTGAAAACTTCTCAGAATTGCAAGCATTACACAATCAAAGAAACTATCTGCAGCTGACAAAACCACACCTCTGCTAGAGCACGAGCCAAATCATAGTCAGGTGCTGCAGTCTGAAGCAGCCACACCTGGTACTAAAACAAAAACACATTCTCATAATATTTCTGTGTTTGTTTACTATATGCGTACACTGTAGCTGTTTTCATACACACCAGAAGAGGGCATTGGATGTTGTTGTTGGGAATTGAATGCAGGACCTCATGACCACTGAGTCATCTCTCCAGGCCTAGTCCTGTGTTTTTTAAAGAAACTAAAATTGCAGAAGTCTCACTACAGAAACACACACACACACACACACACACACACACACACACACACACATCACTATTTCACTATTAAAGGAAACAACTTACCTGTTGAAGTAAAGAAGAACCACAAGGGGTCTCCTGCAACAAAACAATCCTTTCTACCCAGGACTTTGACTTTTCCCTTGCTAGAAGTAGCATCAATTACCTTTTCTTTTGAAGATAGTGTGGGATGAACAAACTTCCTGTACAGGAGGCTGGATCCTTTTGTATAGGGAGACAGCAGCCAGGCTACAAATGCTATTTTTAATTCATAATAGAACGGAAACCTGGAAGATAAGAAAATATACCTTCCATTAGGTTCTCAGCAGCACTGTTTAAAGCCCATAAAAGACTGGGGTTAGCATGGACACCTCACATCTCCTACATGTACGACAGGTTCCCAGATTCCTCATCCTCCACCCACGGGAGGCATGTGCACACACGTGCACATCTACACACCCAAAGACCTCTCCCTGAAAGCCAACTCGTGTTTTGTTTTGATTTTGTTTCACAAGAAAAGCAGGAAGGCAGGTTCACTCCAGCAGTTGCACCATGGCCTTGCCCGGCAGCAGCTGACGGTTTAAGCAGGGCTGTGCTAACTGGGGTTGGCATGTTGAGCCAGCTGCAACTGTGGGCTCAGAAGATCAAGTTTGCCGTCTAGTCATTGATCCTTCACTATTTGCGGCCAGGAGGCGCCGCGGTCGGGGCGGTGTTACAGCAGGCAAAGCTGGCAGGACTTCCACAACGGTCAGGCACCTCTCTTTCCTGTTCAATAAAGGCAGGGAGAGGAGTCCAGCTCCTACCAAGCAGGAGAATCCTGCTTCCTCTACTCAATCACAGGCACAGAGAACTTAATCTGTTTTGTGTGTGCCAAGAGAAAGGAGAGTGTGGGCTAACATACATGCTGGACTCCTACACACTCTCAGGGCCATTCATTCATTTGTCCCACAAACACTGGCCCCCACTACACCTATCTGTGACGTCTTATATAAGGTGGGGGTTAGAGGAGTGGCAAAGACTCCCTGCAATCTTGGGGCTTCCAGACAGAGACAAGATTCTGGCATCCGGGGCTGAAGAGGTAGTGAAGTCGGGGAAACGCTTGCTTTGCAAGTGTGGGGAGCCGAGTGTGATCCACAGATGCCACAGAGAAAGAAAAGGCCAGATGGTGTAGTGTGTACTTGTAATCCTAGCAGTGGAGAGGCAGAGACAGGTGGATCCTGCCAGCCAGTTTAGTCTGCTCCAGTCACAGGCCATTGAGACCCCATCTCAAAAGAAAAAAAAAAGTAGATGTGCCTCAGGAACCACATCTGAAGCTGTTTTCTGGTATATAAATACATGCACATGTACCTCCAGAAACACCAGCACACATGTGCAACCCCAACCATTACAAGGGAAGAAATGTCAAGTAATGGTATTCCACAGATTTAATGACAGGGAATCACACATGCAAACATGGAAAAGTTTACTCAAAATACACACACTCACACAGACACACACACACACATCTTCAGAAACAGCAAGAAACAGAGAAAGAGGATGGAGGTATGAGGAGGAGAGGGAGGGAAGAGGGGAAGGGAAGGGAGGAGAGACAGTCTGATGTCCCTGAATTTAGGAGTCCAGCTAGAGATTGATTGATATAATATCAACCTGAGACAAGTGTCCTAGGGGGTCTCTGCTACTCTACTCTTTGAAAAAATGGAAAAGTCAGGCCCCTCAAATGGATGCAGATCAGTGGGGCCATGGTGTGGTAAGCAAAGTTTGACGCAGATTTCAGCCCCACATCCCCAGTCTCTAGCTGGTGCTGTGAATAACCTGGACAATTGTATTGACGGCATCTTGAGTCTTCGTTGACCCTGGGGGAAGTGTCCTCGCCAGGGTAAGCCGATTCCTAGATCTAGCCAAGAAAGAGCTCCCCAGCACAAGCACAGGCTCCTTCTGAACTTTCTTACTGTTTTCTAATGTTTTACTTTTAAATTGCCTGCGTGTAGGTTTATGATGTGAGAGCAGTGACTCTGGAGGCCAGAAGAGGGCATCAGATCCCTCTGAAGCTACAATTACAGGAGGTTGTAAGCCACCTAACAGGAATGCTGGGAACCCAGTTCTATTTCTCTGCGAGAGGAGCAAGCACTCTTAACTGCTGAGCCATCTCTCTAGCACCATCCTGACCCTGGAAATGAGAGAGGGCTGGTGAGTAAGGAAAAAGTCTATGCTCAAAGAGCCTGATAGCTTTCACATACAGGCCAATAGTCCAGAGCCTGCAGGATCTCATATTCTGAGCCACTCTGCATATGCTTGCATTTCCCTAAGACCGGGACCAGATAGCCAGAGATGCTTGTATATCTCAGATCCACTTACAATAACAAACCCAAATCCTTCTCACAGAACCATGCTGACAGCAAGCACCGCCGTTTCCACTCTCTGCCTCCAGAACCATCCTGGTACCTCCCCTAGTGGCCTTGTGTGGTGCTGCACTTCCTGTTACTAGGACTCTGTGATGTGGACAAACCTCTCCCTCCTGTCAGCCATTTTCAGGTCCTCAAGCCTGACCACATATACTTAAAACAAATCCCAGGCATCCTTACTTAAAATAAGATGCAGTGGATAAAAAGGTCTCTTATGCTAGTCCGAGGGACCAAAGAGTAAGTCTTTCTCAGGCATCCTTCCCAGATAAAGGGAGCTAAAAATAAAAGCAACCCCTAGCAAGTCATTTCAGAGCCCTTTCAAACTCATACAGCCCCTTCTCCGGAGTCAGTGGTCCACCCCACCAAAACCTCTCTGCTTTCTGGCTTTAGCAGGCTCTTCCTGAATATTCTCCAGTAACGGGGGGTGGGGGATGGGGGTGGGAGTAGGGGGTGGGGTGTTCTTCCCAGGCATAGTTGTTTCATCTCTCACAGCTACAAAAGACTGGGGCTGAAAGAGAAGAGGCATGATTGATGCCCCTCGCCCCCAGAGTGGGACACAGTACTCATTAATAATGGAGGAACTTTTGTTTTGAAAACAAATTATTCGCCAGTCTAAGGGGAAAGCTACTGAATCCAGCAAGCTTAGAAACCAGCCTAAGATACACATAGTCCCAAGGACAGCAGTCACACTAGGGCTCTTCTAGTTACTATGTAAAAGATGTTTTTAAAAAGTAGGTCGTGCACGCACACAGTTAAGAAATGCTAAAGGATCTGAGCGTAGACAAGAGTTTCCCTCCCACCCAGGCCCTCTAGACTCTTCTTAATCTGATTACTGCATATTTAGACTAGGGGCTAGGACTATTCAATCGGGTGGGCCCTACATGTGATTCCTTTAACTGCCTGTTGGTGGCATTCTCCATTCTCTATACCCCTACACCTTGCTTTCCCTAATCTGCACACAATCAACAGTATACACTGGGGACCATCTCATACCAGAACATGGAAAACTTCAGTCTCTTTCATGGCTTCCTATAGATGTCTAAGTATCTCCTGGGTAAAGGGATTGATGACAACCTCCATCCATCACAAGCAAAGCCTCCAGCAAACTTCCCCGTATATGCTCCTTTTCCTATGCATACAAATGAGGCTATGGTCTGGGTACTCAGGAGTGGATTATCTGTATGCACTTTGTAGATAGCAGGAAACCATCATTTATATCTGAGTAATCACATTCTCACTGCACAGCCAACTAAAAGTCTCTGTCCCAGGCAACAGGATTTTTAGCATCTAGGAAATGCATAGGCCTATTCGACTCTCCCAGGGATCCCTCTGGACTGCCCAGCCTACCTTGGTTCTCTGAACCATTTGCTATAGATCACTTGTTCTTTAGAATCTTTCTAGCATAAGCCACCCACCACACTGAGGCAGCTTCTAAAAGCTTCTGCAAGAAGGCTGAAAAGATGGCCCTTGCTGCCCAGAAGATGGCTCCCAGCACCCATGTTGGGAGACTCACAACTGCTTACCCCTCCATCTCTGGGGAATCTGACACACTCTTCTGGCCTCTGTGGACCTGCGTATGCCTATAATGAATATTTTCTCTCTCTCTCTCTCTCTCTCTCTCTCTCTCTCTCTCTCTCTCTCTCTCACACACACACACACACACACACACACAAACAAATATAATAATACCTTTAAAAAGAAACAACCATAAAAAGTTTCCTGTCTCCCGACCTTTTGGTTCATTCCTTGGGCCTTCTCTTGTCAGAACAACAGAGCATAGTCCAGTGACAATTCAGGTGGCAGTGTTTGGTGTGGCCAGTAGGTCTGCCTTTTGAGCACTGTCCCCAACCTGATACCAAGTAGCTCTAGACTGTATGGGAGGCCACTATTATTCAGTCATGTCTATCCTAGTGATGGAACCTGGTTTGTCCTTTTCTTTTTCTTTACCTCGCTTCCCCTTCCTTCCTTCCTTCCTTCCTTCCTTCCTTCCTCCCTCCCTCCCTCCCTCCCTCCCTCCCTCTCTTCCTCCCTTCTTCCCTCCCTCTTTCCTTTGACACAAGGCCTCATTATGTAGATTAGGCTGGCTTCAAACTCACAGAGATCTTCTGAGGACTGGAGGTGAGGATGACCCTGTGGGTTTGGAGCCTGCGGTGACGATACCCAGGCACAGGGAAATCAATGGTTGTAGAGGCACTAAAGCAGAATGAGTTTTCCTTTTGGGGGAAAGATGGCATCAGTATCCAGAGCACTAAAAAGGAAGTCATTACAGCCTTTTAACTCTTCTCAGGACTTACAGGGCCTCAGTCCTTAACCTGTTACCCCTTGAAAGGCATGGGATAGTCAGGGGTAGTGTAGTGGGCATGATGGCAATTGCCTTTAAGTCCTAGCGGTCACAATACTGGGGCAGAAAGATCATGAGTTTGCAGCCATCCTAGGCTATACACCAAAACCTTGTCTCCAAACAAAATTAAGGACTAGGGATGCAGCTTGGTTGGTAGAGCACTTACTTAGCATGCATGAGTTCCTTCATCGCAGCACAGAATAAATTGGGCATGGTACTGTTTACCTGTAAAACCCAGCAACCAGGAGGTGGAGGCAGGAGGAAAAGAAGTTCAAGGCCATCCTCAGTTATATAGAGAGTTCTAGACCATTCTGGAATACATATATATATGTGTGTGTGTGTGTATGTGTATATATGTATGTATGTATGTATATATATATTAAAATTAAAAATGAATGATTGACTGGTATAAGTTCTTCTCCAACCCCTTAGTGCCCCAAACAATCTTAGGCTCAAAACCAGGGTGCTTTTAAAGTCAGTTAGGATGAGATCATCATGAAGTCTCTGAAAATAAATTAGATGAGAGAGTGAAACAAAACATAGGTTCCTGGGCCTTTAAAAGTGTCCTTAGAAGACAGTGCTGCCTGTGGGTTCGTCCATCCTTCCAGTCTCCCACGTGTTCTCCTAGCCCATGGCAGCCCATCCTTATCACTGAATCAGGACCAGGACACTGAGGTGGCTCGGGATGCTGGCGGAGGAGTGTAAAACCCCCAGAGATAAGCCCACTCCTCAAGGACAGGATGTTTACAGGCAGAAGCAAGCTGTTTTGTGGCTAAGGAAGAATGAGCGGACCTAATCTACCTCTACAAATGGTGCACAGGAATGAAGACCCAGCCCTCTCCTTTGTCCCGGACTAGCTCAGTCCTGGTTCCATTTCCTTACTCGCAGCCTCCACTTCCTTCTCAACAAGTCTGCCTGTCAAGTTCCCTGATTTTAAAGCTCAGTTTCATCTCCAGCGTCACTGAGAAGGAAGCTCCTGTTTGTCCTTGCTGAATGTCTTCTTGATAGTAAAACTGGAATCTCAAGACTTTATCCGATCATCCACAGTTAGTGCTCTTCCCATTTTGTATGCCTTATGAACTACCTGAGATAGGTTTTTGTGGACTGGTTGATTGACTGGTCCATTCGTTCATTTATACATGTGTTCCATTGAGGAAATCCTACTGTAAAGGTGCAGGTGGAAAGGCACATGCAGAGGACAGGTGTTTTTAGTTCAGTCCCTTTCTGATCAAAGCAACTTAGGGGAGGGAAGGGTTCGTTTGCCTTACACTCACTGTTTGTCACTGAAGGAAGTCAGGACAGGAGCTTGAAGCGGGAACCGGAAGACTGCTGCTTGCTGACTTGCTCCCTCACAGGCTCATGTTCAGCTACCTTTCTTATAAAGTCCAGGACCAAAAGGTATGCTGCTACACTGGGCTGAGGTGTCCTACAACAATTAACCCCATCACTAGAGCCCCCTACTAACATGCCCACAGGCCTGTCTGATCTAGGCAACGCCTCAATCTAAACTTTCCCCTCAGATAACACTTAAACTGTGTCAAGTTGACAAAGCGAACTAGGACAATAGATTAGATAAGCCCTTGCCCTTAGTAGAGAACTTAGACATATGGGTGAGCCCATAGCAAGGCCACACGGCACAGTGGAAGTGTGGACACAGTCCTCGTGGGCACAAGGGCATTAGTGCATACCCAGTTTACTCTTGTTGCTCACCCCTCTCCCGAGTTTTCCTTTCTATGTCTTTGGTATCACTTCCACCGTCACATGTTAAAAGCAAACCTCTAAGACGCCTTCAGAAGTTATTCTCTGGTGGGTACCAGTGAGGAAAGGGCCTCAGACTGATTGAGCCTTAAGTTTTACAGAGGAGGAAGTGGAAGTTTCTAGTGAGAATAGAATGGACTCTCCTGGCCACGTGAGATGGATCCCTGAGAAGCTGGCTCCCCCTGGGCTATCATATAGAAAAAGCTGGGAGCTGTTCTTGAGGTCCTACACTGAAAAGCAAGAATGAGTGGAAGGATAAAGGAAAGGCCTTGGTGAAGAAAGGCAAGGCAGAGGCGAACATGTGTGGAGGGGGATGTGCATACATACTACACAAGAGGAGTACGAGACTTCAATCTTAAAGAAGGGATCAAGAGGCAAAGGCCACCCACTTCAGTCAAGGGCAGCATGAGATGGGGGTACTAGCACCCACACCTCCATGGGATGGTAAATGCCCTGACTGGGTGTCCATGCTCCCGAAGGCTGCACACAGTGCTAGGGGCCTGGGCAGACTGCACACCGGGCTCTGTAAACACTCATGGTAGCTCTGTAGAGATGCCCTTCTTTCATTCTATACAGAGAGGGACAGACCTGTGGCGGTCCTGTTTATACTAACAAATCTCTAGATCACAACACTAAGAACTACTACTAAAGAAGTACTAAGTACTAGTGTCAAGTCATATCTAAATCACAGGAGAGTGAAATTTGGAACCAAGAAGGTCTACAGCATAGCACAGTCACCAGAGAGGAGGCAACAGGCAGTGGCTGGAGTCCCTAAGCTTCAGTGGGAGGGCCTTGGGGTGCTCTCTGAGGTATTCTCTGAGGAGCTCTCTGCTCCCCCTTCAGAACTTTCTTTTCTTCCCATTTGTGAGTTATTCTTAAGTTAGTCAAGTCTCTATTGTTTGCTAGAATAGATTCAAGAGCTACAATAACCCATGGATCACGAGCCAAGGCCTGCCACCTGCTTTTATGAATAAAGATTTATTAGAACACTGCCTATCCACTTATTTAGGTATTGTCTATGCTGCTGTCATGCTACCATGGCTCAGCTGAGAAGCTATAATAAACAGGTCTCAGAGCTCAAAATATTTCCAAATCTGACCCTTTACACACACACACACACACACACACACACACACACACACACACACGTGATGCTGACACCTCCAGAATAATTGACCACTAGGCTCTAGCCAGGTGTCACAAGATCCTTCAGGTTGGCTTTGCTATCACAATCTCGGCCTAACAACTAAGTTGTCCGCTTGCAGCCCATCCTAACATCCTAGTCATCATCCCAGGGGTAGAAACGGATGCATGCTAAGATGCCCTTGAAGAACCAGGACCCCCAGTATGTATCTGAAGAGAAACCTGCCCCCACTTCCTCAGTCACTTCTAAGGTGGCCTTGAAGGACGTGGGTAACTGTGGTCTCCACAAGCTCTGGAGAGATGCCTGACTTTCACAAGAGCCCTGGACTTAGGACGAAACCACCCACATACATGCAATTAATTGTACAGTGTTTCTAGAAGAAAACACAGGTAACTTTTCATAGTGATAACCCTAAGTAGACAATGGTTGGTCTCGGGGAGAGGAAGGGCTCATTATTTTGAGGGAGAGTTGGCCAGTGATTGAATCAAGGGCATCACACATACTAAGTGTGCATTCTTCCACCGAGGCTGTACCCCCATCCCACAGGTTTACTTTTTTCTTTTCTCTCCTCTCTTCTGCTTCTCCTTCCCTCCCTCCCCAATTCTTCCCTACCTCCTTCCCTCACCCTCTTCCCTCCCTGTTTTTCTTTGGTGGTGTTGGAACTGAACTCAGGGCCTCACACATGCTAAGCAAATGTTCTGCAAATGAACCACACCCCCAGTCCTTGCACTTAATTTTCAGTGTATAGTTTCAAATTTTTTTTGCCATGTGAGTAAACCACTTTATAATTTTAAAAGGATACAATGAAATCCCCTCCACAAGGTGTCATCCTCACAAATCGTCATCCTACCTATTCTGTGACTATTTAGCTGCTGCCTCCGTCAAGATACAACACACACACACACACACACACACACAGAGAGAGAGAGAGAGAGAGAGAAAGAGAGAGAGAGAGAGAGAGAGAGAGAGAGAGAGAGAGAGAGAGAGAGAATTGTGAAGAGGAGACTGCCTGAGAAGGGGGCAAACAGAAGGGATGGGGATGGGTGCAGAGTCCTGGAGATCCCTTAATCCCTTCTCTGCAGAGCTGAAGCCTCCAAAAGGGCATGAGACCCTTACTTCCCACTCATAAACACCTAGATGCCACCAACTAAGGGGGCCAAACAAGGGGACAGGTGAGGCCTCCACTTGACAAGCAGGGAAGGTGGGGGCTCTACCCATCCTGCAGGAACAGTCCAGACAGACCAGGTGCCAATACATTCCCACTACAGACAGGGTTTTGCTCATGACCTTCTCCTCCTGGTTTTTTTTGTCCCTGAGTCCGTACCTTACATGGCAAAGGGACGTACAGCTATAATGAAGGTTGCTCACAGCTGACTTTAAGATGGGGAGATATCTGGATTTGTGGGTGAGCCTATCTAATTACATGTCATAGAGCAAACACAGATCTTCTGTCGGAAGTGGAAGACAGATTCGGAAGTCTGAGAAGGATCAAGATGCCATTGTGAGCTTGAAGAAGAAGGGAGGGAGTTAAGAAAACAGAACCTATGGTCCTGCAATCACCATGAATAAAATTCAGGCAACAACCAGAAAGACTGAGAAGCTGAAATCTACCCAGAGCCTTCATAGCAAGTCCCGGCTGCCCCACACTGTGACCCTGAACTTGTGAGGGTCTGAGCAGGGAACTCGGCTCACCCCACCCCAGCTTCTAGCTTGTAGAAATGGCAGAAAAAGAACCATGAGTTCCTTTGAGGGATGGGCGCTGTGATAATTTATCATGTTAGCAAAAGCAAACTTATATGCCTTACAGAATAAAAATCAAATTGACAGGGCTAGGTGTGATGGGAATGCCTTTAATCCCAGCACTCAGGAGGCGGGGGCAGGTGGGTCTCTGTGAGTTCAAGGCCATCCTGGTCTACAGAGTGAGTTCCAGGACAGCCAGGGCTACATAGTAAGACTCTGTCTCAAAAAAAGCTGAAAAAATTATATTGACTCAAAAACATGCAGTGGTTGAGTACCTACCAGGTAGGAAACTAAAACTGTACCATGGTCAGTGGGTAGTCCAGCAACTTGACAGGAACAAAGCCACCATTAGTCAGGATTTCCACCCAGCAAAAGAAGCAAGGTTAGCATGTCACTATGCCAGGAGAGAGCTCCTGAGACTAACACTGTAGTTCCTTGGTGATCATGAGCAGGAGCAAGGACAGTAGGACAGAATCCAGCACTAGACAGAGGGAGCCCTTAAGGATCCGTGACTGGATGACTCCAGGAGTAGGACACACTATTATTCCTGTAATTCCAGCTCTTAGGAACCTGAGAGAGAGGGTTAAACCTGAGAGTGGTAAAGACCAGTCTAGGCTCAGAAAAAAAAAGTTACCACAAAAAAAGAAAACCATGGGAGATGGCTGAGTGGGTAAAAGTGCTTGCTGATTCCCATAACACACGTAAGATTGGAAGGAGATAAGTGACCCCACAAAGCTGTTCTCTAATTTCCACGTGTGTACTATGGGATGCTTATGCTCATGCATACCACATACGCACCACACACAGGCAGCACACATACATACATATATACATACAAACATACATACATACACACATACACACAGAATAATACATTTTAAAAATAAAAATGTCTGTATAAGTGCGTGTGTTAACGTACCAGCATGTTTTTAGTTTTGTTTTTTTTTTTTTTTTTTTGAGACAGGGTCTGTCTATGTAGTCCTGCCTGTCCTAGAACCCAGGATGGCTTCGAACTCACAAAGATCCGCCTGCCTCTGCCTCAAGAGTGATGCAGTTAAAGGCGTGTGTCACCATGCTTGGTACCCACAAGTGTTTTAAGAGGGCATACAAGTGTGAATAGTGGTGATGGGAAGAGTGCATGGGTTAGGAGGGAAATGCGGCATTTTAACTGCGTGTTTATTTTCTCTTGTAGTGCTGGACCGAGCTACTCCTGAGCTGCAGGCTCGGCCCCTTTCTTTTCTTTTTTTTTTTTGTTTTTTTTTGTTTGTTTGTTTTGTTTTTTGTTTTTTCGAGACAGGGTTTCTCTGTGTAGCCCTGGCTGTCCTGGAACTCACTCAGGCTGGCCTCGAACTCAGAAATCCACCTGCCTCTGCCTCCCAAGTGCTGGGATTAAAGGCGTGTGCCACCACCGCCCGGCTCGGCCCCTTTCACTACATACTCCTATATACCGTTTCTCTCCTTCTTTGACATGTGGATACTTTACCAACTCCATTTGTGGAAGAACTCTGCTTGTGCAGTCTATGCTACTTTCCAGTACCTTGTACTACACTGGCCCCTAGGGATCTCATTAGAGACTTGAATGACATTATGGAGCAGTTTATTAAAAGCGCTGAGTAACATCCCAACGTAGGTCCTGCTCCTGTGATCCAAGGAAAGGTTGAGGTCCTTCCCCGCCTGTAGTGGGATATCTTCCCACTGCATTCGTATAAAGCTCAGCGACTGGGCCATATGAGAGATAAGCAGAGGACTCGGGAGGAGAAGGAAGAGGAGGAGCTAAGAGAGAGAGGATGGGAGAGAGAGAGGGGAAAATGGCAGTGGATGTATGTGTGTCTCCAGCAGTCTAAGGTAATTGTAATATCTAGGTTAGGTATTGGGTAACACCTCTAATTGCGTGGGCTTCTTGTTATTTGAGCATTACCAAATATATAAAGCTATTGGATAGTGTTTAAACATTAAAGACTCATTTCTACCGGGCACCGAGTGGATGGTGGAATGGTCTGGGCTCAGTCCAGCCTTGTGGAGACAGCCTGGGAGATTGGCGGAGTCATCTCCCACGCTGGTGTCTCGTGGGTGAAGGGCCAGTGTTTCTGGCTGGCTGTTTCTAGCTGTGGCACACTCGTGGCCTCTGGCCTCTTTCAGCTGTGGAGCGCTTGGCTTCAGGCTGCAGAACATGGCGGCCTGAGCTAAGCTGAGCCATCGCTGCTTAGATAGTCAGCCCAAGAAAATGCTGCTTTAAATATTAACTACAACACCTGCCTCCCCCCCCCCCCCAATCACCAGGCAAAGCTACCCTTTGAATATCCCAGTCTCTGGACCACTTACCAGCAAAGGAAGATGTCTGTGAACGTCTCTGCTGTGGTGAAGAGGGCAAATATAATCCAGTACATCATCCATTTGACCTGTTGAAAGGAAGGCAGAGTTGGTAGACAGGGTCGTGGCTGCCCAGTGCCAAGGCAGTGGACAATGAGGCAGCCCCAGGCAGTACCACCTGCGTCTGTCATACTTCCCTAACTCAGGGGCAGTTCTGCTCTACTACACCCTGATGCTGAGAGCAAATGGGCTGGTCTACAATCAGAGCAAGATTCCGAGCACAACCCTTGGAGGAATCACAGATTTAATCCAGGTTTGCTATGCCTGTGGTCAAAATCTCAAAGAGCTGGGGAAGGAGCTTAAGTCTGACAGTTCAAGTTCAAGATGGGAGAACCTCAGAGAAGAAGTGAAGCCAAGAAGAAGAAAACTCCCAAAATGGACACTATAAGCTGTCTTCAAAGTCTTGGCCAGAATCCCAGTGCTCAAGATTCTGAGGCAGGAGGATAATGAGGTTAAGGTCAGCCTGGACTACATTGCAAGAATCTTTCACAAAAATAACAAAGCTCTTGGCTGGACCTTGAACTGCAAAGAACCAAAGTAGGATTTTCAAACAGGGACTTCCATATGTATATACATGAAAATTTTTAAAAAAGGTTAAGTATTAGGAAAACTTGGAAAAGACTGGGTGTCCTATGGATGCCATAGTTTCAAATTATCCTGGTTCTTCAGGTACCCTTCACAGGTCTGAGAGAACCAACCTCTCAGTGAAGGTAAGGACGTGACTAATCTTTACCCTGGGAGGCACACCTGAGCTTTCACTTACTCCTGCCCAAAGACTCCATTTAATGTTAGTGAACATATTAAATTATACTTAATTAATAGTACTCAATTATGCTAATAAGTACTAATTAATTAGTGAAATATTAATTGCAACAGTTTCAGTCTTGAGAAAGGGTCTCACTCAGTATTAGTGGCTCCCATAGGACAGTGACCACTACATAGCCAATAGGATTTAACAGAGTTATTAAGGACACTGAGACAGGAAGGTAATTGCATGCATCCTTAAAAAGGAATTCTTCCAGCGGTGTCAGAGGGAGACGCCCTGTGGAAGACTGCTCAGAAATGTGAAACCACTGACTCCAAAGAATGAGGAAGGGGTATGTGCTGGCGAGCAACTGCCACTAGGAGCCACAAACCAGGCAAAAAGACTCCCCTCCAGAGACTCCAAAGAGAAACAGCCCTGCCTGTGACTCCAGCATTGGAATCTAATAAGGTATGTTGTTTTATGCTGGGAAGTTCATGGTAACTTGTTACAATGACAAGAAGCTAATCCAATACTTGTATGAAATTTAAAATAATATCAAAAGAATATAAAAATGAGAGTGTAGCCACAGGGAGTTACTCTGCATTATAAATAGTAGTAGACACGAGGGAGTTATTGTTACAGTCTTCAAATTTCGCATTATCCTGGGCTAAAGAGATATCTCAGCCATTGAGAGTACTGGCTGTTCTTCCAGAGGACCTGGGTTCAATTCCCAGCAACCACATGGTGGCCCACAACTTTCTGTAACTCCAGTCCCAGGGGATTTGATGCCCTTTTCTGGCCACTGAGGGCACTGCAAGCACATGGTGCACTTACAGACACGCAGGCAAAACATCCATACCCATAAAATAGAGTGAAATAATAAAATAAAATAGCATTATTCAATAACCTATGTTTTTGTACATATTTTATAAATTAAAAGATAATAAATACAATCTCAGGTGTAACCAATTTAAAAAAGAAATTAATAAATAGATAAATATTTTAAAAAGCTAATCCAAGAGACCATTGACTCATCTCGGAGAGAATGATATGAAGGCACTCTCAGGGAGTGGCTGTAGAGAAGGGTAGGAGATCTGGGTTGGGAGACGATAACGGTCCTAAGGATGAAGGGGCACAGTCACCACCTGGGTGTGAGAATTAATGGACCTGGATAGTGAAGGAGAGGCTGATTCCCAGGAAAGTCTCAGGTTGTCTCCTGCACAAATGGGGTTTTGAGGTGCCATAGCTGAGAATCATATGGAAGAGAATCTTCATCAAGAAATTCAAGAGATTGAAATAGAATAGATTTCAGGGGTGCACTGGGGGTGGGTGGGGTTGGAAACATGAGGGATCAGGTGTTGGGAGAGCAGAAAATATTGAGAGAAATGACTGGATTTGGGGGACATTTCGGTGGCAAGGTGGAAACACAGTGCAGTGGAAACTCCGAGAGTAATCCTTGCAAAGATTCCTAGTAATGAAAGAAGGGGCCATTTTCTGAAACCAGGCAAGGCCTCAAGTGGAGGGACTGGGACACCAACCTAGCCACAAAACCTTCGACCTATAGCTTGTCCTGCCTGCAGAGTGTTCTGGGACCGGAGCCTAGCAAAACCAACATCAAAGAGACCAGAGAGAGTTCACCCAGCGACTGATGGGAGCAGATGCAGAGTGCCACAGCCAAACATCAGGCAGAGCTCAGGAAGCCCTGCAGAGGAGCAGGAGGAAGAATCGGAGGAACCAGATGGGTCAGGGACACACACAGCCCACAGAATCAACTGACCGGGATGCATGGAATTTAAGAGAGCAGGAAACCCATATGGGTCTGACCTAGGTCCTCTACTTATGTGATAGAGGAACAGCTTTGTGTTTCTTGTGGGACTCCTAACAACAGGAGCGGGGGCTGTTCCTGAGTCTTTTGTCTACTTGTGAAACTCTTTTCCTCCTGCTGGGTTGCTGTGTCCAGTCTTGATGATGACACATGCTGGGTCTTACTGCAGTTGGATCTTACTGGAGCTTGTTATGCAGTGTTTGGTTGACGTCCCTGGGAGGCCTGATCTTTTCTGAGGGGAGGTGGAAGGGGGTGGATCTTGGAAAGAGGGGAGGTGGGGGAGGAGGAGGAGAAACTGCAGTCAGAATGTAATATATGAGAGAAGAATAAAAAAGAAATAAAAAGAAAGAAAGAAAGAAAAAAGTAATTCCCTAGATCAAATTGGCCTGTAGCCATGCCTATGAGAGACTGTATTGACTGTTAATTAATATAGAAGGGCCCAGCCCACTGTGGGCGGTACCAATCCCTGGGCAGGCGGTACTGGACTGTATAAGGAAGTTAGCTGATCATGAGCCCAGTGAGCCATCAACACAGCATTCTCCATGGTTCTGCTATACGTCCTTGGCCATGAGTGAATTTCTTTGTTAGAGGCACTGCAGTATGACTAGCAAGCAGCCTGCCTTTAAGATCCTGCTCAAGTTTCTGCCCTTGCTTCTCGGTGATGAATAGGCATCTAGAAGTGTAAACCAAAGTCTTTCCTCCCCAAAGCAAAGTGTTTTTTTTAAAGTTTTAAGATTTCTTTTTATTTTTTAATTCCTGTCTCCATGTCTGTCCCCCCCTCCCTCCCTCTCTCTCTGTCTCTCTTGTTCACTCTATCACTCGCACTGTGTGCGTGTGTGCGTGTGTGCGTGTGTGTGTGTGTGTGTGTGTGTGTGTAACAATGTGTGTTCAGGTGCCTTTGGAGAGCAGAAAAGAGCATCAGATGCCCAGAACTGGAGTAACAGCTGTTGCGAGGCACTCAACCCAGGTGCTGGGAACTGAGCCCAGGTCCTCTGGAAAAAAACAGCAAGTGCTCTTAACCACTGAACCATCTCTCCAGCCCCTAGTCACAGCATTTCATCACAGCAACAGAAATAAAATCCAACAGACCACAAGAAGGAAGCGTGTGAACAGTATGAGTGTGTGTGTGTGATACAGCACTGAACAAGCTAGAGAGGGTGCTTTGAGAGTACTGGGACATTGAACATATGTGACAGTGTGTGTGTGTGTGTGTGTGTGTGTGTGTGTGTGAGAGAGAGAGAGAGAGAGAGAGAGAGAGAGAGAGAGAGAGAAAGAGAGAATGTGTGAGCGTGCACACGCATGTGAAGACAGAGGAAGGAAGCAAGCCTCCCCTGATACTACTCAGCTTGTGTCTCCCAAAGCCATTTTTTACCCAGAAACCTTCTAATCTTAACTCCCAAGCTCTCCCATGGGGAAGTGTGCACACCCCAGCCAACACAAACAGCTGTTCTACTTGTCAGTTAGGTCTCACTCTAAATTAATGAATTGCCATCCTGGCCATACACCAAGCTCCTGTGAGTTTAGTCAGCACGTAACAATTTACCAGGGTTTGATCTCTCCCAGCTGGCTGAGAGCAGGCTCAGCCCCTGCTCTGCCGTGGGTCAGCCTTGAATTACAGAGACCTCAGTAAGGGCCCCGCCCAGGAACAGCTGCTGAGAACCACAGGTGGGGAGGGGTCAGGAGGGAGAGTGCTGGAAAAAGAAGCTGCCTATTGCTTTAGCCTGGGCTGTGTCAGTTGAGAACCAGAAGCCTCTGTGTTTGCAACTTCTTGGCTATTTATAGCATGCACACAGAGCTGTCCCCACACATATCAGAGATGGGCTTGCAGAAGTTACCTACTCTGGGTCCCCTGCTAGGAGCAGCTGAACCAAAAGAGAAGAGAAAGAGAGTGTGTGTATGTACATGTGTGTGTGAGAGAGAGGGAGTGTGTTCATGTGTGAAGGTAGTTCTGGGAAACTGGAAGAAAGGGGAATGGGCTTTGGGTGTAGGTGATCAGGAGGTGTTCATCATAAAGACATTTTGGGAAATCCATGAAAACAATGACTTTCAAGCTAGCTCTAAATTAATTAATTCATACTTTTAAAAGATTTTACTTTTCTTTTTCTGTGTGCATGTGCACACATGGGCCCGTTGTGTGATATGTATGTGTGTTAGAGTGTATTTGTGTATGCAGGTCCCTGAGGAGGTCAGAAGAGGGTGGAAGATCCTCTAAGACGGAGTCACAGGTGCTTCCTAAAATGGGTGCTGGGATCCGAACCTTGGTCCTCTGTAAGAGCAGCAAGTACCCTTAACCGTTGAGCCATCTCTCCAGCCCTTGATATTTTTTACCTACCCCCTAGGATGACCAGGGATAAAGCTGGAAGCACTCAGCATTAATGATTGTAATCCTCTAAAGAGTGAGTCCTCCCTACTCCAAACTTGGCAAGCAACATCTTCTAAGTAAGAGGAAGAGGGACTGTCACCACTCTGATGTTCAGAAGATGACCTGAGGCTCTTGGAGGTCTAAGCCACTTGTCTAGCATGTAAATCATAGCAATAAATTTTCAGAGCTAGGACTTGGCAACTCAGCTCTTTTATGACCACACCCACATCCTTCCCACTTTGACCAGGCTAGTGCCCTACAAAAAAAAGGACATTCTTGTCTCATTCTTCACTCAGCATGTCTTGGCCAATGGGGAAGCTTAATAGGGGGAACCTCGGGATCACCAGGAATGCTGCTGGTGACGCCCAAATCACCCAACAGTAAGTTCTGAAATTCTCCAACCAGCGAGTCCTTCTGACCCCATTGCCATGGGCTCAGCTCTCTGCCAAGTGCAGAGAGATGATTACAAATACCTCCATCCTCAGAGAGCTCACACTTCAACCAGGCTTAACTGGCGTTGGAAGATAGACTGGAAGGGCGTCAGGACCAGTAAGCCAGGGAATAACCTAGGTCAGCTGGCTGCTCAAACCCAAGTACTTTCTCTCAGTGCCAGAAGGTGGTCTGTGGTCTGCAGTTCCCCAGGTGAGGAAACGGAGCTTCGAGAGACGAAGTCACTCATGGCGCCTGGCCTCTAGTCCTAGATTCAGGTTCCCCTCATACTTCTTGGCTTTCTTCACTTCAATACTTAGGGTCTAGACAGGGGACAGCTTTGGATGGGGACAGGACTTCTGGGAAGTCACATGAGAAGGGTGATAAGTTCCCTCCCACCACAGACCCACACTAAGGGATATGTCCCTCCACCATTTACTCAGCCACCTGCCCCCAGTGAGAGGCTTCACTTACATATTCTTTAATGTCCTTGGACTTCACAGCCTTGTATGAATAATATGCAGGATAAAGGGTGCCAAATATAAGCCTGCAGAGATGAGACAGAGAAAAAAAGAGAGATGTGATTTTCACCCATCCTGCTTGATGGAAATCATGCATCATCAGTTCCAGGGGACCATTCTTCAAGTCAGGGAAATGAATTCCCTGAAGGTTTCCTGTTCACTGCTACATCGTTCTTAGAAGCACCTTCTCCTGAGACAGCCACCCACACACTTCCTTCTGTCTTGGCTTGGGCAACATGGAAGGTTGACCAGGAGTCATGGAGGTCAAAATGGGAAGAGACAGCCCAGCTGAGCAGCCAAGGCACTGTGGAAGGATTACTTCCTCTCCTGATGTTGATCTCTATCAGCAGTTCCTGGAAGCCTATAACCACTGGATTTGACCTCAGCATCTTGCAGCCAGCATAAGCTTTCATGATCACAAATCTCATCAGGTTCACCTCGCCTCCCATCAGCACACCTCCACGCTGCCTTCACTTCTCGATGCTCTTAAGATGGAAGTAAATACTACACCTGTTGGCTAATTGTATTTCTGCTCTAACTAGGGTTGGTGAGTAGTTAACTCTCAGGCCTGAATCTGAGATCCATATACAGGGGAAGTTCTACCTACCCCTGTTCTCCATACTTCTCCTTTGTCAGTGCTGCTTTCTTTTGGAATCTTCCCTCTCTGTCTTTTTTTTAAATTAATACCTGCTCATCCATCAGATCCCAACTCCCATATGATTCCCTGGACACCCCTCCGACTTCCCAGGCTAGCTCAACCCTCCCTAACAAACTTTCTCAGCATCATGTATATATTATCAGGGTGTTCTTTTACTTGGTGCTTTGATTTATAGCCATCTCACCAGTAAACTATAAATGGCTCAAGGACTGAGTACACTTTCTGATGGAGAGGGGGAACGGGGCCTCATTTGGTCCAGGCAGACCTCAACCTGAAGATCTATTGTAGAGTGAAAAATTATAGATACTGGGTATATAGAATCCTTTTTAGACATATAAAATATTCTTTAGGCTTTCTTTATAAAGACATGGAGAAACCGAGCCATGAAGCAAGTTAAGAATGTAGACAGGCTAGTTACGGGAACTGGCTAGAATGCAAGTTATCCAGGTGGAACCAAGCTGAGAACCAAGCTGGGAACCAAGCTGAGAAACGCAGTGACAGGGCAAGGCCACAGTGACAGGGCAGGACCACATTCTTGAGAAAGATAAGCGTACAGAGAGTTTTCACCTGATCCTGACTCACGTAGGTTGGGTTCCTTTGGAATGTCTTGCTATTTTTATGTTATGCCACCTCAACAACCCCTCATCCCCCTCCCCATTCCTTGGTTTGTGGTTTTTCCCCTTAAAAACTCCTCTCAAGAGACACAGCTAGCTGTCACATGCCCTAATAAACCTCGCTATTGCTCCGGTACAAGGTGTCTCGAGCAGATTACTGGGTAGTCGCGACTTTCTGAGACTTGAGTGAGGGTCTCCCCTCTTCAGAGGTCTTCACTATCTCCTTAGCTCAGCCTCTTGAGTAATGGGGTTGCAGGCATGTGACTCTATGCATGAGAACGGGTGTTTTGAAAATTTATTCATTTGTGTATGTATTCAAATGGACACTATGGCACACATGGAAGTCGGAGGATAACTCATGGAGTCAGTATTTTTCTTCCACAATGTGAGTGCCAGAGACTGAACCTGAGTTCTAGCACCTTTACACACTAAGCCATTTCACCAACCCAACATATCTTTATCAGGATCTCCCTTTGTAGCTCTGATTGGCCTATGTACACCAGGATGCCCTCAAACTCACAGAGTTCTCACTGCTAATGCCTCCTGAATCCTGGGATTCAATGTGGCACCACCACACACAGCCTAATAGGTATTTTTAAATGAACAAACAGAATGGCAGACCTAGAAGGGCTTTATATTTTTGCTCAAATGACAAAGCCATTTGCAACTGTCACCTCAGTGCAAACTGACTGGGTACAAGAGCCACACAGTCTCAGATTTTAAAGGAGACAAAAGTTGGGGATCCATTCTTGTTAGAAAAGATACCATGCTGAGAATATCCAGTTAATACCCTAGGCATTTAGAGTCACATAGAGAAGAGATGCAATTAACCAAGCAGGGGACAGCTTTACCAGGAGCAGTGTGGCCAGAGACACCAATGTCTATGGAAAAATAACAGAATCAGGTCAGTTCTGACACAGTAGAAAGGTGTGTGTATGTGTGTGTACACAAATGCTTGCTTCAAGTACTTTATAAGCCTAATATATCTTAGACTTCTCTGGCCAAAGAATTCCCCTCATGCACATAGGGCCCCAATGCTCAGAGGCTGGCCATTTGCTTGCCCAAGATCTCATAATCATTAAGGAAGGGATAAAGCAAGGGCTGGATCCAGACAGGCTGGCCTCTTCCAAGCCTGATTTTCTGTCACCATTGGCTGAGATGAGAGGCATAAGATGCCAGATAAGCAAGAAAAGGGGATGAAGGTAGGCTGGAAGGGAGAAGACTAAGGATGGCAACGGGAGTGAGGGGATTTAAGAAGACAATGCTGGTCATGGTGATGCTGCTGAGCATTGTGGGATTGTGGGTCCGGAGTCTGCTTCACCACAGGGCATGATGGCTTGGGGGAGGCAGAACACAGGCAGAATGCAGGGAGACAGACGTGCGCTGGCCGGGTGCTGGGCTATAGGGAAGTGCCAAGGCACTGGTCAGGGGTGGGAAAGCACAGTCTGAGGCACGGGACAGCTGGAGCTGGCTCGGGGGTCCCTGGGTCTGCGAAGAGGCTGAGGCTGTGAACATGCAGGCACTGCTGGAAGTCAAGGAAGAGCTGAAAATGAAATCTGGGCCCTGGGCCCTCGGGCTGGATGCAGCCCAGGGACAGGATGGGGGAAAGAAGGGAGCTCTAGCTGGTCCCACAGGGATTGTCCTTGGCTTGATTGCAGACTTGGTGGCGATTATGGCTGGGAGCACAGAGAGGCCTTCTACAGGAGACTAGATGGTGGTTCTATAGGCAAAGGCCTCCTCCATGGCTCCCCATGGCGGATCTTGATGAAAAGAGCCAGTCCATGGTTTTAAGGCATTTATTGTCAAGGTGGAAAGTAGATGTGTAAAACCATAGCCCACTTCTCAGGGTGGGCCTGAGATGAGCTACCTTTTATAGGGAGGAATGTCTGGGAAGGAAAGCTTATTGGCTAAGCCCTCCAGGCCTCTAGGTACCTCATTAGAATGGAGATCTCTGTCTTGAGCCTACGTGTCACGTCTCTTTTCCTATTGTCTTGGTCTAAGATGTTAGGGATGCCTCATCTACATGTAGGGGGCTTAGGGCACTGCCCTTATGTGACTGATGGCCACAAATCTATGGGGAGCTAGTGACAGGGACCTGGTGCCTGGGAACAGGCTCCTACCATCCCTTCAGGGTCTCTGGAGCTTCTAGCCTTATCTTAACTGGGGACCAAGCTACCTTTCGTGGTTCACTTCCCCA
>NW_021604591.1:14251504-14265012 GCF_004785775.1 Grammomys surdaster
GTGTGGTGCTGATGCTGGGCATGGTGCTGATGTTGGGTGTGGTGCTGTTGCTGGGAATGATGCTGTTGCTGGACACAGTGCGTAATGTTGTAATTCTAGTACTTAAGAGACAAAGACAGGAAGATTACTGCAAGTTGGAGGTCAGCCTGGTTTACAGAGTGTCTCTCAAGCCAGCCAGAGCTGCATAGTAGGACCCTGTCTAAGAACACAAAACAGAGAGGCGAGTCAACTCCAAGCCTGTTGACCTGAGTTCTATCCCAGGGAAACAAGGGGTGGAAGGAGAGAACTGACTCTTCCCACTTGTCCTCTGACCTCTACACATGCACAGTGACACCCACCCGCACGTCCACCCACCCTACACACTAAATAAGTAAATTAATGGGATAAAAAAAAGACTCTGTCTTGTCTCTCACAAGGTAGGGTATTCCAGAGCCTGGGCTCGTGCCTGCTTTATTTGTAGCTCTGTTCCTACTCCTGACATGGAAGGGAGAGGCCAGTAAATATGTATTCATGGCACGAAGTTTTAGACAGCGGAGACATCAAAGTCAGCATCTTCCAGGGGACACCTGTGACCTTGCATGAGGCCTTGGCAATGAGGTGTACACCAGACGACACCATGCTGCCTCAGCAAGGCCTCAGGCACAAAGCCAGCGATTCTGAGGAAATAAACACACTGCTCCTTGGACATAGTTACTAGCCATGTCTGTCAGGCTGGCTTCTGGCCCTTGTTCAAAGGCAGCACAGTGGGAGATGGATCCAGGGGCCCATTGAGTGGTACCTCTGTGAACTCCAGTGAGCCATGACATATTTAGTGGTCAGAGCTGAAAAACTCAAGAGGTACCTAGCCAGGGAGGCCTGGGCTCCATCAGACAGCCTCTACAGAACAAACTTGTAATGAGCCCTCCGGGCCTGAGACCAGCTTGACAACAGAAGGTTTCTCCATAGACACATTCACATTTGAATCTCTTCAAACTCAAGAACACTTAGCATTTCACCTCCCTAGGGAAGAGAGACAGAGATCAACCGGCTAGTTCTCAAGAAGTAATGAAAAAAGCAGGTTCATGCTGAAGGGGTTTGGTATTTGCATCTGTTTAAACCAAATGAACTATTCTAAAGAGATTTAAGCAGGGATAATGCCTGGGGACAAACCTAGGGCCTTGCACCTGCCAGCCACGGGATCTACTGATATACAGCCCCAGAGCTTCATGTCAACTCAGGACCAAATGTCTCTTAGAAAGCCGTTTTCCAACGATTCCACACTGCTGGATCCCAGCCTCACAGCTGCTCCTATCTGAGCTTTCCTGATAAGCCAAGTGGCCTACAATCCTCAGTTCTTTCTGCTGCCCGAATCTTCAGTGCCACCAATCCACCCCAACAAGTGTTTTCTTCTCCTTAACAGAATTCCATAATCCTTTAAGATCCCTCCCAAAAAAGTCACTTCAGTGCAACCTGCTCACCCCTCCCTCAGAAGCTTCTCCATACTCTAGTTGTGTTTGGTTTTTGAGACAGCATCTTATGTAGCCAAGACCAACCTCAGAGTCACTCTGTAGCTAAGGATGGTCCTGGCCTCCTGATCTTCGTGTATCTACTCCTGAGTACTGGGAGTGCTGGCCCGGATACTGACTGTCTATGTGATGCTGGGACGAACTCAGGGATTCATGAATGCTATTTGACCTCTCCGCCCACTGAGCTACACTCTCAGCCCTAATTCTCTTTTTAAAGATCCTTTCTTTATGTCGGGTCTTGTGCAGCCCAGGCAGGCCTTGAACCCCTGCTCCTTCTGCCTCCACTTTTCAATGGCTGGGGTTACAGATGTGTGGTACCATGCTCAAGCTTCTATGGTTCTTGGGTTCTATGGACTTTTCTGTATACACAGGCCATATTTTATAATGAAAGAATCAACCTGCTTGTCCCTACCCCTTCCCAAGTTCATGCACTTTTATTTTTAATAAACCATCCAACTTTGTGCTGTCCATATACTCCTGGGTTTGGGGTCATCCACTGAAGCTCAGTCTACCTACCAGGGACCAACCCCCCCTCTCTTAAGAGCACCAACTGCCAATAGCTCTTTATCTAGGGGTGGGAGTTCATGAGCTCACACACACACACACACACACGCACACACACACACACACTCTATGCTGAAACGCTGACTGGCTTGACCTTATGCCAGTCTTTCGCAGGAGACCACAGCTGCTGTGAGTTCAGGACTAAAGCTGTCTAGGCATGTCCAAGACACTGTTTTGCTGCAATCCTCCCAAACTCTTAAAGTTTCCCTCTCACTTCCTCTCTGGTCCATGAATCTTGTAGGAGAGGATGTGACATAGATGTTCTACCTATTAGTTTTTAATTTTATTGGTTAAGGATTTGCTTATTTTTATTTTACTTGTATGAGTCTGCGTGTGTGCATTGCACCACTTGTGTGACTGGTACCTGTGGATGTCAGAAGAAGGAGTCCAATCTGTTGGAACCAGAGTTATGGATGGTTGTGAGTCACCGTGTGGGTGTTGGGAACTAGACCCTGGTCTTTTGCAAGAGCAGTAAGTTCTTTTAACAACTGAGCCATGGCTTCAGTCCCAGAAACCCTTAGATTTTTGAGATAGGGTCTAGCTATGCAGTCTAGGCTGGTCTCAAAGTCATAACCTGGTAGCATCCAGGAAGCAGAGGGAGCCAAAGAGAAGCCCAGAACAAGGGATGAATCTCAGGGACATCCTCAACTTGACCTACCTGTTCCAACAAGGTTCCTTCATAAAAGTTCCCATCGCCTCCCAATTATGCCAACGAATTATGAATCCATCGTTGGATTAGCTCATCAATTAGTCAGAGCCTTCATGACCCTTCACCTCTCCATGATCAGATGCACTAGCTGGGGACCGAGTCCTCAACACATGAGGTGTTTCATCCCTGCACCTTAACAGATGTGGACATTGTGTAACCATGCGCAGCATCTTCCGCTATGTGATGGGAAACCTCCTGGCAGTGTAGAACCAATTTCTACCTCTTCCTGCGAGTATGAGTGTTCCACTGCTCCCTCTTCTTGTCAGAATGACAGCATCAGACTGAAGCTTCTGCCAGATTGATGAATGTGAAATGGTGTCCTTGTTGACATTTTCTCAGATACGTTCATCAACTGTTTAAGACTATTGCCCAAGGGAGCTGCTTAGCTGGCCTGCTCACGGGCCTCTATAAAGTTACCTTTCTAGTGATTTTTAAGGAATTCTGAATTATGAGTATAGGTCTTTCCTTGGACATATGCATTGCAAATGCCTTCCCTAACATCAGCTCTAGTAACTTGGCCTGCAATGTATTTTGTTGTCCACAAGTTGGACATTTTATATGGACAAGTACTTTGCTCTTTGACAACTTGTTTTGCTATATTTTTAAGAAGGCTTGGCCCACCTTTTCTTATAAAAGTTTTAAACTTTAAAAGGCTGGACAGATTTGGTAAAATGCTTGCTATACAAGACAAGAGCCTGAGTTTGGATAACCAGCACCATGTAAAAAGCTAAACATGAGGGCTGGGGATGGCTTGACAGTTAAGATTTTATATAGCTCTTGCAGCAGACCTGAGTTTAGTTCCCAGACCCATATCAGACAGCTCACAGATGCCTATAACTGTTGCTCTAGAGACCCTGATGCATCCACTGGCACTTGAACTCACATGCATGTATCACACATCAGAAATGCATAATAAAAAACCACAAAAATTTAAAGCTGGACAAGGCAATGAAGCCTATAATTCAATTGCTAAAGAGGCAGAGGCCTGAGGATAACTGGGTCAGAAAAGCTCTAGATTCAATGAGAGACTATGTCAAAAAATCAGGCAGAGAGGGCAGAGGAAGACTTCTGGGCACCACACATGCATACATACATGCACACACATGGGTACCCACATGCAACCGTACACACACATGCAAACACAGGTGCACACATGAGTATATGTAAATATGAAAACATGCAAACACATGCACACACACAAGCATGTGCACACATGCAAACTGTGCACACACAAATCTTTTAGAGTTTACTTTTCCACTACTAGATTTTAAGTCATCTGGAATTTATTTTCTATGTGACATGAATTGGGTATTCAATGCTATTGAATATTCAATGCTACTGAATTTGGATCCAAGCAGAAAATTCCAATGTTCTGCTTGGATCCCAATTGTCCCCAGCACATTTGCTGAACCCTTCCCATTGTTATACAGCACTACCCTGTCAAATAGAAAGTTTCTGAAATGTTAGAGTATTGTTTTTCAGCTCTCTAGGTTATTCGACTAACATGGTATCTTAATAATCCTTGATAAACTTGAGAAACATGAACTAGATAAACAAAGCTTTAGAGTAAATCCTGATAGTCTTAAATCTTTCCTGGCTATTCTTGGCTCGCTCTTTCTTTCTTTCTTTCTTTCTTTCTTTCTTTCTTTCTTTCTTTCTTTCTGTCTTTCTGTATTTATTTATTTTTATTTTATGAGCATTGATTGGTGTTTTGCCTGCACATTTGGACAGATTTGGTAAATCTGATTTCAGCATGAGGGTGTCCCTGGAACTGGAGTTACAGACAGTTGTGAGCTGTCATGTGAATGCTGGCAACTGAACCCAGGTCCTCTGGAAGAGTGGACATGTTCTTAAATCTCTCCATCCCAGCCCCACTTTTTGTTTTTCTATACAAAGCTTACATTTGTTTGTTTGTTTGTTTGTTTGTTTGTTTGAGACCAGGTCTCACATAACCCAGACTGGCCTAGAAACTAACTTCTGATCCTCCTGCCTCTGCCTCTAAGAACTGGGATTACAGGTGTGAGCCACAGGTTTGTGTGTGTGTGTTTGGGTGCACACATGCATGTATGTGTATACGTGTCTGTGTCTGTGTGTGTATATATGTGTGTCTGTGTATGTGGTGTGTGTGTATGTGCATATGTGTGTATGTATGTATGTGTGTGTGTATACATGTGTACCCTGCCATGGATTACTTATAGAGATCAGAGAACAATTCCCAGGAGGTGGTTCTCTTCATCTATCCTACCCAGTGGATACTGAAGGATCAAACTGGCTTGACAGCAAGCATCTTTACTCACTGAACTATCTCACAGACCCAGTACTATTAATTTTTTTAGTTATATCTCTTATTGATTATTAGTGGTATGCAGGAATGCTGTTGATTTACCAGGCCAATTTCAGAACCACTTGCCCATTGCAATAAAGAACATTTGGATTATGAAGTACATTATGGAAACAAAAAAAGCAAATCCAAAATGCAACGTGTGGTACGATCCCATTTTCATATTGTTCTGAGAGTGGAACGTTATAAGAACAAATACAATTGCACGGTCTCAGGCCAGAAAGGATGGCCACAGAGGCATGTGAGGAGCTTCGGGGACCTCGACTGTGGTGGTGTTTATTCAACTGTATGGGTTTGTAAAACTTAGATTCAAGTTCACAGTAAAAGCAAACAAATAAGCAATCAACCCCCCCAAAACCTCTCACTGAGAAGGGTGAGTGCATTTACTAACCTGGCTCCATAAATCAGGCACTTAAAAACACAAAAGTTGCAAATGCCATTATTTCGTTTTAATTAATGACAGAGTAAAATTTCATTACATATACGGACCACATTTTCTTTATCTATTCCTCTGTTGATGTGCAGTTAGGCTGGCTCAATTTCCAGCTGTGGTGAATAGTTCAGTGATAAACAAGGATGTGATGGTATCTCGTGATAAGACTTTGATTCCTTTGAGTATATACCCCTAGAGTGGTTAGCTGGGTCATATGGTGGTTTGAGTTTTAGGTGGTGTTTGTTTGTTTGTTTGTTTGTTTGTTTTTTAGAAATTTCCATACTAATGGCTGCACAATGAATAATCACTTAACAGATTGAGACATCTCCTGAGCCTGGGTCTTGGACTTTTAATTTGTGTGTGTGTGTGTGTGTGTGTGTGTGTGTGTGTGTGTGACTATGTGAGTGTGCTTGTATAACTCTGTGTGTGTGTCTAAGTTGGCCTAAGTCATGAAACTAAATAGAAGGAGGACTATGAGAGGAAAAGGTTGTGAAGGAGGATTGGAGGGGTGGGGAAGGAAGACAGCAGAATGGATGGGACACGGAAGAGGAGTGGGTTCTACTCTGCGGGGAGCAACAGGGAGGAGCTAGGGGTTGGGGAAAGAGAGCAAGAGAAATCCATTGGTTTTCTATCTAAAAACTAAAAACAAATACAGAAGCTTTGGGTGGAATTCATACTCATTAGTGAGCTATGTGTGCACACCTCCAAAAATGGAGAAAGCTGATTTGATATTAGCCTCCATGCTGGGATCATCAGGACATGGTGACATCAGAGAGCTCAGGTGGAACAAAGCAAAGACTCACAAGAACTATGGTGCATCTCCAAGGCACACCGAGTTCTGGGAGTCTCAGATACATTAGGAGAGCAGCTGCTCCTGTGAAGCTCTGGCCTTTCCCATACCTCCACAGGGAGTGTGTTTGCTCACTGGCAGCACCAGAAGCTTCCGCTGGGTGGAGTTGCTCACTCTGAGCATAGTGCTTGAGGTTCCCAAGGCACAGGAAGCCACCTGGGCCTCCGTTGCCCTGGTCCCAACCCTCTGGGTTCTACTAACCCATGAAGGCCTTCTAATAGGCTAGAGGAAGAAACAGGAAAACAGCAGCCATTGTGCCCTGTGTATCCGGGTCTCCAGATATTCATTTGTTGAATGTTTAGTACACAGGAGAGACTGAAAATTTACCAACAAACATATTTTCTAGTGCGGAGAGCCTTTGGGGCTGCTTGGCAGGAATCTGACATTGGCCAAAGACAAGGAAATGGGCTTTAGGCAGGAATCTGACTTTGGGCCATGACAAGGAAATAAGTTCAGGCAGGAGTCTATTTTTAGGCTAAAACAGAGAAGTAAATTCAGTCAGGAACCCAAGTCTTAGGCTAAAACAAAGAAGTAGGCCTCAGGCATAAATATGACTGTGGGCTAGGACAGGGAAGTAGGCTCAGATACTTTGTTATCCAGATGATCTCTTAGAAACAGCAAGAGTTTGTATATTGCCTTGTTTGTTCCTTGACTGTTTGTTTCTATTGTATTGTTGGTTCCTCAACCTAGAACTGACCTAAAATACTTGCATGTAATTAAAAGGGTTTAAAAGAAAAGTTAAATTAAACAAACCTGCCTTCAGCCTCTGAACTGGCTGGGGTCACACTGCAATTTTGTCTAGCCGTCTCTTTTCTTTTAATCCTCACTCCTGCGCTGGAGAACCTGTTGACTGACTGAGCGGGCTTGGTCATTCTAGGCTTCATTGAAGTCAGGTATTATTACTGTTTTTCTCTTAAAACAGGTGAAGAGGCTGGGCGGTGGTGGCGCATGCCTTTAATCCCAGCACTTGGGAGGCAGAGGCAGGCAGATTTCTGAGTTCGATAGTTCGAGGCCAGCCTGGTCTACTGAGTGAGTTCCAGGACAGCTAGGGCTACACAGAGAACAAGACAGGTGAAGAGACAAAGATTTAGTGAATTTAGATAATTTCGTTTTACCCTTAGACAGGGCGCTAAGCTCTTGCCCTGGTCAGTGTAAGTCTATTGCCTGTCTCCTCACACTATGCTGTACCACCCTCCTGACTCCACACTGTGTAGCTTGGTACCCGAAAATGGTCCCCAAATGAAGGAAGGAGTAGGAAAAAAAGAGGGAGAGTGTGGGGCTGGAGAGTTTTCTCATAGGTTAAGAGCACTGGCTGCTCTTGAACAGGATGTAGGTTTGGTTTCCAGCACCTGAATCAGGTGGTTGACAATCTGTAACTAGTTTGAGGGCATCTGACATCCTCTTCTGGCTTCCTCCAGCACATATATTTATCTGGTTCACACACACACTCAAGCACACACACACTCAGGTACAGACACATACAGGCACAGATACACACACACACACAAATAAATCTTAAAAAAAAATCAAAGAGAATGTGGCCACCTATCTTTTGCCAACTATTGTGTCTAACACAAGTCTGCTTTGGCCCCGTGTTAAATATTGATCTCCTGGCCCTCAGTGGTGTGACTACAGGTCCTGAGCACATGAAGGGTCACCCAAGTGAGCTGCTTCTTAGCCTGAGCTGATCTTGGGCAGAACAGAAAGAGGACATGTCCTTCTTGCTCACCTTGGTGAGTGCTTCTGCCAGCCTGTCTGCAGTCCTTCTTCCCAGACTGCTCCCAGTGCGTGCCCCTCTCTGCAGATCTTCACCGACTAATGGACACACACTTCTCCCTAGGCTAGCCGTGTTACACACCACATTCTATCATCTGCTTATTTGATCTAGGTGACAACCCCTAAGATGCTAACATTACTGGGGCTCCTTTCCTCATCTACAAAGGAAAACTGGAGTTTCAGAGTGACAGGGAGCTACTAAGACCCTCCCCCAGCCCTGTAATATGGAAACCCAGGACTCTTATCACCAAAGCCTATCTAGCCTCTCTGAGAACAGAGGGTTTTATTGCATTGTGTCTAAAGGAAAAGAAACAAAACATACATTTAAATTGGATTATGGAAATGTTCTCAAACCAATTTAGGATAACAGAAGACCCAGAAGTCTGATGTAAGTAGGAAACCGACAGTTGTGTAAATTCTTAATTAGCGTACTGTTGAACTCTGATCCAACCCACACAGCTCCTGCTCAAGTTTCTGAATCTTTTTTTTTTTTTTTTTTGAAATCTAAATCGCAGGGAGTTGTATTCTTATGACCCTTACTTGTTTCTGGGTAGAAAGAAGCTAGGCTTGTACGTCAGACCTGAGTGTGAATCCAGCTCCAGCACGCACTAGCTATGAGGCTGGAAACAAGTCTCTTAACTGTTTTGCATCCGTTTCCTTCACTACAATGGGCAAGAACAAGGACCTGCAAAAGCCGCTGTAAGCTAAAGGAGGAGGCTGTAGGAAAAGATTTAATATCCCAAACATCTTATACGGCTCACAGTTGTTGGTTTCTTTCTCTACTATTTCCTCTTAGAAACAGTAACTTCAAATGCCAGTTCTTTTAACCACAAACTCTTTTCATTTAACAATCAAATAATTCACCGGGTGGTGGTGGCACACGCCTTTAATCCCAGCACTTGGGAGGCAGAGGCAGGCAGATTTCTGAGTTCGAGAGTTTGAGGCTAGCCTGGTCTACAGAGTGAGTTCCAGGACAGCCAGGGCTACACAGGGAAACCCTGTCTCGAAAAACAAACAAACAAAAAACAACAACAACAACAAAAACACAATCAAATAATTATTGGGAATGGTGCAGTGGGTAAAAGTACTTGTCATATAAGCATGACACTTTGAGCTCCATCCCTGGAACCCACACACAATGCTGGGTATGGTGGTGTGCGTGCGCAATGCCAGCACTCCCCCTGAGAGATGAGCTAGAAGCACAAGGGCCAGGTAGCCAATAAATAGTACACAGCACAGGAAGGAGAGACCTGACTTTGATAAGTTACCCTCCAAGCTTTAACATAAGCATGTACTACATGTACTAACACGTACTAACATGCACGTACTACATGTGCGAGATACACACATACACACACGTACATGCACACATACCTGTACAAATACATACATAATGCTTTAAAAAAAAAGGAAAAGAAAAATAAGCAAGTACTGTGTGCCCTGGTCTCCTGGTAGGGAAAACAACCAGCAAACAGATAATTATGTAAATAACCGATTAATAAAAGTCAGCATGGTGCGTTCTAACAGTCTTGTTTCTGTTTGTGTTGATTTTTAGACAGGGTCTCTCATGCTGCAGGCCAGACTGGCCTGGAGCTCGTCTTGCAGCCCATGTCAGCTGTGGATTCACAGCAGTGCTCCTAGCTTGGCCACCTGAATGCTGGGATTACCAACAGGACTCACCACACACTCCTGGGTCTATTTTGAAGAAAAGAACACATTCTTTTTCAGTAACAGCTCTGTGGCTACCTAGATCCCAGCCCACTTCCCTTCTCAGGTCTGAGAGTCAGAGATGACTCCTGGTTGGGAGGAAAGGGGTCCTCTGCTAAAAGGACCGTGGTTCTTTACCCCAGAAGACTACTTCTAAAGGACCGGACTAGGTATATGTTTGGGGAAAGGGAAGAACTAATCGAATCCCTTTCTGTGTCATTAAAGAAGGGGAGGGAGAAAGTTCAGGGAGCTTTCTAAACTGGACTTGTGAGCTTCAGGCCAGCAGATATTTGTGGGGCTTCCTAGGAATTTATCTGTTCTACTAGTGGTTTTCATAGCATAAACATGACACCCAGCAGGTACTCAGGTCTAACCACCTTTGAAGTCTGTACCATATGCACAAGCAGTCTGAAGGACTGACTTTAAAGGACAGCCATGGAACAACAAACCTTACGGATGTCCACCACAGGTGATACGATACTCACAGCAGTCATGCAAAGGGGCTACTAACACAGAAGACAACTAAGCCTTCAGTAAGTTATTCATCACTCACATATTCATCCATCAGACAAGCCAGTCTTCACTCTATCATGGTCAACACAAGGTCATTCAGATGCTAAGTGGGTGAGCTGGCTTCAAATAATCTGTCTGACTTCAAAGTGTTCTTCCCAATCCCGTTTGATACTTCAAAAAGAGTGGAGTCTCAGGCTGAGGAGCAGAGAGGCAAATCTACCCATCTAAAGACCTAGAGTAATGGGCCCAAGTGCCTCCTCCATCCCTAGGTGCTGAGTTCTCTGAGTGCTCAGCTTTTCCCCACCTCGGCACTGCCAGAGCTGGGCAGGGAGGGGCAACATGCAATGTGGATGAAATACAATCATACCAGGCAGCATGGAAGAAGCTGACTCAGAAGACCACATGGTATAGGTCAATTTCTAATGTGTGTTTATACTGAAAAGGGCAAAGGCACAGAGATGGAAATCACACAGTGTGCCAAAGACTGGGAATGGACTGGGCTGAAGTTGTCTTTTGGAAGTTAAATGCCTTTATATTGCATGGCAGCGAAAAGACTGTACACATTTGTTGAAGCTCATGGAACGTACAGTGAAATTTAAAAAACAAGATTCATTTTACTATGCACAAATTACTCCCCATCTTTCAAAAGGTAAAAGAATGAGGATAAGCAGGAAACTTCAGCTCTAGTGCCTCAGCAGCACAGGGTCCAGGAGGGGTCCCAGCAGTATATTCACCAAAATGTTTCTGACGTAGGGATGGGAAGGTAGCTCAGTGGTAGAGCACCTGCTTACCATGGGGGAAGCTCTAGGTTCAATATCTAGTACTGCCAACAAACAAACAAACAAACAAACAAAAACAAATAATAGCAAATGTCATTGTCTTAAAAAAAAAACACTTTATGCCTGGCTCAGTGTTTAAGAACATTTACTACTCTTCCAAAGGACCTGAATTTGGTTATTACCACCTGTGTGGTGGCTCATAATTGTCTGCCTCCAGCTCTAGGGGAGACAGCCTTCTTCTGGCCTCTTTGGGTACCACACATATGTAGCATCACACACGGACACACACATACAGAGTCACACACATGTACATTGAAAAAAAAATTTAAACCCAGAAAATCTAACTCATGAAGCCCTGAGTGTAAATAGACTAAGAAAGAATAAAGTGTATCTTTCCAAGGAGTCAGAGTCAAGTGAGATCTTGCAGAAGGGCAGAGAGGTGACCAGGGTGGAACCACTGTGGATGACAGCAGAGGTTCTCCTCACAAACCATTAGCACCTGACCACTAGGAATTGGTTGTAAACCTATAGTAACCAACTGTAAGCCCGAGGTAAGCATTCACTCGCCAGCCAGCACACATCTCCTGCCCTGTGCTCTTCCACCACACCAAGTCATTCTAGGCAGACGGGAGGGGAGGTAAACATTGTTTTTTTTTGTTTGTTTTTTTGTTTTTTTGTTTTTTTGTTTTTTTGTTTTTTTGAGACAGGGTTTCTCTGTGTGGCCCTGGCTGTCCTGGAACGCACTCTGTAGACCAGGCTAGCCTCGAACTCTTGAACTCAGAAATCCGCCTGCCTCTGCCTCCCAAGTGCTGGGATTAAAGGCGTGCGCCACCACCGCCCGGCCAAGGTAAACATTCTGAATGTAGGTAAGCAACATAAGAAATGTTTGTCATTCTTCTGGCTCCAGCAGGGCAGGGAACCCTCTGCCCTAGGTAGGAAAGTTTTTTCCTATGAACCCAGAGTGATCAAGTTTTTTGCCGACGTTGCAGCTTCCCTTGCAGCAGAGTTTCATACCATCAATCAGACACATCTGCCCACGTAGGAATCCAGGCCCTTCCATCTCCTTGCTCATACACAGGGACTGCATCCCTTATGCATATGAGCCTATGGCAAAATGTGAAAATATTACTAAGTCAGGTAAGTCTGATGGGTTCTATTGCTGAATTCCTCATGGGTTAACGTCTGCTAACTGGACATGCGGTACACATCTGTAAGCCCATCGCTCAGGCAGCCGAGGAAGGAGGACTATGAGTTGGAGGTTAGCCTGAGATACATAGCAAGATTTCCTCTCAAAATCATCATCATCATCATCATTCAAGCTAACAAAGTAGCAGGCAGCTGAGCCACCAAAAATAGTTCTCACAGAGATATTTACACACCTGTGCTCACAGTAGCACAATTCATAACAGTCGAGACATGGAAGCAAGACAAATGCCCGTAAATGGATAAATGAATAAGCAAACTCTAGACTATGTATGGAAGGTATTAATGGATTCAATCTGAAAAGGGAAGAAAGTTTAGACACAAACTACAACCAAGAGGACATTACACTAAGTGAAATGAGCCCATCAGGCAAGGTAGATTCCCAGTGAGTCCACTTACAAGACTTATCAAAACAGCCTACGGCTTAATTTACAGAAACCAAACAACAAACAAAACACAAACAATACACACAGTGGGAAATGGTTGATAAGTACCGAGAGGTTTTCAATGTCCAATCTCACAAGGGGCAAAGTTCTGCTGAGCGGTTGTACAACCTGTGTCCCATTAGGGAAATGACATTTGAGTACAAGCTCAGAGGCAACATAAACATTCCTAAGAGGCTCTGGTTTTTCAGAAGGAAAAACCCCTATGTTTTACGTTCCATTTGGAAGTTACCCAGCAAACAGACTTCTGTTGGGGCTCAGGGTGTGGCTTAGTGGCACAATACGTGTTTGGCATGTTCAAGACCTTGGGCTCAATGTCTAGTACAAAACAAAAAGGTAGAAAAAGAGAGGGGGAAGGCATGTTTCAACTAGAAAAAAAATGTTTTTGAGATAGGATCTCTTGTATTCTAGCTGGTTGGACTCCAACTCATTATGTAGCCAAGAATGGCCTTGAATTTCTGATCCTCCTGCCCACCTCCCAGGTGCTCAGGTACTTACTACTAACACAGGATTCTGTGGCTCTGGAGACTGAACCCAGGTTCTTAAACATTCTAGGCAAGAACTCTACAAACCAAGCTATACCCGCAGCCCAACATGTTCCTACTGTCATCTATTTATTTGATTTTAAAAAAATTATATATAAGCATATATACATATACACATATATGTATATAATCACATATAT
>NW_021604591.1:14265412-14397801 GCF_004785775.1 Grammomys surdaster
CCCTCCCTTTTCCCTCCTTCCCCCTCTCTCTCTCCTCACCCCGCTCTCTCTCCCTGCCCCTCTCTCTAAAATGAAACAGTGAGTTTCTTAAGTGATGAAAGGCACTTGGGAAGAAAGTAAAACATCCGAGAACATGGGCGTGGGCTTCTCAAGGGAGGACCACCACTATGTTCCTCTTTTTTATGAAGGGCAGCCAACAAAGCTCTGCTATCACCTAACCTGGGATGGAGGAAGAACTAAGAGAAGTGAATTATGTACAGGCTGGAAACCGTGTCTCACCTGCTCCTGGGAGGACAAAGATCCTGTGAAAGAGGGATGCTTGGCTCACGTCCAGAATGCCGCTCTCATTAGACCACAAACCCCCGTGAAAAGAAAACCAGCTGGAAAACCGCCAGCTTCCTTCAGCGAACAAAACTGAAAATCTGAGGTGACCTCCCAGCACGTCTTAATTATGAGCAAGTGCAGAAGAGCTAGCAAGCAAACACAGCCACAGATCAAGGCTAAGCACACAACCTGTGTGCTCCAGGTTGGGGAGTTTCAGCCAGCAGGGTGCAGTGGGATGAGAACATGCCACAGATGACTCCTGCAGGTGATACAGGCCTCTGGAGGGCTGCTGGAGCAAGAGGACCTCCTCATGCAGGTTTCATAAGGCACCCAGAGCTATCAGAGATGTTATCTGGTATGCCAGTATCTGGCTATCAGAGATATTATACTTTAGACACCAATTTATTTTTAAGATTCATTTTATCATTTATGTGTGTGTATGTATGTGTAAGCAAGTGCAGGTGCCGTGGAGGCTAGAAGGTGTCACATCCCCTGGAGCTGGAGGTACATGTGATTGTGAACCATCAGACATGGATGCTGAGAATTCAACTCCAGTCCTTTGGAAGAGCATCAAATGCTTTTAACTCTAGACCATCTCTCCAGCTCAAAATAGCAAATCTTTACAGGAAAATACTGCTTCCTGCTGAGATGGTTACACTATAAACAACAGGCAGCTTGCTTTGCTTAGAAAATAAAGCCAGTCCTTCAAGTACCACAGGTGAAACTTATTCTTTAACAACTGTACCACTTGTTTTGTAAGGAATAGATGCAGTTAGGTTATTACAAAGGAGAGAAAAGTTCAAGTTGTATTACAACTTGGATTCTACCCACAAGATATATTCTCCCCCTCCCTCCCTCCCTCCCTCCCCCCCTCCCTCCCTCCCTCCCGCCCTCGCTCTCTCTCTCTCTCTCTCTCTGTGTGTGTGTGTGTGTGTGTAAGTATGAACCAAAATCTGAAATAGAAGTGCTAACTCTGAAGCACTTCTGGTCCCCTAAGGATACTGCATCTATGGCCCAGTAGGTGCCCACAGTGCTGTATCACTGGTGAGTCCGCAGTGATCAGAGGACGGTACCATATTGGGTACTGACTAGTGTGTCCCCCATCTCAGGCATGCATACCCTCACTTTCATGTGACTTGGGCAATGCCTTTGTTCTGTAAGGTTCTGTCTTCCCTGAATGACATCAATGAGCAGGACTGAGACACACCTGCTCCACATCCCGAGTTAGTGGGATGATGGTGGCAGGCACCCAATGATGAGGCCAAGCAAAGCTTCTGTAGGGTACCAATAGATTCATGGGTAGTCAACCTTTGCTATGATATATTCCTGGAAGTTGCAGGCTTAAAAGAATTTTTTCCCCTGTATCTCTTTGTCCTAGCAGATGGAAATCCGGGACAGCAAGGCAGAGTGCTGACACAGCTTTCCTTTGGATGGTGGAAAACAAAGAGTTGATCCCAGAGGCAAACGGGAAAGGAAAGCGTGTTTTATCTCTGTGGCTAGGCAGAGGCCGAGGAAAAAGGCAGGATAATGAGAAAGGACACGTTTTTGCTTTGCTGTTGTTAAGTTTTGAGCCAGTGTCTCTCTATCATGTAGCTCTGGCTGTCCTGGCATTTGCTATGTAGACTAGGCTGGCCTATGTTCCTCAATACAAGGGTGTCAATCAAGCTAGTGCACATGTCCCTCCAATATAGCATGCTCAGATAACCCAAGTATATGCTGTAAAGGCCACAGTCCAGGGCCACATTAACTCTTGGTCATAGGTACCCTGAAAGTCACCTAGCCCATCTCAGCAGCAGCTCAGGTCCGTCTAGGATGCCATTCCATTCTTAACTTTTCAAACACATGCACACACAGGAATCTGCAGTGACTCAAGGCAGGCTGGCCCACAGGGGCCACTCTAAGGAGTGGTTTTGCTTTGGGGTCTTTGGTGGTCCTTGGGTTGGACCTAGAACCTCACATACATTAGCAAGCATCCTCTCACTGAGCTGCATCCTCCTTCCCTCTTTCACTTTTTGGTATCACTAAAGTTGTCCAGGGTGGCCTTAGCAAAGGAGCTATTTGTTGTCCTAAATCTGTTGCCTGGGAACCTCCACTTCTTGGTCCAGTCCAAATTCTACCTCTTGATCCAAACTCATCTACTTTCTCTGTTATTCCAGAGGACATCCGAGAGCATCAAAGCCAGGAAATGTGGGACATCTCTAAAGTGTTTTCTCTGAAGCTCCACCCTGAGGGGCTGCTGCCAGGGCAGCTCTATAGATCACAGCACCAGCAGACAACAGAGTCCAGGACACAGTCCATCCTCCTCTGGAGCAGATGATGAAGTGGGCTCACTTCCAGCTCCTGCCAGAGCAAACAGCCTCTTGAGTGCTGGACAGGATATGGGCTTTAGAGAGAAGCATTCTTTACTTATTCCTATCAGATATTGGCTTTATGACCTTAAGTTATTAAACTTCTCTGTTTCAATTTCTTCATCCTCAAAAAACAAAACAAAACAAAAAACTAGTGTGCATGTCCCAATATAGCACGCTCAGACAACCCAAGTATATGCTGCAAAGGCCATAGTCCAGGGCCACATTAACTCATGGTCACACGTACCTTGAAAGTCACCTAGCTCACCCCCGCAGGAATTCCCACTTCACCAATTAAATGAAACAAGAGATGTAAAGGGACTATCATGGTGGTACTCCCCAGGTAGGAGTGTCCCATCTCACCATGTTCAGTTAAAATCCTTGCTAGGTGGTGATGGAACACATCTTTAATACCAGCACTTAGGAGGCAGAGGCAATTGGATCTCTGTGAATTTGAGGCCACTTAGGGCTACACAGAGAAACTCTGCCTAACAAAAAACAAAAACAAAAACAAACAAACAAACAAACAAAAACAAAAAAGCCCCAAAACCAGCCAACCAAAATCCCTAAATCATTTTTTACTTTCATTTATTTATTTTGGATTTGGATTGTTTTGAGAAAAGGCCACACTCTATAGCCCAAGTTGTTCTAGAAGATACTATGTAGATCAGACTGACCTCAAAGGAGAGGTGATCCTCTTGCCTCAGTCTAATTCATTTTAAAACTGATTTAAGAGATAATGTGATATTAATTTTAAGGCATAATTTGAGAGTTGGAGAGATGGCTCAGTGGGTAAAATGCTAGCCCCCATGTAAATGCCAGGTGGGTGTGATAGCCCACCTATAATCCCAGCACTAGGGAGGCAGAGACAAGGGATCCCATGGTAAGCTAGACAAATCAGATTGATGAGCTCTGGGGTCAAGGGAGAGACCCTGACTCAGTATGAAGGGTAGACGGTGACCGAGGAAGACATCCAGTGTCAACCCCTGACCTGTGTAGTCGAGCATGTACATACATGCATGCAAGTGCATGTGTCTACACACATGTGTACACACACAAACACATACACACACACACACTCAATCCCTCTCCATAATTTAGGAAAAACCATCCTCATCTAGAAAGTAATGCTTCACAAATGTCCTTGACCTTGTACAAGTCAGCAAGAGCAGTTTTAGTCTTGTCACAGATGCGTAGGTCCCAGAGGCTACACGTTCAGTTCTCAGGCAATTACAGGCAAATGACTCAGCTAAGCTGCCGGGAGATTCTATGCAGACAGATGCACATCGTGACTTCTCCAATGGAGACGGCAGCAAATGGTTCATCCGCATCCCATTTTCCTTCATTCCCAAGAGGTTTCCTAAAACCAGCCTGGCTTCCAGAAGCCAGAGTTCCGAGCTCCTCATTAACGAATGTGTGGCTAATGGAGAATGACTTGGAGTGTGGAGGGAGCTGAGGTCAGTACCAGCTTCCTTCCTCCCTTCCCTGCTCCAGAGACTCCCTCTCCAAGAGTGCTGGACTGATAAAGCTGGCCTTGTCACTGAAGGCCAAAAACTCCTGCTCCCAGGACTATAGCATGACAGGTCACTCTCAAAATAAAAGGTGCACAGAAAGCTTCCTCCACATTGAAGCCATGGTCAAGTGGAAGCAGCCAGTGGTGCTATGGTTTTGTTTGGTTTTGGCCATCTCCTCCTACCCACCCCTTGCATTAGGGTTTTACTTTTTAAAACTTAATTTTATTAGGTGTGTGTGTGTTTATGTGTGCACACACACTAGGATTAGCATGTGGAGGTCAGAGGATAGCTTTCAGAGTCCACTCTCTCTTTCAATGTGACCTTAGGGCATTGAACTCAGGTCATCAAACTTGTCCTGAGCCATCTCACCAGCCTGCCCTCATTTCTCCCCCTGAGAATCTACAAACCTAAACTGGGAGGTGTGGCTCAATGGTAGAACGGTTGCCTAGCCTGGCATGTGCGAAACTGGATTCTATCACGAGTAGTAAAAGAACAAAAATGAATGAATGAATGAATGAATGAATGAATGAGACACAAACTCAATCATAAAAAAAAAGACAAACTATATGGTAACGTGCACCTATATTCTTTGTACTTGGAAGGATGAGGCAAGAGAACCATGAATTTGCGCCTGGCCTGAGCTCTACAGTGAGTTTTAGCTACCCAGCCTACAGTGTGGGGACTGGTCTAAAACAGAAAGCAAGCAAAGTGTAGTTGAGAGCGGAGACTGGCATATTCTCCCTGGGAGCCAAATTGCTATTGTCTCTCAATCCTTAATAGTGTTACTGTCCTCTGACGGTAATTGTCTTCCTGGGAATTCATCCAAAATGAAGTAAAGGCGAAGGCATAAATGCATTCTGTGGCACTTTATGTCAAAAGCCAAATATATAATAAGAGTCAACAATAAAGAGGAAGTGAGCCCCATATCACAAGAAGTTCCCTACACTCATCTAGGACACTTGTGGACAATAAGAAAGTATCAATATCTTAAGTAAAATCAGTAGACTTCAAACACATGAAGCTGTTGTGTTCAACATCTCCTAAGGGCTTCTCTGAGTAAGAGAGACTACTGCTTTCTTTTTTCTCCTTCCAATTGGCCTCCCACCCTGTTGACCACAGTGACCTTCAGTCTTTTATCCATCTTTGGTGCGATATAAAGATGAGAATAAGAGTCTCAGACCTTGCAGAGTTCAAGTCTAGCTGGAGACGGCACAAGAAAAACCATCATACCCACAGGGAACCCTGTGCTGGCTGAGACAGGGCCTTCTAACTCAGCAACTTAACTGGGCAGAGGCGGGGGTGGGTAGGGCAGGGAATGCCAGGCAGGGAAAGCAGCATGTGCAAAGCACAGGAACACATTGGACAGTGGGTCGGTTTTGAGCCACACATGGCTCAATTCGTGTGAGTCAGGGAGAAGCTAGGTCGAGGGGCCTCCCACTCCCTGGGCACATGCTCTCCATGTCTATCCAAAGGGCAGGAGAGTGGGAAGACTGAAGAGGAGGCTAGTGACTGATAATGCAAAACAGGAGACCTCGTTTCCCAGCACAGTGACTGACACAAAGTGGAGCAGGTATGCTGTGGCTGTGGACCGCTGGATGATGAATGGCTGGGGTGAGAGGAAGACGTCAGAGAAACAGTTTATAGCTAAGACTGGAGGGAGCCGGTGAGGTGACATCTCTTGGTGAGGAAATGAGGAAAGGTCCCATCACACTTGCTCTGTGCTCTCCCAAGACTCATAACTACTCCAGTGAAAAGAAAGACTAGTTCCTGTAAAACCATTAGCAGCCAAGCCCTGGATTAAAGGGCAAGGAAAGACAAGGGTATCCCAGTTCCACACAGCACCAGCTCCATGAAAGATGAGCCCGCTCTGGCTAAGAGGAAGGAACACAGAGGAACATCTTCCTGTTTTCTGGAGCCAAGAACACATTCTGTGGCCAAACATGACTGGATTTTCTAGTCTCCTTGGGGATCATAGACCTTCACAGTGGAGGACTTTAACAATCACCCACCCTGCTCCCCATACACACAGAGAGCTGATCTTCTGCACCAACAAGCTCCTCTTCCAAATTAGAATTTCCCCCACTTCATACACACCCACCCATCCATCCTTCCTGGAAGCAGCTGCCTCGCACTTGTGGGGCTCTGTAAAGGAGTTCTTTGAGAAGAGTAAATGGTCCTTCACTAGCGTGTGTGTGTGTGCCTGTGTGTATGTGGTATGTGGTCTCTGTGTGTGTGTGGTATGTATGTGTGTGATGTGTGGTGTGTGGTGTATGTGGTCTGTATATGTGTTATGTGTGTGGTAAGTGTGGTGTGTCTGTGTATGTGTGTGTGGTGTATATGGTCTGTGTGTGTGTGTATGTGTGATGTGTATGTGTGTGGTGTTTGGCGTATGTGATCTGTGTGTGTGTGTGTGTGTGTGTGTGTGAGAGAGAGAGAGAGAGAGAGAGAGAGAGAGAGAGAGAGAGAGAGAGAGAGAGACTGACTTATATGGAGGGCAGAAACTCTTTAGCCCACTTTTCTCCTCAAAATCTTTAGCTATGAGGAATCAGTCTGCTGTGAATGCTTGACCAGAGTCCAGTGTTTTTTAGAACATGTGCTGTCATTTCTCCTGGGTAAACACCTAAGCGTAGACTTGCTACAACAGGTGATAAGTATATATTTATTCCCATTCAAAAGCTACCTGGCTATTTTTAAGCAAAGTGCTGAAAACTTGATTGTCTTTACTCAGATGTGCTTGTGCTTGTGTTTGGGGAGAGCAGTCTTTGTTCTTAGCCTGAGGTGGTGGAATGGTCTCATGGAAGCAGTGGGGCTTGAACTGGGCTACAAAGGGATTTAGGAGGCAGGAGAGATACAGTTTGGGCACAGTGAAGAGTTTAAGGGTATGTGCCTGGTTACAAGATCCTGCAGAGTGAAGCCAGAGTCCAGAAAATGTCCTTCACTCTATATGGAGCAATTTAAAAGCCATAAACAGTAAAAGGGAGGGAAAAGAGCCCAGTCTTTATTAATCTGCTCAAAAACGTCAATTAATGGAGGTTTATGTGAGACAATTACTCTAATCTTATCAAATGAAAAAAGGCTACTTTTTTCTCTCTCTGTAGTATCACTTGATCTACAAAATAGTGGTTGGGGATAGTTTCAAAGAATGATAAGAAAAACGTGTGTCTTGATTCTCACATGTTCACTGGAGGTTAGGATAGAAAGACATGGAGGGTAAGACTGACAGGTGTACCATGAGATTCTGACGGGCCTTTTGTGCTGCTGGTGAGTGGGGGACTATCTCTCTTCACTGGGAAGGAATCTGACTCTCAAGAGTCGCATGTGTTTATCTGCTTATAAAACCTAGTATTAAGAGAAGCCCCAAAGCACAAAGGTGCAGGCAGTGCCACTAGCAACTTAAATATCTAACGCATTCATATTTAAATCTTATATTTCCTCTATGTTTTTACAATCAGTTTGCGCTCAAGGGTTTAGCATGTTCTTAATGAAATCATGCTCAACTTACCAGAATAAACCACAGGCACACAAGAATGACACTTATAAAGCATGTGGAATATGACATTCTTAATAGATGACTGAAAGTGTATGCTATTACTAATTAACTTTACGAAGAGAGAGTACTAGGGGGATTTTTCTAGAATACCACACTGGAGGGTGCAGTAAAAAACAGTAGTAATTATTCCAATTAATGAATTCACTTTTCATATTTTATTAATCTTTTAACTCAACATACAAAGTAATGGCTTTCATTGTGGCATTTTAATATATAAATACATACATGTGACTATATAAATATTCATAGTTACATGTAATTACACTGTTCTCATTTGCTTCCCATCTTTCCCTCTCCTCTCCCTATAGTCCCCCCTCCTTTATGTCACGCATATTCCATTACCATCCTTTTCCTCTCTCTACCCTTTAGACCTCTGGCTCTCCTTTCGTAGTCCTGCGTCTTCCTCTGTGGCACACACACACACACATATACTTTAACCTAGATTCCATACATGAGAGAAAGTGTGGATGATGTGTCATTCTGAGTCTGGATAATTTCCTTTAACACAATGGTCCATCCTGTGTTCTTTAAATGTCCTACTTTCACTTGCCTTACGGCTCAGTAGAGCCCCATCACGTGTAGGCTCCATGTTTTCCTAGCTTTGTCTTCTGTTGGTGGACATCAAGGCTGGCTCTGTAATTCAGCACTAATGAACTCGCTTTAAAAATACACATCTTGAGGCTAGAAGGATGGCTCAGTGGTTACGAGTTCTTGCTGCTCTTCCAGAGTTCAAGTGCATGAGTGCAAGTATCTTTGAATAAGAACCACATAGGGTTTGGAATGGAAGACCTTTGCCATGGGCAGGAACACAGCTAAGACTCTTAGATGCAAGATGCAAGAGTACCAGTGTAGATGGTAAGGGCCTTGCTTTCTATCTGACAGCATTATACAGAATGAGGGGAAACATTTGATGCTGGAAAGGTACTATTGGGTATGACAGAACATAAATTATGTCTCGCCATGTTGCTCTGGCTGGCTAGACCTTGCTATGTAGACAAGGCTGACCTCAAACTGACAGATCCTCTGCCTGCTTAGTGCTGGGATAAGGTTGTGTGCCACTATGCCCAATGCCCAATTAGATTTTGTTCTGTTTTGTTTTGTTTTTGTGTTTGTGTTTTGAGACAGTCTCATAGAGCCCAGGGTGGCCTTAAACTCACTATACAGCCATGGCTATCCTGGAATTCCCAACTCTCTTTTCTCCTCCCCCCAGTGCTGGAATTATGGGTATATGCCATCATTCCTGACATCCAAGCTGGTGGTAGTGGAATAATGTACTCTTTTGGCTGCTTCAGAACCACCTCTGGTCTGCTTTCCTGAGTCTGAAGGATAGGAAGAGCAGAGAATGGGTGTGGAAAGCTGCCTAAGAAGCCACAGCTCACTGACATGCCCGGTACCAGATACTTGGCCCCTACGTTGGCTTTCCTTCCTCACATGGAAAGATCTTGATAGCAGGTCTTTTTGGTTCAAGAACTAATGAGGGCTTCTGGGGAGGGTGCTAGGGTAACACACAAACCCACAGCAGCCTGGACTTGTAGATGTCAAGAACCAGGGACAGAAGTGTCCTGGACAAGCCAGGATTCCTCCCAGCTAGAGGCTCTCTGGCTGCCTTTCTTCTCTTTCTCTTTGTCGTCCTCCACATCATCACAAATGTGTTTGACACACTTGCAGTCTCAGCATCCATCTTTGGATCTAAGGGGTCACTTGAACCCAGCTGTCTGTCCACTGTTTGTGGCCTACTTAAAAGTTGCCTCCTTTGTGGTAGTCTCTGAGTGTCCTCCTCATCCCATTGACCCCAGACCTAACAGATCCCACAGCTGCTAACCTCAACAAAGTGTAATCACTAAGAACAGAGCCAATGACACAAACTCATTCTCAGCATGTATTTTCTTAGCCACCAGCTCAGATCCACCCCCCCCTCATCCCCAAAAGCACAGCAAAGGACCCCTTAATAAAAATGCAGTCCCACAGTTCACTCTCTGGAGTCACACGTGATTCTAAGGGTGACCTCCCTGTATGCCCAGGCTCCCTACTGGCCCCACACTGGCACCCCTAATTTCTGGGATCTGTAATTCATTCTGTATGGCTCATGCACTTTGGTTTCCCTTTGTGTCTCTCCTGACACATCAGGGTTCCCGTACACCAACCTTATCTTGACTTATGGCCATTTCTGTAGGCGTGTCTAAACTTTTGACACTGTTGTCATCTACAAAGTTCATTCTCAAAGGCCACACAATTGAAATTTTTTTTTTTTTAGATCTCAAAAAGGAAAAAAGAATTTCACAATGTTGAAATGACTTTGCAGATTTGTGTGGTGCTGAATTCACAGATATCCTGAGGTGCATGATGTCCACGGCCATGGGTTGGACACATCTGCCAGAGATCTTGAGACTAAATAAGGGAGAGGAAAGTTCAATGGACAGAAGAGATGACTCAACAGTTAAGAGCACTTGCTGTACGAGGACCAGAATTCAGATCCCAGCACCATGAAATAAGCCAGGTGTCTAAAAACTACATATACACGTGCTTATACTTACATAGACATATATACACACATACCATATATGATAAATAATAGAAAGTTTTTTTTAAAAAAAAAACAAGAATTAAATGCACATGCTTTTCATAGGAACTTCCACCCACAGGGCAAGCACAGCCTCTATACCTGCCTCTCACCCCAGCCCCTTTTTTGACACAGGGCCCCATGTATCCAAGGCTTGTCTTGAACTTGTAATATAATGCAGAATGACCATGAACTTCTGATCCTTCTGCCTCCACACTGTAAGAGCTAGATTACATGCATGCAGCAACTCTTCTGGTTTATATGTTGTTTGTAATCAAAGTCAGGGCTTTAGTCATGCTAGGCAAACACTCTGCCTACTGAGCCACACTTCCCCTGGTCCCCTACCCCTCTTATTCTTTACAGTTCATAGGTACTAAGTAACCACTGCTTTAGCCAGGCCCAGTGCCACGGATTGATGCTATATACTGGGCAGCTTAAACAACAGAAATTCACTTCCTTACAGTTCTGGACAATGAAAGTATTGGGTCATTGGCACTACTGGGTTCTGAAGAGTATTCTTCTGGTTTTCACATGGTGGAAAAGGAGAGGTGGAGGGAAAATCTGCCTAGAGACTCTTCCTATGCAGACACCAATCCCATCATAAAAGGTCCCACCTTCACGATTGTATTTGTGCCTATATATCTCCCAAGGACTCACCCTCAAATACCATCACATTGCAGTCAGAGCTTCAGAATAGGAATTATGGTATAACACAATTTGGTTCATGGCAACTGGCTACTTCTGAACCACTCATCTGCTTCCAGGAGAGATGAAGTACAGTCAGCTCAGCTTCAATTAGTCACAGCTAAGTGGAGAGGGCAGGCCATGAAAAACAAACAAGGCTTCCAGGAGCACAGCCTGATTGGCGGACCTGTCTGCCTGTACTGTGTCACATTAATCAAAAGCTATAGGAAATCAACTTAATCCAAACACTCACTTGCTCTGTGTCAGTATGTCCTGAAAAAACTACACACATTAAGGAAAAGAGCCATGCCTGTCGTATTTTACATGGCTGCCACTGGCTCATCACAGAACGGGGCTCACAAGAGATGCTCAATGACTCCTTTCGAATTCTGCTTAAACAAATCTGAGATTGCTAGAAGGATGAGGATTTGAATGATAGTGATTTAGACAGAGTACACAATCTATACTGTGATAATCAATTTAAACTACTAAGAGCACAACCTAGAATCATTTGGGAAGAGCTTCAATTATGTAGACCAAGTTGGCCTGTGGGCATGTCTGTAGGGGACTGTATTGATAGTTAATTAATGGAGAAAGGCAAAGTCTACCATTGGCAGCACTATTCCCTAGGCTGGCCCCTGGATTGTGTAAGGGTAAAGAAAGCCAGCAAAAGAACAAACAGGCAAGGTACCATGAGATTACTCTAAGCTTTTGACTGTGTGTATGATGCTTTACGTTCCTGTCTTGACTTCCCCTAAATCTTGGACTAAAACGTAGAATTAGAAGCCAAATAAACCCTTTCTTCCCTAAGTTGCTTTTAGCCAGGGTATCTTATCAAAGAAACAGAAGTGAATTTAGGATATATCACAAAGACTAAGATTAATTTGAGTCAACAGTTCTTTGTAATTTTTCCCAAGCCAGGAAAACTAACTCCCATCACTGTTTAGAAGCTTCTTTCTTATCTATACCTATACATGTTCAGTAATTATGCACTGAGAGTGCATAAGAGAAAAGGAAACAGAATGGTCCACTCTCTGTCTTTAAAGAGCTGAGATGGAGCCCAAGAGGCAGCAAACCAACACTGGTCAGGCTTATAAAAAACAAACTAATGAGTTAGATATGAAAACAGATAAAATACTTCAGGAAAGCTACGTAGGATGTTGTCCAGTAACCAATGCTGGCACTGTGTGCTCTGAGGTTGCAGAACAAAGCATCTACATTAGACTACAAACATCAGGGTAGGAAAAGTCAGCATTTAGGATAGACAAGATACAGCCAGTGGGAGATGGTATTCCAGGGGACATAGCGATGACACAATATGGCACAGAAAGCGTGACTTATATAAGGATGTGATGGTCAATATCGGTCGCCAGTTTGACAGGATCTACAATTATCTAGGAGAGAAGCTATTGAGCATGTGTGTGAGAGACTTTCAGGATCAGTTTAGCTGTGGTGGAAAGGTTCCAAAAATGTGGGTGGCATAATTCCAGGGACAGGGTCATAGACTGGATAAAAAGGAGAAAGCCAGCCATGCGCAAGGATCCTATTTTCTGACTGTGGATGCAGTGTAACCTGCTGTCTCAAACTGACGCCACCATGGCTTTCCTGTCACGATGCACCGTGCCCTCAAACTGCGAACCAAAATAAACCTTCCCCCCTTAAGGAGCTCTTGTCAGAGAAAAGTAACTAATTCAGATGTTCATAGGAAGAGTGAAAAAATGTCATCTGCGATTTGATTCTGGAGGATTCTGAACACCGTGCAAAAATTCTAGATCCCATGACAATTCCTGGAGCCTGCATGGCTCCACAAGGACATATTCTGCTAAGTTATTCTTTGTCACTTTAGCAACAGGGGGCTAGGAGCCAGCAATAGGTGCTTCAAACTAACAGATGGTACATTGGTTTCTTAGAACTGCCAAGCTAGGTACACATTCCTCATCTTCTGGTCATCATCACTGAGTGAAGCAAGATCACACCCTGCCTTAGATGTCCCATGGTGTTTCCCTGGTCTCAAATCTGTTCAAATGTCCTTCTCATGAGCACACTAGTCTTGGATTATGAACAAACAGTCCAGTCAGAGCTCACCCCAATTTGACATACACTTGTAAGACCCTTATTCCAAATAAGGTCACATTCTGAAGCTCTGGAGAGATATGGAGAGGGAGGGACAGCAAACTTGATGTTGATACACTGTTTGGTTTCACTTCTGACCTAGCTCCCCCTGGCTGGCCCCTGCCTAAAAGTCTGGCTCCTTCTCTCAAAGTTCCCAATGAATTTCCTCAAATAGCATCATGCCAATTCTCTACCAGAGGCAGACAAATGTAACTGGAACATTCTTCCTCCTCTCCCTAAGTCCAAACAGCCCAAAGTAAACATGCCTCTCTCCCTAGAAAATGGAATTCCAAAGGCATCTCACAACCGAGATTACAGGTGACATTGCCACACCTGGTTTTTGGTAAGATTTGTTTTACTTATATTTGCACATGTGTCTATTTATGGGTATGTGCACATAAAATTGGTGCCCAAGAAGCCAGGATGGTCAGATCCCCTGCAGCTGCAATTACAGATGGTTGTGAATGGCCAGATGTGGGTACTGAGAACTGAACTCTTGTCCTTTGCAGGAACAGCACACATTCCTGACCTCTTAACCACTGAGCCATGGCTCCAGCCCCTGTGCCTAGCTTTATATGTGGACTCCGGGGGTGGAACTGTGGTCATCACACTTGCAAGGCAAGCGCTTTCATGACTGAGCCATCTCCCAGCCCATGAGGTGACCATCTTTCTCCTTTCTGCTGGTGCTGTTCAGTTCCCTTTCTCTCTCCCTTTCCCTCCTTAGTTTCTCAGAATTCTATTTCTTACGGAGGAATATGTTATCTCTAACTCCTTTATTTCTGTGAATGTGAACCTGGGACCCAGACAAGGTAAGCCATTCACTGAAGTGACCAAATGGTTAATCAGCAGAGCCACAACTGAATCAGGCTATGACTATTTTTCTATATAACATGTTTAAACCAGTTTGAGCCATTATGACTTCATTGGCTAAACACGGTTGTTTTTCTGCTCTTTGCTTCCTGGCCCCAATTGCTCTTGCTCTTGAAATACAGACCCAAGGGCCAGGCTAGTGATGGAAAAGTGAGGTAGGAGCTGGGGCACTCAACCTGAAGTCACTGCCCTTGGGGAGCTTGTGCCCCAGAGGCAGCCACGCAAAGCTCAGCCAATGCTGCCCTACTAGAATCATTCAGAACGTGACTGGTTTTGAGACAGGGTCTCTCTCCTGTATCTCAGGCTGGCCCCAATTTTACTATGTAGAAGCGGATGACCTAGAACCACTGATCCTCCCTCCTCCACCTCCCCAGTGCTGACCTGCAGGTGTGTGTCACCATGTCTAGTGTAGGAGATACAAACGATCAGAAGCAGAGCTTTTGCACGTTCTAAATAAGTACTCAACTCTCCCAGCTACATCCCCAACCCAGAGCTGCTTTTTGTTCCAATTTGTATTTCTGGAGTTGTACTTCTCGATCGTAAGTGTTGCTAACGGATTCCAGCTTAAAACCCTGCAAGCCCATGAAGCATCTATCAGCTATTTTCCTCTCTAACCAGCGTATCCATGACCCTGAATCCCACAACATACAAGAAGGAAGTTTAGAAACTAAGTCACATATCAGTCAAAGACAAACCCACAGTAATTGGTTCTGACTATCTACTCAGGAAATTTCCCCCAAATTTCCTCCTGGAATTAAAGCTCCAACTCCTGAGCTACTTCACCCAGCCTGGTGGCGAGCATGCAACAACCTTGGCTGACCTTATGCTCCTGCCAGCAGAGTCAGGAGCTCAGCTGCCTAGGCATCCATGGCAGCTGGGGAATCGCCAGGCCCTGCAAGGAAACCACTTCTCTACCCAGAGCCTCATTAAGGTGGATGAGTTGGCCTCCAGGGAAGTGCTGAGCCTGCCATGCCTCTGAGGATACTGCAGGGGATGGGCTGGTCCAGGATGACCTCAGACTTTGGATCCCAGCCTCTCTGAGATGGGGCTGGTTCAGGTAGGCTGAGCAGGCTGGCTAGAGCTGAGCCATTCAGGATAGAAAATCCAGCAAAAGGGCTAGCCTGTCACAAAGGAATACAGTCAAGGCCTTGCCAGCAGCCCCTAAGTTTGTCATCCTGGCCTGTGTGGGTAAACACCACAGTTACCACTTGCCTGCTAAGCTTGACTTTCTTGTCTGTTTTGATTCCCCAGAGTGAGCAAGGGAAGGCAGTTTCTGAGGATTGTCCCCTGGGCTCTTGTCTTCAACAGCTCCTCACCATAAACATCAAAGGCCCCGAGGTTCCCTGAGATGCTGGAGAGAGTCTGAGAGGGTCTGCTTAGCTCAGAGCAATGGCCACTTCTGGAGATGTGACATTGGAATGAGTGAGCAATTAGAGCTCTTGCCCAGCAGAAGGAACAGTCCCATGGTGCCCTGTGGGGCTTTGAGAAGCACAGTTCTGTGCCCAGGGTGTCACAGCTCAGCAGGGACCTGTATCTATAATCAAGAGTCTTACTTAGTCCGGGGCCAGATGGCACTACTGACCCCATCATGACTTGGCTTCATTTGACTGGCAGGGTGGCCTGGGAAGGCTATGAAACTCTGGGTTATAAGTCCATCATTTGGGAAAGACACTCATGCTGACCTTGTATGAAATTATAGGGCTTTACACAGGAAATGCCGTGACATTCCTATGTATTCTAGTGACTGCAGATGGCTTCCGGTCACCTATACTCTCCCACAGTGGTGACTTATGAAGCTATGTGTATCTGCTGCGCTGTAAGGGGCTCAGTAAAGTTGTGGTGGAGTGGGCACATGAGTGTCACAGCACACATGTGACGGTCAGAGGACAACTCGTGGGAGTCAGTTCTCTCTTTCCATTATGTGAGTCCCTGGGATCAAACCCAGGTCACCAAGCTTGGCGGCAAGTGCCTTTATTCAATGAGCCATCTTGCCAGCCCAGTGAAATGTTTTATAGTATTGTGGATTCTGACGGATTCCTTTGTAGGTGTTTGCAGTTTCTGTCGCCCACCATCCAGCTGGGCTTTACTTTGGAAAGGGACCCACAATGTTCTCTACTCCTCTACCCTGTCCCCTCAACTCCTGTAGCCCCTGTGCTTAGAGAAGCTGACCATATCCTCAGATGTTTGGTGGGTCCTGGCAGTTCTAAGTCACTAGGCATAGCCCATTTCTCTGCCGTAGGAATGGTAGAAGGATAGGCTGGTGACCAAACTAGAAGATGCTTTCTAGGGGGCTTCTGTAGAAGAAGCATCCTGTCTTCTTCTATACGGAGACTCTCAGGTCTCTCCTAGATATAGATTCCAAAGCCCACTGGCTGCCATGAGGCATGCCATATTGATATAGGAGCCACCAAGGGCTGAAGAGGAGAGAACAGAGAGAACCTACTAATTTGGTACCAGTGCTGAGCTGTTGGATCAAGACTCCCTAGAAGCCGATGTTGTCCCAGACATCTTTGAGCCAGCGTTTCATACTTTACAACAACAATGGTATCTTCAAACCTCAAACACAAAAGATAAGAAAGGGATGATGATTCCCAGCAGCATCTGACAGGATATCTTGACTTACTCTAGCATAGAAAACAACTGCAGTAAAACGTTTAGCAACTGTTTAGGTTTGGGGATGAAGATGTAGTTTATGTAGAGTGCTCACTCAGTTACATGCCCGGAACCTGTGTGTGTGTGTGTGTGTGTGTGTGTGTACATGCATGTGCACAGTCATCTGGTATATGTGTGTGTAGGTCAATGACAACTCTGAAGAGTCCACCAAGTGGGTTCCAGGGATCGAACTCAGGTCACCACTCCCTTTACCTGATAAGACATCTTGCCAGCCCCTCTACCTTATTTCCTAAGACAAACTGGAGCTCATCAACGCAGTCAGATTGGCCGGTTAGCAAGCCTTAAGGATCCTACCATCTCTGCCTCCTGAGCACTGAGGTAAGGGGCACCAAGGATGCTGAGAAGAGAACACGGGAGAACACAGGTCCCCATGCTTGCTCAGTAAACACCTTGCTGCTGAGCCACCTCTACAGTCCTTAAAGGCTTTCTAATGAGATTAAAGGTGATCTTTATGAACTTCATTTTTATGCTGAATAATAAAACTTATCATAGTTTCCAGATGACCAAAGCATGAGGATATCATGTGTGGACAGAAGATTCATTTAAAGTGAAGCAGAGATCAACCTTCATTAACAAAGTTTCAGATTTCACACGGCAATCAACCTCTATATGAAAGAGACTTAAAGAGAGGTACAATGCCCTCCTTAACAGTTTGTGTTAAATTTCTTTTTTCTAAAAAGAAATGCAAGTTTCTTTTTAAAATTTAAATGTATTTATTTTCTCTCTCTCCCTCTGAGTGTTATGTGTGTGCTAGTGTTGGCCATGCTACTTGTATGAGGCCAGAGGACAACTATGGGGAGTTGTTTTTCTCTCCTTTCATCATGTGGGTTCCTGGGATCAAAGTCAGGTAGCCAGCCTTGGCAGCAACTGCCTCTACCTGCTGAGCCATCAAACTCGCCCTTTATTGTTATTTTAAATTAGTTTACAAACACGTTTTAAAGGAAGCTTGGTGGTACACACATGTAATCCCACCACTTAAAGGAGAGAGGCAGGAGGATCAGGAGTTGACGGACATCCTTAACGACATAGCAGGTTTGAGGGCACCTGGGCCAAATGATGCCTTGTCTCAACAATTCAAACATAAATATATACTCCAAAATGCCTCAGTCTTCATTTTAATGTGGTAAATCCTGAAAGACATAGCTAGATAATCAAAAGTTTTGGGGAAGAAGGAACTTTCTCCTACACCTTTTTTTTTTTAAGTATAAAGAGATGAACACATCTAAATGTCACTGGCATAGTACAATAATCCTGTCCTTGAATGACACGCTGACTGGGGATGTCTTGCAGCTACTTTCAGATGGTTCCTTGGAAAATAACGTGTATTCCTTTATGCAGAAAGGCATAGATTTGCTGCTGTATTCAGAATAATACACCATTGTACTCTTTTTCTGATATTTTTATGAGTTTCAATGACTGTTTTAGATTTGAAGATGTAATCAGAATAAACAATTTGCTAAGCAAGCATATTAATGTAGAGATGCCTCAGAGGCCAGACACATGGCAACACAAAGCCCTAGAAAAGTAGAGTCAGGTGCTTTCCAAGGTGTTGAACTTCAGAGTACAGGCCATCATGTGTGTCAAGTACAGGAGATGAGATCGAGGGCAATGTGTGGTGGGTTTGGATCATATGGTTATTAACATACAGATCCCTGAACTCCACCCTCAGGTATTTTCATTCAATATTCTAGGGATGGTGTGCTGAGAATTTTCTGTTCTGATCAATTTCCAGGTAAGGTGATATGGGTCCCCAGAGCACACTTGTATAGAACTGGCTTTTAACATCTCTCTCCATGGATTAGGGTTTGCCATGCATTATTTTATGTCCCTCCAGAAGATATGCTAAAGTCCTGACCCCTAACATTTTGAATGTGACCTTAGTTGGAAACACGGTAATGGCAATTACAGAGGGTTAAAACCCAATGTGACTGGTGTCCTTTCTAAGAAGCGGATAGGAGACAGACATGTAAGGAGAAGGTCAGGTGGCAAGAGAGGCAGAGAAAGACAACACTGCTGACAACCCCCGGTGTAGATCCTCCCCTCCTGAGCCTCCAGCTCCACTGCAGCTGGCCCCACCTGCACTAACTTCAGCTTCCTTGGCCCCAGAATTAAGAGAATAAATTTCTCTCAAGTTAGGCTATTTAGCTTGTGTTGCTATGTTATAGCAGCCTCAGGGAACTAATACTGACTCCAAAGAATTCCATGATCAAAACATCAGGATGGCTCAGTTGGTAGAGGAGCTTCCTAACAAATGTAACTACTTGAGATCAATCCCTGGAACCCACATGGTGGACGGCAAAAACTGGACTCTTAAAAGTTGTCCTCTAACACCTATATGTATACATATACATGCTCTCAAAATAAATAAATAAGTAAAGCTATAATAAAAGGTATAAAAGAACCTCTTTGTCAGGAAAAGGGCGACCTAGAGAAAAACACTGCACCCTGAATGAAGGTACATTCATTTTTTTCCCCACTGTTTTTTTTTTAATTTAATTTTTTATTGCATATTTTATTTACATTTCAGATGTTATCTCCTTACCCCATTTCCCCCACCCAGGAACCTCCTATCCTAGCCTCCCTCCTCCTGCTTCTATGAGGATGTGCCCCCAGCCAGCCCCCTACTCCCACCTCCCCACCCTCGAATTCCCCTACACACAGCATCCAGCCTTCATGGGACCAAGGATCTCCTCTCCCACCTATGCCCGACAAGGCCATCCTCCCCTGTGTATACCGCTAGAGCCATGGGTCCCTCCATATGTGCTCCCAGGCTGCTGGTTTAGATCCTGGGAGCTCTGGTTGGTTGGCATTGCTCTCCCCGTGGGACCGCAAACTCTTTCAGCTCCTTCAGTCTTCTCTCTAACTCCTCCATTGGGAACCCCATGATCAGTTCAATGGTTAGATGTGAGCATCTTTCTCTGAATATGTCAGACTCTGGCAGACCTCTAAGGAGACAGCTATATCAGGCTCCTGTCAGCATGCACTTCCTGACATCCACATCAGCGTCTACCTTTGGTGACTGCACATGGGATGGATACCTAAGTGGACAGGTCTCCAGATGGCTTCTCATGAAGGTACATTTTTTAGCAGTGACATTGGGAAAAAAAAGTTTCTTCTGAGACTATAAAAGTTTGCTGAGATCATTAAAGTTTACACCTAAATTTATGTTAGCCAGGTAGTTAAAAATAAAAAGGTTGATGTCAATTGTCTCCTGTTGAGGGGGGTCTAAAGTATAATTTGACAGCTGTTGGTAACCCCCAAGAAAAAAGAGCCACCATTGCACTACCGTGGTTTTCTTGCTGGAGCAGTCACTGGAGTCATGCATTACAGTTGGGTGGGACTGATGAGGGCTCCTCTCCCTCGGCAGCTCGCATGGCACATTCTGATACTCTGAGAGCAGTCCTCAGGGAGAAGACTTCAAGTCAGTTCCAGGTCGATTCCTCCGCCTTCCGTGTCTATAATGTGTGACATCTTTAGCAGTAAGGTCTTACTTTCAAGTCCTGGAGCAGGCAACCAAGGGCAACGAGGACACCATTGTTTTGGGAGTCTCTTAGACTCCCCTGACCGACAACTTGAAGGGACATTTCCCATGTGTGACACTGAAGTGTAGTCTGTGGCTCTTTCGGGGAGCCTATCACTCAAGAATTTACTTTCTAGTGTACAGTACTGTAAGAGTCCCTGGACATACAGCACACGTTCCGGCAGAGTTCACCTCTAATCCAGGCCTTCAAGAATTCCTACGATAAAGCCCTAAGCCACGGGAATGCAGTGAATCAAGCAAACAGATGTGCACACACAATGCACTTTGATTAAGAGACAATGGGAGAAGAGACAGGGAAAATGTTCAAAAATAGCATGGGGAGCAGTGGGAGGGTGATCCCAGTTTGATGCTCAGAACCACACAATGGTAGGAAAGAAGTGACTTTTAAAAGTTGTCTTCTGACCTCCACGTTGGCTCCCCTAACCTCCCAAAGATAAATTAATTTAAAATTTAAAAAAATAGCATTGGAGCCAAGCATGATGGTACACATCTCTAATCCTAGTACTGAGGAGGCTGAAGCAGGAGCATTGACATGAGTTTGATGCCAGCCTAGTCTACAAAGTGAGTTCCAGGCCAGCCTTGGCTAAAGTGAATTCTTACTTCAAAAAACAAGTTTTAGATGCTAGAACTATCAAAATCAGAATATAAAATAAATATGCCAAATATATTTGAAGGAAGAGCTAACACATCAACAAGTTTTATTGCCAGAACAAAATAGGATTTCTAATATATAATAAAAATGTAAAAATTACACCTAAAATCAAGTATTTAGGAGGTGGGGCAAGAGAATGACAAATCCTAGGCTAGCCTGGGCTCCACATTGAGTTCTACAGCAGTCTGAGCTATATGGTAAGACCTTATCAAATAAATAAAGGAAGGAAGAAAGAGGGAAAGAAGGAAGACAGACAGACAGACAGACAGACAGAACCCAGCAATGTGGGCTGCTGTGATGGGTCAGCAGATAAAGGTGCTTGCCTCCATGCCTGATGCCCTGTCCTCTATCCCTGGTGGGAGGAAAGAACCCACTCCCAGAGCTGTCCCCTAACCTCCTCACACAAAGATGTACACACAAAGAAATAGATGTAATTTTAAAAATTAAATGATAGTTTGCTAATAATAGATAACATGAATGAATATATTATATTTTATTTAGTGCCGCTAGTGAGACTGTCCTTAGATTGCTAAGTGGCAAAGTGTACAGGTTAATTTTACCATTAAGCCTTCATTGTCTTTCTGTAAGATTGATTTCTTTTTGAACCAGTGAGCAGAACCTGCCAGGAAGGCCACTGGGGCCACATGCTTTTTTTATGGGAATATTTTAAATGGTTGATTAATTCCTTCTCCCCTTATTTGCTTTTCTCTTTTCTCCTTTGTTTCTTTGGTTTCTTTCTCTCTGTCTTTCTTTCTTAAAATAAGGTCTCACTCTTATTTTGAAAGGTTTTTTGTTTTGTTTTGTTTTTCATTGATTGATTGATTGATTTACCTGACATTCCAATTGCAGCCCCCTCTGTCTTCTCCCAGTCCCCTCCCTCCTCCACCCTGGGTACCAACTCGCCTTCTCTGTAGGGACTGGACCTAGGTTCCCTACACACCTACATATCTGGAGCTCAGTCTTCATGCAGATCCCCCAATAATTGGAGCAATTAGGGCTGTGTTTGACTTAGACTCTGTTGCCTGCTGTTGGACCTCCTTCCACTAGCTGGGCTACCTTGTCTGGCCTCAGTGGAAGAGGATTCACTCAGTTCTGATGTGACTTAAGACCTCACCCTTCAGACAAGGCTGTCTTGGAACATATTTTGTAGCCAAGGCTAGCCTTGAACTCATGCCTCGTCTCCCTGAGTGCTGGAATTACAGATATAAGCACTCTGACTGGCTTGATTCAATGTCTTTAAAGGAATCTCTACACTCTCTTCTTAGGTCAGTATTTTTTAGGACTTATTCCTTGGAGTCTTTTTCTAAATGTGTTGTAATTATCAATACTGCCCCTGTATCTTCTCCCTCACGTGTGCCTAGCATTCTCGTTAGATCTATGTTGGATGTTCTTACTCTGTCTTCCATACACCTTCCTTTCTTCCATCTTGTTCCCTTACTAGCTATATCGCAGATGAATTTGTGCTTGTGTGTCTCCTCGGCCATATCTATTGAGCAGCTGGACACACCTGTTAATTTCTGCTTGGTGTCCAAGTATCTTAAAGTGGTCATTTTAGAAAAGCATGCAGCAAGAACAGCACGGGAAAATCCAGAAACATTCCTTCTTAAATCAGAAACAAAGCAAGCATGTCTGTCTTCCCTGCTTTTAGTCTCAGGCACTGAGGGACCAACCGATGCTGTGAGGGGAGGGAAACGAGTCATGACTGGAAAGACAGGCATTGTATTACCCTCAGAAAACACGGATGGGTGAGAACCCTCAAGAATCTAGTATTTATCAAAGCTGTATTGCCTAATAATCATGTTGCAACATAACAAGTTCTCTAAGACACTAAATACTGGCACTGACAAACACCGAACATCCGAGAGTAAACCAAACAAATGCCTTGCATGGGATTCACAGTACAAATGATGAAATTAGCCAGGCATGGTGAGTCACACCTGTGACTCAGGAAGGAAGCTGAGGCAGGAGCATAATTCCAGGCTGTGAATTGAAGGGTAACTTTAATTACACAGTGAGTTCTAGGCCAGCTTGGTCTATCGTGTGAGAATTTGTTTCAAAAATAAAGTAACATGTTACTGAAAGTCATTAAAGATGAACTAAACAGGGACTGACGAGGATTATGAGCTTATGCCAAGGACCAGAGTGTGGTCGCCAGCGTCCTTGTTAAATGGCTCACAAACTCCTGTAACTCTAGCTCCAGGACATCTAGTGCCCTCTTCTGGACTCTGTGAGCACTCATACTCTGTACACTACACTATACTACACTACGCTATAGCACACTACACTACACTACAGTACAATACACTATACTCCAGTACACTGTACTATACTATACTACACTACAGTACACTATAATACCTTATAGTATACTATAGTCCACTACACTGCACTACACTACAGTATACCCTATTTTAAAACAATGAATAATTCTGAGGCAAAAGAAAACTTAAGCCAGGCGGTGGTGGCGCACGCCTTTAATTCCAGCACTTGGGAGGTAGAGGCAGGCGGATTTCTGAGTTCGAGAGTTCGAGGCTAGCCTGGTCTACAGAGTGAGTTCCAGGACAGCCAGGGCTACACAGAGAAACCCTGTCTCAAAAAACCAAAAAAAAAAAAAAAAGAAAACTTAAATATCAGCTTTTCATTATTCTACATACACATACATACACACACACATACACACACACACATATACAAACACACGCACGAGCACACACTAAGACATTCCTGAAGAAGAGAAAGGTGAAAAACTGTCATGCCACATCTCAGGCTTTTCATAAGCTTTGGTAATTAAAAGTATGGTGCTGGTGTAAATCTAGCAAAGTATTCACTGATAGAGCAGAGCCCAGAAACACCCACACACTGGGGAAACCAGTTTATGGTAGACTGGACACTGCAGAAGTGCAGAGAAAGGACTATCCTTTAGTACATGCTACTGGGCTGGCTGGTGTTCTATATGGGGAAGAAGCAGGCACCTGCTTGCTATGATACATAAACCCAGCTCAGAGTGGATCAGAAGACGACATGTGAATAGAAAAACCATTAAACTGCCAGAAACAATGCAGTAGGCCCAGTAGTTCAGGGGGAGAAAGCCTCATAGGCAAGGGACTGGGGGAGTGTCTGGGAGGTTAAGAACACATGCTGCTCTTGCAAAGGACCTGGGTTCAGTTCCCAGAGTCCTCACTGGAGGGCTCACATCTGGAAATTCTCATTCCAGGGAATCTTATATTTTCTTCTGGCTTCCAAGGGCACCTCTGAGCACATGGTTTCTCTGAGCACTCAGACACACACACATATACATGGAATAAATAAATATTTAACAGCGTTATGAATCAAAAAAGTTGATAAATCTATGACATGAATACCAGGAAATTCTGCACATCAAAATATCAAAGAAAACAGGACAACAAGCAAAGATAGAGAGGAGGCATTTGTAACACATAAATGCCAGCAGAATTGCATGCAGGACATTTAAAGAACTCCTTCAGAAAAGGAAAAAGCGAGGGTGGGGGGTGGGGAGGTGGGGGAATTGGCTAAATTTGAACAGGCACTTTACAGGAGAGAGAAGGCAAACAGCCCATAAACACACAGTCTTAACCAAGGGTAAGGAAGGCATTCTTGTCAGAATGACTGACCAGCTCAGTCTTGTTTATGAAATAAAAAAGGGGGAGAGGCGGAGAGCTTTTGGGGCTGCTTAGCAAGAATCTGACATTGGCCAAGGACAAGGAAGTGGGATTCAGACAGGAATCTGACATTAGGCTAGAACAAAGAAGTAATTTCAGGCAGGAATCTAAATCTTAGGCTAGAACAAAGAAGTAATTTTAGGCAGAAATCTAAATTTTAGGCTAGAAGGAAGTAGGCTTCAGATGTGAAAATTACTTTGGGCTAGGACAGGGAAGTAGGCTCAGATATTTTGGTCATCCTGATAAGCCCTTAGAAACCATGATCACAGAAGATCATGGGACTTTGTTTATTGCTTTGCTTGTTCTTTGACTATTTGTGTTTATTGTCTTGCTTGTTCCTTGACTATTTGCATCTATTGTATTGCTAATATCCCAACCTAGAACTGACCTTAATACTTGCATGTAATTAAAATGGTATAAAAGCAAAAAGGAGGAGGGGGGATTAAATAGGGGATTTCTGGGAAGGGGAAATGGGGAAAGGGGATGACATATGAAATGTAAACAAATAAAATATCCAAGAAAAAAAAAAGAAAAACAAAAGAAAAAAATAACTCAGTCATAGTAAGGGTTCAGAGAAATAGAAAACAAGCCATAAGGAGGTTGATAAATATTCACTTTGCAATAATGAAGACGGGAGTTCCATGCCCAGAACCCATGTTTAAAAAGCTAGACATGGTGCCACATGCTTGTAAACCCAGTGCTGGAGCTCACGGGACAGCCAGCCTAGCCTGCGTGGCAAACTCTGTGCCAGTGAGAAATCCTGTCTCAAGAAACGGGGGAGTCAGGGCTGAAAAATGATTAAACAGTTAAGAATACTTGCTGGTCTTGCAAAAGGCTCCAGGTTAATTCTCCAGCACCAAGGGACCTGGCAAGCTCTTCTGGTCTCCTCAGGCACTGGGCACAAACATGGCTTTCAGCACATGGACCTTAGGAGATACTAAAGAACCAAACTCCCAACCTTTCTCTACAATTCATTCATTCATCACTTGGCTGACTTACTTATCAATTTGGTGTCTATTATTGATCATTTCCTCCACACTGGGCCCTACGCTGGATACCACAGACATAAACATGAACGATTTATAATTCTATCTTTGAGAAACTGATGGAGTCACTTAGTCAGTGAATGGAACCCGGGGCTTGACTGCCTGGGGTCTTTTCCTTTGTTACCTAAACACTCAGCTATGGGGCTGGAGAGATGGCTCAGTGGTTAAGAGCACTGGCTACTCATCTAAAGGTTCTGAGGTTGAGTCCCAGCAAACACATGGTGGTTCATAACCATCTGAAATGGAATCCGATTCCCTTTTCTGGTATACATGAAAACAGAGCACTTGAATTCACTTAACAAATAAATAAATAAATCTTTTTTAAAAACCCTCAGTTATGCCTTTTAAGAGGTATGTCGATATTATGTATGTATGTATATATGTATATATGTATGTATATATGTATGTATATATGTGTATATATATATATATATTCTCATAGTTTTAGAAGCTTTGTTTGTTACTTTTGGTTTTTGAAACATGGTTTCACTACTCCAGACTAACTTGGAATTTACTATGTAACTCAAACTGGCTTCAAACACATGGGAATACTCCTGCCTCAGCCTCCTGAGTGCTGAGATTACAGCTATGAATGACCCTGCCTGGCTTATAATTTCTTTTAATTTTCTAATTCCCTTTTATTAAGGAAAAGTTTTCAGGCTCTTCCCACCCCACCACACCCCAGTATTTCCAGAAACAGAAAACAAATATTTCATTTTAGGTCATGTCACACTATTTAGGTTGGCCTGGAACTTGACGTGTAGGCCAAGCTGGCCTTAAACTTACAGAGATCAACCTGCCTCTGCCTCCCAAGTCCTAGTATTAAAGGTCCGTGCCACTCAGCCTGGCTACATTCTTGACCACTTTAAATAAATCATTAGAGGGGCAGGGACTGACCTGGGAAAGCTGTGGAGAGCTTTCCTGAATTGTTTCTGCTTATTTGTTTTGCATGGTGGTTCTGGAGAACAAACCCGGGGCATTGCTCACTGCCTGCAAGCCACATCCAGTGGTTCAAGTGAACAATAAGAAGCAGCCTAGGGTATGCTCAGATGCTGCTGGACTTTGCAACCTTCTCAGGAGAGACACATGGACTAGTGGTTCTATGTTTCATATGCTCATGAGAACAAGTCCTAGTGTGGTCTGTGTTCCTTCCTCTTTTCTCCTCCTCCTCCTCCTCCTCCTCCTCCTCCTCCTCCTCCTCCTTCTTCTTCTTCTTCTCCTCCTCCTCCTCCTTCTTCCTCCTTCTCCTCCTCCTCCTTCTCCTCTTCCTCCTCTTTTTCTTTTCTTTTTGTTTGTTTGTTTGTTTTTTAAAGATGGGGTTTCTATGGGTGCCCTTGGCTGTCCTGGAACTTCTTCTGTAGACCAGGTTGGCCTACTTCAGTTCCAGTACTGGGACTGAAGGCATGTGGCACCACTGCCACCGCCATCGCCGGACTCAGTGAGTTCTTAGTTTTACCCCAAGATCAATAAGTCCTGTTGTACCAGCTTCTTTTTCTAGTTAGGTCCCATTCATTCTCCTCTGAGTGGTATGTGTAACTTGGCCAGCCTGATATCCTGTATGTCAGGCATGTGTCCCTTCTCAGCACACAGGCAGGGTTAGGAGACAAAGAGGGCCAGCTTAGCCGTAGTGGCACCCAAACTGCTATCTTCATGTCCTAGAGGACATGGGGCCTTGGAGTCATTAGGGCCTCTCAGGTGATGCTGGCTATCATCTTTCAGGTGACCTCTCAGGTTTCATCTCTCAGATAGGAAGTGGGGGCCTCCAACTCTGGACTCTAGCAGTGAGAAAGATAAGTGTGGAGACTAGAACCCACAGCTGTCTTCCAAGCTAGCACTTTTCCTCTACCAGTGTGACTGAAGAATCACCCAGTTTCTATAGTGTCCCACACAGCTGCACTAGGAAATACGTCCCCAAAGAACCTGAACCCTCTATTAGCTGGGTTATTTTTCTGCATTCCAGACTTTAAGAGCAAAGGATGTCAGGCTTCTGTTTGAGGATTCAGTCTCTTTCCATTTGTTTTGCACCAGTAAGGGGAACAGCTTGAGGACAGCCCACAGGCATTTCTTCCGATCTCCTCCCTTTTACAACCCTGACCCAGAATGAATGCTGCCATACTCCAGATCTTCCTCCTGGGACCCAGCCAGACTTCAGCTTCACTTTGTACTTTGCTAAAGCTAATGATTTTGGTTTGCTTTAATTTGTAAAGGGTTTACCACATCTTAAGCATGTGTGTGCCACACTAAGGTAAGAGAACAACCTTCAGGAGTACCTCTCTCTTTCCACCATGGGTTCCAGGATTGAAGTCAGGTTGTGAGGCCCAGCAGGAAGTTCCCTTACCTGCTGAGCCATCTTACCAGCCCCTATTTTTTTTTTTTTATTAGATTTTGTTTTGTGTGACTATATAGACATAGGTAATGGCTCATGTGTGGCGATCAGAGGACAACTTTTGGGACTTGACTCTCTCCTTCCACCACCATGTGGGTCTTGGAAATCAAATTCAAGTTATCAGTCTTGGGGGTGAGCCCCATTTTACTAAGTGAGTCATCGTACTGACCCCTTGTTTTGTTTTGAGATAGAGTTTCTTGTGTTCTAGGCTGGTCTTAAATGTGACAAGGATATTCTTCAACTCCTGACTCCTGTCTCCATCTTCTCAGTACTGGGTTTACTGGGATGCCACACCATGTTTCTGAGATGCAGAGCTTAGTGTATGCTAGGCAGGGACTCTTAAAAAAAATGACGTGTCCCAAGCCCCAGAAACTAACACTAAACAAATGAATCTGCAAAGGGGCTTGTGGTAGTCTGAATACACTTGGCCCAGGGAGTGGCACTATTTGGAGGTGTAGCCTTGTTGGAGGAAATGTGTCACTGTGGGCGTGGGCTTTAAATCCTTCCTCCTAAACATGTGGAAGTCAGTATTCTGCTAGCAGCCCTCAGATGAAGCTGTAGAACTCTCAGCTCCTCCTGCACCATGCCTGCCTGGATGCTGCCATGTTCCTTCCTTGATGATAATGGATTGGACCTCTGAACAGGTAAGCCAGCCTCAATTAAATGCTGCCCTTTGTAAGACTTGCCTTGGTCATGGTGTCTGTTCACAGCAGTAAAACCCTAATTAAGACAGGGCTGTAGGTGTAGCCAGTGGTAGGGCCCTTGTCTATCCTTGTCTATCCTTGCCGAGCCCTTGTCTGTCCTTGTCTATCCTTGCCTAGCCCTTGCCCAGCATATCCAAGACCGTGAGTTCCATCCTCAGCATAGCAGAGAAAGGAAGTGATCCCAGAAACAGTGCAAGGTAGAAATAACTCTTTTTTTTTTCCAGTATACCCATTAGATATTCACAAATTTTCACTGAATGAAGATTCTCTCTTTCTCCCGTAGTGAGGAGTGACTTTGGTCTTGTAACCACACACTGGGTGGGAGGCCCTGGGTCCATTCTGCCAACATTTGGACCTTGGCCAAAATTCTGCCAGAGACAATGAGTACTTGCTTCTTGGGATACTTCAAAAGGGCAGATTCTCCTGAGTCACAGAGCAGCCTCTGTGTTCCACCCCATCAGTTCACTCATGAGCATCGTCTCCCAGTGTGAAATTCATTCATGGTTAGGCCTTGAGTTATTTGTAAAGAAAACTACATATTTGAAAAGGGACAAGAGCTGTGGATTGGCTCAGTTAGTACAGTGCTTGCCTAGCATGCACAGAGTTTGAGTCCAGCCCCGGCACACAAGGCCCTATTTAAGGACAAATAAAGAGGCAAACAGGCAAATTCTAAGTGATTCCTATATGCATGAAGACACCAAGCAGGTTCAATCTAACAAGGTCCACCTTGCTGCTACACTGACTCTGGTTATTTCTCCCTAGTTGAGCCCAGGGAGTCAGGGGGAACATGGGCAGCCAGAAAGAAGTTTGTCACACCAATGCTCATTTATTATGCCCACTGGGCACAAGCTGCCCTGATGCCCAGAGACTCCCATCATCGCAGACAGCACTGACCAGGTTCCTTCCTTGTATCCAGTGCCTCTGGGTTCCTTCAACAAAATCAATGATTGCTGAGTGGGCTTAGATGCCAGGTACTTAATTTAAAGCAGGAGGTGGGAGATTGAAACGGAGGAGAGGCAGGAGCTGCTGTCTTTGGAGGGGGCAAGGAGCTGTGGAGGAAATCAGCCCTCTCAATGGCCAGCGGCAGAAAGGACATCAGTAGCATCAGCTTGTCCCAGTTGGATGACTGGGACCATAAAGACAGGAAGACACTCCCTCTCCATCCTCAAACACAGCAATCGGTCTTCCTTAAATATTCTTTGATGTAGTTACAAAACTTTTAAAAGATTGCTCACAGGAAGGAAACAGAATTTATGAACAAAATCGTAGCACAAGCTCAGACCAGAAGGCTAAGGGAGCCTTAAAGGGATACCCTCAACATAACCATCAGGGATCCTTGACTATAGAGCCACCCGTCTGCACATCCTGAACTCATTTTCTTCACCTGGTGTTTTGACCTTGGCCAAGGTGCATTCCCTCTGCCGTTCTATAGATGAGGGTGGAAGGCTGGATTAGTGATTTTTATTAGCAATAAACCTGTATGTTGTCCAAATTTTGTTTCATCTACAACCTCAAAGTATAAAATAAGAGGAAGCTGTTTGTCCTCTTGCAGTGTGTACATTCTTTTGCAGTGTGCCCCGAGGATCAGCGGGAATCACCATTGATTTTGTGTCCTCCATGGTGCTTGGGAATCCACATGTCACATATTAGTGAAATCTCTGCAACAGTAATGTGCAGTTAATTTGCCTGAGAACTGAGATCTGTTGTAATCAGGGCTATGAACAAAGATCTGCTGGCAAGAGGCAGAATTGGATTTGAACCATTTATTTTCTTGACTCCAAACACAATATCCCAGCCCCACACCTTGGCACTGCACTGTAAATTGTCCCTTTACCTTTGTAGAATATGGAACTGAATCAACACACACATATAAGTAATACTCTTAAAGACTATAACTCCCCTCATGAGATTTCTGTCTGTGGCAAAGATGTAGCTGGATTTTTGCTTATTTATACCACCTGATACTATATAACAAGTATTGTCAATTTGAAATAAAAATGTGATTAAAACTGGTGTTAATAACTCATGTTGGGTTTATGTTGTGAATTAGGCACAGGGCTGGAAGAATCCTTGACCTTTTCAAGGTGCTTCAAATCCCGCCAACCTTCGGTGTCAGGGGGTGGCTGTAGACCCGAGGAGCAATTCTCATGGTCATTTAAGTCATCCGAAGTCTTAGTTCTTCAAGGTGTGGTTGCTTCAGAAGGTAATAACACACTGTTGCAACCCCTCCCAACATCCCACATCTTTCCTACACCCCCTTCAGTTGCCTCCTATGTTGGGGATGATAAGAAAACCAGCATGGTTGTATGATCCTGGTTAAGGACCTATTGAGAAAGCCCACCAAGCAAGCAAGTGCTCTATCGCCCCACCCTGAGGTCCTCCAGGCATCACTAGCAAATCCAAAGATCTCAGGACCCCTTCAGGAAAGAAACTGACACCGCAGAGCAGACAAGCTTTAGTCAGGCATGAGGCGTGGCAAGGCATGCCAGTAGCTTCCCTGTTATTGACGCCAGCCGTACCACAGAAATCGAAATGTTTCACATGCCACCTGAAGGTACAGAACAAACCCCCAGCAGCTGACAAGAGCTGTTAGAGAGACCTTTGTGCAGTAACTTGATGGACTTTGGGAGAATTATGCCTGGGAGACAATAGCCAAGACTTTAAAGACAGCTATCCTGGACAGTCAAGAAGAGGAGAAAAGAGGTGTGTGTGCACTGCACTGTCAAAGGGAGTTAATAGCCCCTCTTTCTTAGACAAAGAAAATGCTGGGCACGTGGTCCTCACCCAAGCCTCCCCAGATCCATTTCAGTCCCAGGTCCCCTGAGCAGGTGCTAAATCAACCGTGCAGATCCAGGTAGGAAAGGTGAGAGGAGAGAACCTTGAAAATAAAACAAAAGTCCCCACCACACATCCCCCAAAGACTTCATACAGGCCTCACCCCAGATGACTCTGCTCTCCTGCACCGCTGGGAGGTGTCACTGCCACCGCCCTTGGGGGGGGGGAGGGAGTGTTGTCTGTCACTTGGAAATTTCCCCGTGCATTCCTAGAGATGCCTGCCCCTGTCTCTCAAACCCCTGCAAAGGAGAGCAGGCACGAGGGACGAAGACATCTATTCCAAGATGCATAGTAATCTATTTACCACCTGCCTTTGCCTCTGTCTATTTGGGAAACCTAAAAAGGAGTATTTTCCCTACTCCACTGTGTGCCCCACCTCCATCTGGCTTGTGGTCTCCGCGATGACCCCTTGAGGCAGCGCCCCTCGCTTGTCTGGACTGTATGTCATCCGACAAAGCGCGGTGGCAGGCAAGCCCAAGGCATTTTCTTCCAAAGGAGAGACACGCGCGGGGCACCCACTCGGGGCCTCTGCAAGTCCGCCCCACCCGGAATGGAACAAAGCAAGAGAGACAAGGCGAGACGCATCGCTCAGCCCCGGTGACTTCACCAGCGTGCGGGGACCCACGCCCGGTTCCCCCTGCAAGGCGCCGCCTGCGCCCGCGGCTACCCATGGGTCAGTAGCGCCGCGCGTCCTACGCCGCCTCGCGCTGCCCGCGTCCCCAGGCAGCTACTGTACCTGCTAAATTTAGCGACCGCCGAGTATTAATAGCTCTCGCGACCCGGGGCTGGTGGTTCGCAGGGGCGCTCGGCCCTAAGGGGACGTAGGGATCGGGAGGGAAGGGAAGAAGGGACACAGGAGAAGAGGTCACTTACACCACCAGCCTGGAGATGATCCACGACACCATGGCGGGCGGGCGGGCACGGCCCGGATTGCTGGGCTGCGGGCGGTGCTGCGCTCCCGACGCGTCTGTCTGTCCGCGCACCGCCGCCGCCGCCAGACTAAGCGCACCCGCCCGGCCCGGCCCCGCGCTCGCGCGTCGGCGCAGCCGCGGCACGTTCCGCCCGCTGCCCCAGCCCCCCGGGGCTCCGCGGGCCCACGGCGATTGGGCGGCTAGCGGTGAGGGCACCCGCGCGACCCGCCCCTGCTCAGATCGTCCCAGCCCCAGGGCTGCATCCAGGGCGGGTCCTCCTCCGCCCTCCTTGTGAAACCGTGTGGTGCGGTGGCTCAGTGGGCTGGGCCTCGGAACCCCCAGAGAGAGGCTGTTTTCACCTTCATTATTACGGTGGGGAAACTGAGGTCTGAATCTGGACTTTGAAATCCTGCCTACACCTGTCTGGACGAGGTTCTGTCATTCTTCACTTAGATAATACGCTAGCCTCGGGAGAAACCTGAAGTCTTCAACTGTCACTCTATAAGTCTTCATTTCAGCATCTCAGCAAGTGTCTGCCTACTGACAGCTCTAGTGTCCCTACACGATCCCCTCTCTGACTGCAACCCCGTCACCGTTCACCACGTGTCCCTTCAGTTCTTTTTACTGCAGATTCATTCTCTCTCTCTCTCTCTCTCTCTCTCTCTCTCTCACACACACACACACACACACACACACACACACGAACTATCACACACGTCAGAGATCAACATGCAGGAGTCAGTTCAATGCAGGTGTCCCGGTGACAAGCAGCAGGGGAGCTGTCTCACAGACTGGCACCTTGGACATTCCCTGTCCATACAGGTACTTCTGTCTTTCATCCTCAAGCCTCAGCTAATGGGCTACAAGAGCTGAACAGCATACATCATGGCCCAGCAGTATTAACAGAGCCATGTGGTATCTTGGGCAAAATGGAAACTGCATTCAGTATCAACACATTAATGCATTTACTTATTGCATCACGTAGGATTTGTCTTGATCACGGAATTTTATGGCATCCCTTTAAATTTTGCAGCCCGGCTGAGAGACTTGCTTTGCTCACCCTGAGGGTGGACCTGCACCAACTTCAATAGCACTTGAAAGCCTTTGTCCTTTATCCCTGGACTCTGCTGCTCCCTCCCTCCAGTAGTTTAGGTCCCAATGACTTGCTCTTCGTTGCGGATACTCAGTTGTGTACAATTCAGTGCCCAGTATGAGGAATTCTGTGGAGACTTAGTTTGTAGCTTTTCTAAAGGAGCCCTGCTCAATATGGTTTCTTGCAGAGGAAAAGGTAACTTTGGACCTTGGCTGAAAGACACTGAAAATGTGATAGAATATAGATGGTGGCATGCACCTATGCCTCCGATTCTTGAGAGGTAGAAACAGGAACCTGGCTAGTATCCTAAGAGCAGTCTCAACCACCTCACTCCAAACTCAGGCATGGTAGTTGACCCTGTAACACTCACCCTAGGAGGAGGAGACAGAAAGATGAGTTCAAAGCCATTCTTGGCTACTTAGGGAGTTCAAGGCCAGTCTGGATTACATGATTCAGTCTGTCTCTGTCTGTCTTCTCTATGTATGTATGTATGTATGTATGTATGTATGTATGTATGTATGAATACTTTCTGACAATTAAGGGGCTATGAGAGAGCTGCCTTCTCTGATGTCTCTTTGTCTCTATGTCTTCTTTGTCACAAAGAACCCCAAAAATACCTGTAATATAGAGGGGGTTAGTGTAGTGTTGAAGCCGTTTGGAGGTTGGTCATTTTGTTTTTGGGCAGCTATGAACCTCATACCCCAAACCACTTCCCTTACAGAACCCCCACACTGAAGGCCACTATACACCTATGTATGAGACTACCAGAGTTGCTTCTGCGTTCCGGTGCCCACTGAAGTTACTCAGATTAGGAAATCATAAAGCTGCCTGGCCTTGCCTTCCTTCAGGAATATTTGTTATGGCTTCCTCTTTCCCGCTGCCTTGTGGCAAGCTCAGCTGTTTTCCTTGAGCTGCCTATATGGCCTGTGCTCTCTCCAGGGATGAAAGCACATAGAATAATCTGAATTCTTTTCAAGCTGTGTCTTAATTGTCTGGCCTCACCATACTTACTAGAGATCATAAAATTAAACAGAGAAAAGCTTGGAAAGCTTACTAGGCAGTGAAAATCCTTAAGGCCAAGCCAGGCATGGTGACACATGGCATGGTGACACATGGCTGTAGACCCGAACTTGAGAGGTTGAGGAAGAGGCATGATCATGAGTCTGAGGCCAGCCTAGATTACAAATGTGAGATTGTAGCTCACAAAACAAACCACCACAGACGAGCGTGGTACAGCAGTGCACATCTGTAATAGTAATAACAACAGTAAAATGAACAAAAATTTAAAGACACAGAAAGGGCTGTGTGAAGTTCAGTCACAGAGGTACCTGCCTTGCAAGCACAGCTCTTGAGTTTGATCCCTAGAAGCCAGGTTACAAATAAAAACTTGTAATCCAGAGACTGAGGCAAGAGAAGAGATCCCTGGGGCTTGCTGGCCAACCAGAGCCTAGACACTTGGTGTGCTCTGGGCCAGTGAGAGGTCCTGTGTCCTAAACACCAAATGATGCCCAAAAAAGACACCAGAGGCTTAACTTGATTTACAACACACACACACACACACACACACACATGTCATACACACACACCATACATACACACACTATATACATACACACCACACACACATCATACACACACACACCATACACACACACATATATCATACACATACAACACACACACACCATACACATACACATATATCATACACATACAACACACACACATACCACACACACACACCATACACACTCACACCACACACATACCATACACATACAACACACACAGCATACACCATACACATATACACACACATACCATACGTATTCCAAAACCACAGCAAGACAATCAAGCAAGGGGGATCTTCTGAGTTCTCCTCACATGTTCTTCCACCACACACACTAATGAGATCAGGAGACCTCATTAGGAGGTCCTTGAAGGATGGAGGGATGGAATAATACAGCTCATCAGGGCTTTGGTAGCACAGGCCTATAATTCCAGCTGTTGTAGAGGCTGAGAAAGGAGGCTTGCAAGGTTGAGGCCTGCTTGGACTACAGACAGAATTCAAGGCCAGCCTGTTCTACTTAGTGAGATCCGTAGTAAAACAACAACAAACTCGGAGGAGAGACTGGGATAGCTCAGTATCAGGCTTGCTTAGTATGTGCAAGACCTGGAGTTCAATCCTCAATATTGGAAAAAAAAAGTTTGCAATTTCAAAAACTTTGGTTTGAGGAAGTATCCTGAGCTGGGAGACAATGGAGAGCTGCCCTATGCTATTTCCTGCTTGGGCATGCGCAATGGGTAAGCTTTGTGAGTAAATGGAAAACACAGGTTTGATTATTGTGCTCCATTGGACATTTCTGGAGGAATGGGCTAGAAAATTAGTGAGACCACCCAGGTTTTCTTTAACAGTCAGGAGGTCTTGTTCCATAGAGCAAGGCTGAGCGATAAGCAGGAGGAGAACCCGAGACAGGAAGAAAGTTACTTTGTTGCATTCCATTTCTCTGAGTAAAAATGTTGCATGTACTGCATCTCTCCATCCGGGACCCTCCGGTTCGTCCTTGGCCACGGCCCTGGAAAACGCTGAGACCAGGCAAGAGTTCATTGTTTAGACAATGGGGCTCTCACGCCACTATCAGTTGGCTCGCTTTGAGTTTCTTTTCTCCTGAAGGGCTGTGTAGTGCGTGATTTCTGCTGCTGCTTCTTCCACCTTCTGACAGCCTCCTGCTTTGTATTTGAATGACCCTCTCACATCCTGACCTGAGAAATTGCAATTCTTCTTATGTCTTTACTACCTTAATTGGTTTGTGGATGATTACCAGACATAAGCTGGGTCCAACATTTCTCCCTACTACTTTTTTTTTTATTGAAAACAGAAAGAATATACTTCTACATTTGCCAGTGAACTAGTTCCCAGAATAAAAAGGCACGCATATGTTAAAGCGTCTTGCAAGGCTGGCTGACTTTGTAGAACTTCGTGATTGTAAAGAGTTAGACTGTCCCAAATCTATAAACAAATTGTCTTCTGTTATTTTTATTAATCTTAATAGCCATTCCTTGCTGTGATGACTATTCTTGGTTGTCAACTTATTACATCTGGAACTACATAAGACCCAAATGACTGTGAGGGGATTTTTTTCTTAAATCATCTGAAATGGGAAGACCCACTTTTAATCTAGATCTTTTGAGGTGGGAAGATCCACCTTTAATCTGGGCCACGCCTTTGGTTGACAGCCTATATAAAGGACACAAAAAGAGGAAGCTGGCTCTCTCTTTTCCTGCTTTCTTTCGCCTATCTACCAAGACCATTCCTTCACAAATATAGAAATATATATAACTGTACCTAATATCACTTTAAGTGTCGGGTAGAATCTATTGTTGACTAAACATTGTTTTCCACCAAACCAAAAGATAAAGACATCTTCAGATAGGTACTAACACCTGTTTCTCTGATTGATATTTTCATTACGTACTTTAAAAATAACTTGATTTATAACTTTGTCTATAACTCTAAAAACTTTATGGAACCATGTCTACATTGGAGTATATCATTCTCTCTCTCTCTCTCTCTCTCTCTCTCTCTCTCTCTCTCTCTCTCTTTCTCTTTCTCTCTCTCTCTTTCTATCTCTTTCTTTCTTTTTCCTCACCCCACCTGTTTTGAGCTGCTCATAACAGACCTTGCTACAATGAAGGTCCTGGGTCACTTCCTGGGGTACTGCAGATAGGTGATGAGTGCCTCTTCAGTGCCAGCAACAATTCTGTTCTAGCTTTTCTACCTTCTCAACATCTTGAGGGTAGATGTGACCTCTGACCTTCATACCTTTGACTCCAATCCACTGGTTTCAGATCCAATCACAAAAAAAAAAAAAAAAAAACAACAAGATAGTGGCCTCTGGGACATTAGTCCTCTCCTTAAAGTCTTCATCTGATTCTGAAACAAGAAGGTACCCCACGTTCCTTTCTATGGCTACTGGAGTTTCTCTCAGAGTGTTGTCTTCATGGCGCACTATTCATCTCTTTATGTTTCTCTTTCATGGATGTGGCATCTAGAAGATGCAATCCATGTCTAAAGGTAATCTGAAGCACAGGACACAGCACAGTTCACTATCCGTGATGCTCTTCTGGGCTGTCCACTCTGCAGTTGATGACATCATTCCCGTAGCCAGGCATGACCACTACTGTAAGCTTCATCTTGACACCACCCTCACTCTTACATTTGTGAAGTCTCAGTTTGAACAGTTCTTTCCATTTCTTCCTGTGGCTCCTTGTGTAGTTCTTCCTGAGTAGAGATCAATGAAATAGGCTGTTTACAACAGTCAATTTTCCAAGGTCCAATTGAATAACTTCTACCTCTGTGAACCCCAAGCCTTCCCCTGCTGATTTTCAGTGAACTGGAAGGGGCTGTGTTTCAGATCCAACAGAGCCAGGAGCATCTTGATATATGAACTAAGTTAGTTATTGCTTAGATAGCTTTGGGGTTTTTTCATCTACACCAGTGTGGCTTTTTATTTAAAATTATGCTGCCTCATGGGAAGCCACAGTAGATGGGGCCTGGTCCAGGGATACAGTGGGGGGAAGGAAAGGAGGAATAAGCTTAACCATGAACCCTGGCCCTGGCCAGGGTATCTCAGAAACACAACTGGCCTGCATGGTATGTACTCCTGTTTCCAGGATCCTGATTGAGCATCTAAAGAGCTCAGTCAGCTCCTCCTGAGGGTGACCTTAGAATCTTCAAAGCCAGAACTCAGCCACTTCTGAGCTCAGAAGACTACCATTTTGACTCCATCTTTCATAGGCCATGCTTGATTCCAAGCAGGGAGAAGGAGACCACCAGATCAAGCAAGCAGCTGTTCACAGGTCTCTGGCATGAACTGCTTCTCTTCATTGGCATCAAGTGCTCCTTGGTTCTGAAGACCAGATGAAGCAGGCATTTTGGAATCGCTTCCAAGTATATTGAAGAGTTGGAATACCTACTGTAAAGCAGCAGATAGAGCGTTCTATACTATCCCAAATACTCTGTCTCCGTTGTCTCCGTAATGGAAAGAACAGGTTCATGTAAGATTCTGCAAGGACAATGGCCACTGGACACTACTTCTACTTGTGGTGTTCAGAGGCTGTTTCTGAATAGGAAGATGACAGTATGAACTGAGAATTGGTCAACATTCTTTGATATTCGGCCTGATGTTATGAACCATGGCTGGTGGTTCCTATTTCAGAACACCTGTGGATTTGCATCGTGTCATAATGAAGTCCATACTGCACAGAGTAGCTACTGGCATCACAAGCAATATGTTGGAAACTTGATGCTGCTGTAGGGTTTTGCATTTTCCTTGGTTGATCTATGTCCCCTTATAGAGCAGCACATGTGTTCATTTATAGTTATACTGCACCTGTTTTTAGAAAGGATTCAAGACAGTGGGATAGTCTTTCCACAGACACACTCCAGATTCTTGCAACAGTAGTGCCTGAATCAGGTGGGGCCCTACTTGGGGAGCTGGCAGGACTCAATCAGCAGGAGTGGGTCAGAGATGACCTTGCACTGCTGGCAGAAGCAGAGCTGCCGTGGTATCTGTTGATAGGATTCAGCAGTTAAAGACAGAGGTTGGTACCAGAGAATGTTGACCTGATCCTCCTGGCCCATCCTCTATTATGGACTGTCGACAATAGCTTCTTCAGCCTATCTTTAACCTCTTCATCACTGAAGCACCCTTTCTCAGATGACTAGCTGCCATCTCCAGGCTTCTTATAAAAGAGTTGGAACCTGACATAGCCACTGTTCTATTGAGGTGAAGAGACACCTCAAAAGAGACCAAGGTAAATTACAGAAGAAAACATTTAACTGGGGGCTTGCTTATAGTTTCAGAGGGTAGAGTGAGAACATTATTATGTGCTTCAGAAAGTAGCTATGAGAAGTAAGTAATAAAAGTACTCACTTAGATTAGTGCCTGGCCTATGCAATGCACTTCAAAACCACAGTGAAATATCCCATCTACTCATGAGAGTGGCTTAAAAGGGACTGGCAGCAATAAAAATTGTACATGCAAGGAGTGCCTGGAACCCTCATACATTGCTAATGGCAGTATGATCATTTGCAAAATAGAGTGGCAGTTTCTTGTTACTTGAAATATGTGCATCAAATGCAGAAATCAGAAGATACATAAATATGTATAAAAAAAAGAAATGTGTGTTTACTTCACTGCTTAACAGCAGTCCTCTTGGGCATTTACATAAAAGAAAGACAACCATATGATTATGTAAAGACTTATAAATGAATGCTCATGGTTGCATTATGTGTAATGACCAAATGGGCTATAGCAGGTATGATGGTTTGTTTCTCATTGTCAACTTGTCACAATTAAGTCACCTTGGAAGACAGTCTCAGTAAGGAACTGTCTAGACCAGATTGTCCTATGGAAATATCTGTGGGAGGTTTCCTTGATTATGTTAATTAACATAGGAAAATCTATCCTAAAAGTGGGCAGCACCATTCCCTAGGCTTTGATCCTAAATAATATTTCAAAAAGGAGAAAGTTAACTGAATGCAGTCACTGGCACAAACATTCTCTCCCTGCTTGAATTAGAATGATCCTCAGAGGCTCATCTCTTTGGATGCTTGGTCCCCAGCTAGTGCAACTATTTGGGAAGGAGGAGGAGGTGTGGCTCTGTTGAAGGAGGTATGTTATTGGAAACAGGCTTTAGAGTTTCAAAAGAGTTGCACCATTTGAATCACTCTCTGTCTCATGGTTGTTCCTCAAGATGTGAACTCCTAACTACTGCTCCATCACTTTGCCTCCCTGCCTGCTGGCATACTCTGCACCATGATGGTCATAGATTCACCCCTTGAAACTGTAACCCCCAAAAGAACTCTTCTAAAAGTTGCCTTCGTCATACTGTCTTATCTCAGCAATAGAAAAGTAACTAAGACGTTGATTGCTCTTGTGGGTGGATATGACTAGCTGCTTCACGTTCCTGCTACCTTGACTTTCCCACAAGGATAGACTGTAACCTGAACTTGTGAGCTTAAAAATATGAACAAATGAACAAGCAAACCCCCATGATTTCTCCCCTTTCTTGTTTCTTTCAGGGTAGTTGATCACAGTAACAGAAATGAAACAAGAGCAGCAAGTGAATGGATAAAGAAGAAATGGGATGCTCTTGTTGTAAAACAGTACTCAGCAACAAAGAGAGTGAATTGTATCAATTCACGCAACAACGTGAACAAGCCCCAAGTTTAGAATGAGAAAAAAAAATAACAAAAGAATACTCAGTGTTTGATTCCATTTCCCTAAACGTCTGAGAAAGGCAAATCTAATTAGAAGAATGAAAAGCTCATGGGTGTTTAGGATGGAGAGGGAAACCGAGAAAGGTTACAAGGAAGCTTCCTAAAGTGGTAGGAATCTGTGTCCTCATGTGGTGACAGTTACGCAGTATGCATGCACACTTTTTTACACTATTCTCTTGAAATTGTATGAATATTTTTTGAGACATGGTCTCATGTAACCCAGGCTAACCTCAAATTCTTGGTGTATCTCAGAATGACCTTGAGTTTATGCATCTTTAGAGTTCAAGGATTATAGATGTGAACTACTAGCTCTATTTGATATGGTACTAGCTAGCAAACCCAAGGCTTCCTGCATGATAACCAAGCACTGTACCAACTGAGATACACTCCCAGACTGTCTGAATTTTATTACCTGGAAATTAAATCTAAAACACCCCTGATTTTTAAACGTTTGTGTGTGTAGGGGCTGGAGAGACAGTGGTCTCTCGGGACACCTCCTGAGAACTGACAAACCTCTGTTTACTAAGTTCCTGCACAGCCCTGCATAGAGTTTCTTTCTTGTTCTTAAGCTGTGTGCATTGGCTAGTTTTTAGTTAAGTTGATCATTAGAGGTGGAGGCAGGAGGATTTCAAGTTCAAGGCTAGCCTGAGCTATATAGTAGGTTCAAGGCAAGCCTGGGTTACATATTAAAGTCTTGTCTAAATAAAATGGAGTTCTGGTCAACAGCAGGTATCTTCCAGTAAGTACATTTAATGCTGCTTCCCCAAGATATACAAAAAAGAACCTCCCACCTAATACTTTTCCTGGCTGTACTTAGGGCCCAGAAGAGCTTCCTCTTATCTTCTTGGCTTCATATACACCTTACACAACCACCTTATATAGAGCCAACATCTTATTTTTCTTCTCTAGAGATTTCATTCATTAACAGGCGCTTTGCAGTACCTTGTATTTAGTTACACCTCCTTCAATTGCATCAGACTAGGGAATCCTATCCAGTCTCACTTATTGACCCCAGGCCCTATGGTTGGCATATGGCAGGGGTTCCATACAAGCTTGCTGAATGAATGAATGGATAAATTAATGAAAAGAACCAGCTGGCAATCTCTCATATCATGCCCTCTTTGCCAGCACTGGGATGCCCAACCCATTTCAACCCTTTTAACTTCTTTCTGACATTTGTATCTATATGAAAGATGCCTCAGAAGCCCAGACTAGCATCCTCTAAGGTTAGCAGCTCCAGAAATAATTGTATCAAACAAAAACTACGGGTCTTCCCATACCCGACCCACCTCCAGCCCTGTATGCATGCATATATGTGTATTTAGAGCCAAAATATCAACCTTAGGAGCAGTGTATCACGTGTCATCCCCTAGCCTGGAAGTCACCAAGTAAGCTAGATTGCCCGGCCAGCAAACCCCAGGGATTCATCTGTCTCCGCCTCCTTAGCCCTGAGATTTCAAGCATGTTCACCATTTTGTGACTAAGCTAGGTTCCAAAATCTACAGTTTATTAATTAATTTTTCTGAGACTTTTCTTGGATAATATAAGAGTTTTTAAAAAGTATTCTTTAATTACATTCATTTATTTGTCATGGGGAGGGCAAAGTACACATGTGCACGTGGAGATAGAGGAAGACTAATGCTCAGCTCTTCTTATACGGAGCCCGGAGATCAAACTGGTCCAAGTGTTCCCAAGGTAAGCACTTTGCCAAGTGGACAGTCTCCTCAACTTTCCCTTCAGCTCTCTGATCTCCTTCAAGAATGTCTGTGGTCTTGATAATGAACATGTAATTAATTTTTTATCCCACCAAACCACACTGCTGTCCAGAGTGCCCCTTCTTTCCCAAGGGCCCAGGACATTGGTTAGATTTCACAGACAGGGCCCCACTGAGAAATGGGAAGGAAGTTCACTTCTGTTCAATGCCGTTGTTCGGTGGACTTGACTGAGTAGTCCCTCCGAATGTGAGCAGTACATTGAGTGTTCAAGCCAAGAGTTCCCAGACCAGAGGAAACCTGCTTCAGGCCCCTGATTTCAAGAGACAAAGCCTCAGGTTAGGGCTAGTTGAGATAGCTCAGGGTGAAAAAACAACTCCTTGTAGAAAGACAACAGACTCCCATGACCACATGCACGTGTGTCCTGCCACTCCCTACAACAAACAAATACATACAACTAAAGAAAACTTTAAATACTTATGCTACTCCATTAATTATTTATTAATTATTAATGAGTAGATTTTGGAACCTGAACTAGCTTAGCCATAAGCATGTGAATGCTCACAAGGTTGTTGGTAAGATAAAATAAAACTAATTCAGGTAAAAATCAGTGTATCAGCTATGAGGCAGAGAAGACATGAAGGAAATGCCCCTGGAATTTCAGTCCCCTTCCTGTTGCTGCTATGTGCAAACAGAAAATTACTTTGTTGAAAACAACTGCAGTGGGGCTGGAGACGTAGCTCGGTGGTTGACCGCTAGGTAGCAAGTGAGAGGCCCTGGGTAGTGACGCCCAGAGTAGAGTGGAGAGTGAGGTCTGGAATGCCTGTGCAAAGCCTTACAAAATTAGCACATGGGAAAACAAGTTGGCAAAGTCCACTCACTGCCTGGTACTTTGCCCCACACCAGGGCAGATACAGAGTCCTCCAGATGTCTGAAGGTGACATATGGCTCTTTATCCTACTGAAGGACCAAATCTCCTGGAAGGAGATTTGAGATCTCCACAAGTCATGCAATGCATGAAGTTTATGTGGAACTACATGATAGAGCATGTGCAGAAAGCCCACATTATGTAAATGATATTTTAAAAAACCAAACCCCAAAAGCCTGTGCTAAGGTAACATCAAAGTCCCAACTCTGTACAGCAGGACCATTGAGCTTTTAGCTCTCTCTGTCCCATCCTGTCTCTTCTCTTGGAAGTGTAGCCTTTCTTAATAAATTCTTTTTCTTTGCTTGTTACTATCTACGTGTGTCTAAGTCTTTGTTGTGGGGACACAAGAACATGGGACCTTTCCTGAAGTGTCCCCTGAGCCCCAGTGTAAGCTGGCATCACTAGCATCATCCAAAAAATATTTAAGCATCTGATCATTGAACCTAAAGAATCTACTGTTCAGGGCTAAGGATGCTGCTGGTACAGTGCTTTCCTGGAATTCTGGGTTTGACCCCCAGAGCCACATACAACCACATAAAAAGTGGGTGCAGAAGTCAGCATTCGGGAGGTGGAAACAAGATGGTCAGAAATTCAGGTTCATCCTTGTCTACATTTTAAGTCTGACCCCCCCCCCAAAAAAGAAACAACCCTCAGAAAATGCAGAATGTGCAGAATTCTGCACATATACTTTATAAAATAAGCATATAACATTTGTATATAACATGTAAACAAAATCTATATAGAGTACATTCCCATTGTATGTAGATATGTTATATAAACATTATATATATAAATATCCTATGTAAATATATATATCTCACATATATGTTCCTATACTGCCTATTTATGCACTTTTATTTCAATAACCGGATGCTATTATTTCAGCAATGTAACCTTTAATTTTTACTATAAACATACTTTTAGCTTCTTAAATTTTGTTTTGTCTTGTTTTGAGAGAGGGATTCACACTGTAGCTGAGGCTGCTCTGGAATTCACTATGCAACCCTGGCTGTCCACAGACTCGTGGCAATCACCACATGTCAGCCTTTCAGATATGAGCCACCATACCTGGCTTAGATTTTCTATTTTAATTGGTTTAGTTTAAATGATTACTTCAAAAACAAGATCACCATTTATACTTTAAAATTCCTATTTTATCATGTTTAGTTGCATCTATCATGTATGCGTGCATCTGAGGACAGGTAGCCACATTGGTCAGAGGTGTCAGAGCTCCCTGGAGCTGGAGTTACAGGCAGTCGGGAGCTGCCAGATATGCCTGCTGGGAACCAAACTCAAGGGCATGCCCTCCATCACTGAACTTCTCTCCATCACTACCGTGAGTCACTCTCTCTGAAATTTGGGAATCAGATACTCAACACAACAGATAAAGCCAAGATTGCCAAAAGAGGTCGTTGTCTTCATAGAAACAAACAGGGATGCTTTGCTCCGGGCTGGAGATTTGTGGTCTTGCATTTAACTGTTTAACTGTATTAACACTCCATTTTCATTTCCAAGTAATGAAGAAACATCTTATAATTTCATACACAAAAGGAAATGTTTTCGGATAAGGAAAAATAAGTACACAGTAGTTCATTTTTTCTCTCAACCTTAAAGCTCTGTTTAGTCGTTCAATCTTGTCATAAAGTATGCCCTTTCAACGATATAACACAGAAAGCAACAGAATCACACATGGCCGTGTGAAGACACACAAACATGACTCTTTCTTAAGAGGCCCACACTCATTTCTATGGTGTACACTATCTTGGTCTTAAGCATCTCTCTCCCTCCAAGCCCATGCTTAGATATGAAGTGTGTATTGTATCTTGCTCATCTCTATCAACTTTACTTCCCTCTGAACCTCCTGAAATTCTTTTCTGTGGCATAGTCAGGGATCTGACTTCTCCTCAGTGGAAGTCACGGAGACACCCCTGGCTACTGGCAGCAATGCCTGGGCAGTGCCTCCCCGCCTCTGTTGACGCTGGGGCAGCTGGGTGTGTGAAATTTGAAATTTAGTTTTCCATGGTTAGCTTAAAGTTTGATTTTTCTGAATTACATACAGATCTAGTAGCAGCAGTAGTTTTTTTTTTAAGAAGTTATTTTAATTTTAGAATTACCTACATTTTCTCTGTAAGCAGGGTCCAGTAATATGAAAGATAGCAAGTAAGACTCACAAGCTTAACTAACATTTCTGGAGTTGGCTGTGATAAGTGCTGGCCAGGATGGCATGAGAGATCCATACTCACTGGACATGTGCATTGAGAGGGAGAAGCATCTACACCCGGATCCTGAGCAGTGAGAAAGTCCCCTTTGTCTGTCTTCTTGTACTCATTGAAGAGAATTACCACCAGCACAAGCAACCCAAAACCACAACTGGTTGCTGTCCGAGTCCTTCAAAAGTCTGTTGTGGATTCAGAAATTCACTTCCCCACGGAGACTTGCAATGCCCACAGCAGTTAGGTCATGGGCACCAGAAATTTCTGATAAATAGCCACAAGGCAACTGCCTGGTCCAGCCTGGATTCGGGATCTCAGGAACAGGAGCCTGTGGGAGCCGGAGCAAAGGAGACTCTCCTGGAAGGAGTGTTCCACACACCTTGCCAACCTCTCAAATTTGTGTAAATATGGATATGCACATTATTCTGGAGAGTTCTCCATGGCCTTCACGGATCACCTGCTGATGTCCTTACAGCCAAAATGTTGATAAGTTGATTCTCTTTCTCTCTCTTTCTCTCTCTCTCTTTCTCTCTCTCTCTCTCTCTCTCTCTCTCTCTCTCTGTGTGTGTATGTGTGTGATGTGCCTGTGGTGTTTGCAAATATGTGCATTTGGGGAAGTGTGGGGGAGGGGGTATCTAGGTTCACAAGGCAAAGGAGGACACCTTAGGAGTTCAAGATTTTTGGCTAAGCTGGCTGGCTAGTAAGGCCTAGAAATTCTGTCCCTGTCTCTGTCTCCCACAGCGCTGAAGTTAGAGGTCACACAGAGATATCCAGTTTTTACATGAACTCCAGGGGATCTGATTTCAGATTCTCAAGCCTAAGCAGCACTGCGTTAGTGGAAGATACTGTTCTGGTGGGTCTGTTAGCACACCTTGCCTCTTCTTTCTGGAATGGCTGTCCTTTCTTTTACAGAGCCTCTCTGGAATTGGCCTCCCGTGACACTCCTCTCCATTCTCCTAACATCTCCAGTTCCTGTCCCCCTAGAGGATCTGATGCATCGATGGACCCCTGGGGCAGGAGAAATACGTGTACCACACAGATCATTAAAGCACTAGGTACTTAATTTGTTCAATGAAGCAGTATGTACTGATTAGGTAGGCAGATTGCAGGAGTTTAGAGGCCAGCTTGAGCTACATAGTGAATTCCAGGCCAGTCTGAGATACAGGATGAGACTCTCTCAAAACAAAAACAAAAACAAAACAAAAACAAAAAACAACCAACCAACCAAACAAGTTAAACAAAACAGCATTATGTATGAAGGAGGGGAAACTAACTTATTTTGTTGTCCTATGTCCTGGGCTAGGTCAGCAACCTGGCTGACATAAGTATGCTGCTTTGGATAATGGACAGAACACTAAAGTGGGCTCTGGGAAAATACTTGCAAGAAGCAGAGGCTTCCATTATAAACCTCAAACTTCATGTCATCATGAACACCTGATGCTTAAAAATCTCCCGAACCAAGACAAACCTCCTTACAACTCAACCAAACACCCTGTGGCATGGTCTGAATACTTGAGTCTCTAAGGTTCATGTATTGAAGTCTAACACTCAAAGTGATGGCCACCCTTCCTTCCTATGGCAGGGAGAGCCAGGGGTCAGTGCCCTTTAAAAGAAAGCCTAGAGAGATCAGATGCCATTCCTTCTACTAGGGTGGGACATAGTGAGAAGGTTGCATCCACATCCGGGAAGTGAGAAGGTTGAAATCCTGAAACAAAGGATCTGATGACACTTAGACCTTGAACTTCAAAGCCATTCAAACTGTAAGTAAATCTCTGTTGTTGATGGTATATTGTTATAGCAGCTGAAGTCGATTAAGGCTCACACCTTAAGGAACGTAAGCAGGTTGCCTCTACATCTGGCTCTGGCGAACTTTTAAAAGATCCCTAAGTAATAGTCATCATTTTCTCAAACATTATGAGGAGGCATTGAGGACTGTGCAAGGCTATCTGGAGTCAAGGCCAGGCTTATTGGCTGCACTGTCGAGGTCTATTTTCTTTATCCCACTCCCTGCTCCCCTCCTTTCATCCTTCCAAACCTTAAAAGCGATACAATTAGATCAGTTAGAACACAGTGTTTGAGCCTAACAAAGACGCCCCTATTAAGAAAGAAAACGTGTTTTCTAAGTCTAGCCTCAGCCTTGCAATTGGTATTATCTCTCTCTCCTCTGAGAGGCTCAAAAAGTAGCAAGCACGGGCACACAGGACATAAGGGAGATAGACTGAATAGCGTCCAAGTAAATCCTATCTACTGGGAACCTCAGATGTAACCTTATTTGGAAATAATTTTGTTGAACTAAAATAGGGTTGTTACTGGGTTAGACTGAGACCTTCTCTCCCTAAGAGGAGAGCAGGAGATAGGCCTCCATGGCAGAGCTCTTACCTAGCAGATGTTAGGGTCAGGTTCTATCCCTCAGCACTGGAAAGAAGGAGAAGGAGGGGGAAATGAGGGAAGAAAAATGGAAAGGAAAGAGGGACAGGCAAAGTAAGCACAGAAGGAAAGCCCTGGCATGGTGGGGCCATAGAGTAAAGCCATGCAGCTCGGAGCCAGAGCAACTGCTAGAAGCAAAGGAGGGGTAAGAGATGGTTCAGCAGCTAAGAGCACTGGCTGCTCTTGTTTAAGATGCGTATCCAGGTTCCAGAACTCAAATCACATGGCTCAATTGTCTGTACTCCCTGCTCCAAGAGGGGCTTCAGTCTCCAGAACCGTGGAGGAGAACCTTTTTTTTTGTTTTTAGTTTTTGTTTTTTCAAGAGAGGGTTTCTCTATGTAGCCCTGGCTGTCCTAAAACTTGCTCTGTAGACCAGGCAGATCCATCTGCCTCTGCCTTCCAAGTGCTGAGATTAAAGGTGCGTGCCACCACTGTCTTCCCAAACTTCTGTTCTTTAAGCCACTCTGATTTTGCTTCTTATGGGAGAGCGTGTTAGTCTTAAGGTAGGGAGACCACCCACAGCTCCCTCCAAGTTTAGCCTTGGTTCCTCCATACTATCTGTGGGCCTGACTTCTGCATCATCAACAAAGCTACATGAGCTACAGGAGCAAAGCATGACAACTCTGGTTCTGTAGCCGACAGCCGCAGGAAGCCTGCAGACAAATAAACCATGCACTATCCAGGCGAGGCCCAAGACGGGATGCACTCCACATCTCTATAAGACACTTGGCCCAAGTGAGGTAATGTTTGTGCGTGAGAAGAATCTTGGAATAATATGTAAGACTGGGTGCAGGGGCACAACCAGGGAGCAAACAGCATTTGACGGCTCTGATGCAGTCCATCTTCTTGTTTCTATTGGTTCATTTTATAATTCTTATTACATTTTATGTATCTGTGTATATGTGTGTGCACACACATACATCCATGCATGTGTATCGCCTGTAGCCCAGGCTGGCCACAGACTCCTAAGTCACTGAGGATGATCTTAAACTTCTAATTCTCAGGCCTCCACCTCTCAAGAGTTGGGGTTACAGGAGTATGCCACCATACGTAGCTTTTATGCGGATCAAAACCCTCTGACTGAGCTCTTTGCTTGTGTTTTTGAAACAGGCTTTCACTATGTAGCCGGGCTGGCCTCAAATTTACTATGTGGCCAAAGCTAGCCTCAAATTTTCAGAATGCATGTAATTTATGGAATAAATATATAACATACAAATTAAGTGTATATAGTAAGTACATTTAAATAATGTCTAACTATATAATATAAACATTATTCATAAATATCCAATGCATATATATATGCACATTTCACATATATAGCATACATATTTCTGTAGTACTTATATACTTTTCACCCAATAACTAGATTCTGTTATTTCAACAGTGCAATCTTTACTTCATGTAGTTTTTTAATTTTTTTTGTCTTGGGAGAAGGACTTCCACTGTAATTGAAGCTTCTCTCTGTAGTAGATGGAAACAAATACAGAGACTCATAGTCAGACAATATGGGTGAGAGACCTTGGAACACTCATCTCTAAACGGGATGTCTCCATCAAAGCCTTCCCCTCCGGGCTCAGGGAGCTCTGCAGAAGAGACAGAAAAAAGCCAGAAGGGATGGTGGACACAAAGGAATCAAGGCCTTCTGTGGGACCGTGAAAGGATAGCTTGATTTCCGGTGGAGCACTGGCTAGAGATGGCCGGAGACCCACCCTGCAAGGGAAGATGCATTTCGCCACACTCCCAGACTTCAGGCTCCCAACGCGGCCAAAGACTTCCATTGATCCGCACCTTTCAGTCACTTAGGGCAACGCCCCTACCAACCCCTCCTTCGCAGGTAGAGGGCATGATTACAGGTTGCAGAGCCTCAAGAGATCTCCATATTAATGAGGTACCTAAAGGCCAGAGGGTATAGCCAATTAAGCATTCCTTCCCAGACCCTCCTCCTTACAAATGGTATTTAACCAAAGGCCCACCCTGGGGGTAGGGGAGTATGGCTTCATTCACTTTCCCCCATGACAATAAACCTTTTAAAACCTTGGACTTCCTCATGTCTTTGGGGCCCCCGCTGTGGGGAGAAGGCCTTTGACTACCCAGCAGCTGCTTAATCTCCCACTAGAAGACTTCTCTACGTTCTCGCCATGGAGGCCAACTCAAGCAAGCCAGCCGAGCCAGCCGACCCAGCGGTAACCAAGAGTCTCTACCCCATGGGGTGCCGCAGGAGCTTCTCCCTCTCTTCCCTCTTGGCTGTGGGCTGGTCCAGCCTGTATGCCCACTCTATCTTGGTTCTTCCACCACTCCCAGTGGTGTCTGGGAGCCCAAGGACAGAGACCACCAGTATCTTGGTCAGCCGGTTCAGCCCCAGAGACCCCCAAACCAGGAGCTCTGCCCCGGCTAGACTTCAGGCTGAGACCTCTCCATGCCTGGGAGGAGCCCCACAGCTTCTCAGCCCGGCAAATGCCCGGCCACGTGGAGTGAAGTCAGTCAAATTCTCGAATTTCTGCCTCCCTGAGCCGTGACAGACATGCGGGAACCACAACACAGTCCAACAGGATCCACGCCCACACACGAGCTACAGCCCCACCGCCTTCTAGACACAAGAGGGCTGGTGAACATACAAACTCACAGAGAGACTGTGGCAGCATGCACAGGGCCTGCACAGGTCTGCACAGATGGGGATCTAGCACTGAAAGAAGTGAACACACACTTCATCCCTAGCCCAGAAGCTATCTTCAAATGATAGCCATTTGCAAAAGAAAAATTAGTTTTTTCTCAAGTAGTCTCCCTGGAGAAACAAACCACCCTCAGACTGGCCTCAAACTCACTAGGCAGACAAGGATGACCTTGATCTGGCCATCCTATCCTGCCTCTACGTCTTGACGGCTGGAATCACATGTATGAGGTTCTAGGAACTGAAACAAAGCTTTGTACTCTACCAAAGATGGTTATATCACCGTCCTAATTTCTTCTTTAGAGACCTACATTGCCAATGGAAGTATAGGACTCTGCAACCAAGAGAAGGCAAGTGGGGGCTGTGGCGTAGAATGGGTGTGCCCTCTGATGGAGCTAGTGGGAAAGGTCCCTGGGAAGAACTGCATTTGGGAGGGGAGGCTGTGGGAGTTAGGAAGAACTCAAAGTCTCCAGCGGGTCCTTCTGGAAGGATAAGAGATCAGTGAAGTCCTTAAGACGATAAACCCAGTTTCAAAGTCAGACCAGTAGAACAAGGTTCCCACAGGAGGCTGCAGAAAGAATCAGAATTTCAGAACGGGAGGTGAGGGTTGTAGCTCAGACATAAGAGTGCTTGCCTAACAGGAAGATTGCCATGATTCCAGGGCCAGCCTGAGCTACATAGTGGCATCCTGTCATCATATAGTCCTGGCTATCCTAGAACTTAGATGTAAAAAGAATAGGATAGTCTTTAACTCCTGGAAAAGAAAATCCTCCTGCCTCCACCCCCGCCTCCCTGTGTTTCGATTGTAGCTGTATATTATGTGCTACTTAAACGTGTTCTTTCTCTTAAACAGATTTTCCAAATATAGACATGTGTGTGTCTCCATGTGGGTATATGTATGCCCTTCAACACCAGAAAAAGACATCAGATCCCCTGGAGCTGGAGTTATAAGCAATTATGAGTCACCCTATGTGCCGAGAACTGGACTTAGGTCCTCTGAAAAAGCAAACACCATGAGCCATGTCTCTAGCCTCTAAAATGTATTCTTTTTCTGTTTTTCAAGGCAGGGTTTCTCTGTGCAGTGTAGCCACCTGCGGCCACGAGTCAAACAGGTTCACCTGAAAAGAGGGCTGGGAAAGAAAGGGAGACGGAGAGAAAAGATGAAGCCAAGACAAAGTTCTCTGACCCAGGCATGATGCTTTAATGTTCAGCTTTCAATTAAAAGGGAAAGACCCCGCCCAAACCCTTCCTAGATAATCCATTCTTGGTCACGGCCGGAGATGTCTCTAAGCAAGCCCAGGGGCAGTTCTTCTTTCAAGTTCCTGTAGCTGGCTGTACAGGCAGCCAAGGTGGGTGACTCCACCTAGGTGTCTATTGACATGCAGCCAAGGTGGCTAGTTCCACCTACGTCCTATTATTTGGTCTGTTGTGCTAAACAAGGTCTCTCAGGCCTGCTCAAGGCTGGGGAAAGGCACAGTGCAGCCCTGGCTGTCCTGGAACTCACCCTGTAGACCAGGCTGACCTCGAACTCAGAGATCTGCCTGCCTCTGCCTCCCTAGTGCTGAGGTTAAAGGCGTGTGCCGCCACCATCCAGCTTAAAATGTATTCTTAACAGACCAGTAACTTCCACCAATCCAATTAAATAAAAATGCCATCAGATAGCATCTGAAACCTAAGGCAGCATTTTCCCACTTTGCTGTCACCTGGCCACCTGTGTTCTTCTCATGCGTTTGGTAAATGCTTTGGCTTATGAGTTTCTTTGTTCTGTAACTAATAAAAAAATGTAACTATGCCTGCAGTAGCACATGTCTTTCAGGGCACCATGCATCTGTATTTCTGGGTCATGGTCACTCAGATTTGGCTTAAGAGTACACTGTTTCTTATTCCCGTCGAGGCGAGTGCTGCATTTTGCAGCCATAGCAGCCTTACCAGGAGTTCATGGGCTGATGGAAACTCAGTGGTACCAGGAAAGGAAAAACAAATGGTCCTCATTAGTTCACAAGCTTGCTAGCCATGCAAGGGACTGGCAACTCCAAGACTACTGGTTTCCAATGGTGGAACAATGTGCAGAACATGTTGCTTTGTAGAGTAGCATCCTGAGATGGGGCAGGACAGGGAGATAGCAACTGGGAGGAGAGAAGAGATTGTGGAGCAGGACATTGCTGGACTTGTTTCCAGAAAGACAAAAAAAAAAAAAAAAGATGCAATTCAAATGGACCTGTACTTTACTTCCTAAAGCATATGCCGATAAGGGTCTGAAACCTGAAAACATACGAGAAGTTTCAAGTTAAACTTTCAATTATTTATAACAGCAACATAGTGGGGATGGATAAATAACTCAGTTGTTAACAACTTGTATTTACAGAGGACCCAAGTTCAGTCACAGCACTCACATTGGATGGCTCTCAATCAGCCGTACCTCCAGCTTCATGGGATCCAATGCTTCTGGCTTCTGAAGATACCTGTGCTTTTGTGCTGTCTTTCCCTCCCTTCTTCTCTCCATCCCTCCCCCACTCTCTGACACATACATGCTTACAAATAATAAACGTAAATCTTAAAAAAAAAATCCAACAACATGCAGCATAGTATGTTTGGGGCTGGGCCAGACTACCTTGAGAAGTCAGGTGACATCAACCACTGAGTTCTTCTCTGAACTCAGGGATCAGTTGGGGTCTAAGCAGAAGAAAGACTTCAATAAAGAGATTAAGAGAAAGAATTAACCACAGTAGGACTGGGGATAGACCTCAGTGGTAAAGTGCATGACAAGAGTTACGAGACTCTGGGTCCAACATTCAGCACTGCAATAAATACATAAATAAATAAATACATAAATAAAAATAAATCAATAGATAAATTGTGAATTGGAGTGACAAGGAATTGCATGTAAGAAGCAAAGAGAGTGCTAAAGAGTGTAGGAATGGCCGATAACCCTGGGCAGCCAAGGCCAATAAGATGGAAGAGTTGCTGAGTTCCATCCTCATGGGACTTGCTGGAAATCTGCGCCTTAGACTCCCAGGATGAGCTGCTTAGGGGATGTGTCACTGAAGTTATGTCACTATAAACTGTCACTGTGGGGTGCCAAGGGAAGTTGGTGAGCTCTGGGTGCAATGGGAGCCTATGTGAGAGAAGCAGGAACCTACTGATAAATAGTCCGGAACCAAGGAGCAGTGTGTTGACTCTCTAGTGCCCCTGCCGACAATACCTTAGTACTACAGGGAAGAGGAACCATTTAAAGGTCTCAGGCCAGTTTTCAGAGTATGCAAAGAAGGGGAAAGTTTGGGGCCGAGAAATAATGGATCAATAAATGGCACACCACAAAATTAGAATGTTCAGGACACACACACACACACACACACACCTCTTGTTTTACTTTTCTGTTACTGTTACCCGTCCAAAAACAACCTAGGGAAAGGATTTGTTCTGACTTATGATACGAGAGGGAGAGTCCACTGTGGTGGGAGAAGGCATGGTAGCAGCCAGGAAAGCATTCGAACAAGAGCAGAAAACCGAGTGATCACACTGTTAGTCTCACAGTAAGGAAGAGGGAGGAAGGGTGGGAGGGAGGGAGGGAAGGAGGGGGAGGGGGCGGAAAGAACAGGATGCAGGGCAAAACTATAAATCCCCAAAGCCCACCTCCAATGATGTACTTCCTCCAGCAAGGCTGCACCTCCAAAAGTTTCATAACATTCTCAAACATTACCACCAACTGGGGACCAGGTGTTAAAGTACATGAGCCTGTGGGGGGCCATTTCTCATTCAAACCAAAACAGCCACAACAGCGTGGGATGCACATTACCTGTAAAAATTAATTCAAACTCATTGCTTTAGTGTAGTTTTGGCAGAGACTTGCCTGGTAGGTACTCAGATTTGCATGCATTAGAGACTTCCTAGAAATTCATAGTATTTGGCCTAGGATTTCCACTGTTAGGAAGCTGAGGTAAATGGATGTGAACCAATTAATTGTTCATTGCCTTTCTTTGTAAGTCAGGGGGAAAACTGTAAAAGTCTGACACCAGAGGGCTAGTTAAATAAATTATAGTATGTTTACAAGATGGATCCAGTGTGTGTGTGTGTGTGTGTGTGTGTGTGTGTGTGTAAGGGGGGGGATGAGTACACCATGCCCGTGTGTGTGTGTAAAAGCTAGATGAGGACATCAAGTGTTCTATTCCTCTCAGCCTTATTCCTGTGAGACAGTGAACCTGGAATGAGGCTGGTAGCCAGTAGGCCCAGTGATGTACTTGTCTGTGTCCCACAGCCTTGGGGTAATAGAAGGGTGTGAGGCTGGGCTTTTACATGTACGCTGGGATCCAAACTTGGGCATTTTTGTTGTGCAGCAAACACTCTTAACCTTTGAACCATCTCTTCAGCCTGTAGAGATAGAACATTACATGGCTATTCAAGTGGCATCCTTAAGTATTGTTTATATAGTCAAGATATAATGTGAAAGGTTTTAAAAATAGTCTATTTGTGGCATGTTCCTGTTTTAAAATTTAAAAAGGATCTTCCAGGCAGTGGTGGTATACGCCTTTAATCCAAACTGATCTACTGATCCAAAGTTTGATCCAAACTTTGGTCTACAAACTAAGTTCCAGGATAGCCAGAGGAACTCTGTTTCAAAAAAGGGGAGTGGAGGCTTGGTGGTGGCTCACAACCGTAATCCTAACACTGAGGAAGTGGTGGCTGGAGGATCAGAGTTCAAGATTATCCTTGGCTACATAGTGAGTTTGAAGCTAGCCTGAGCTTCATGAGACCTATCACAAACACAAATAAACACTCTCTGTAGAAAATTAAAAGGGGAAGCTAGAAGCTGGCCAGGCAGGTAAATGATGGAACACGATATACAAATTAACTTCTGATCTTCCCATGTATGCTGTGGCTCTCATGCTCATGTACACACACACACACACACACACACAAACACTAAAAGTTAAACAATTGTGTCTAGATATATGCACGGGTGCACTGCCCGAAGAGGACAGAAGATGGCGTTGGATCGCAGGATCTGAAGTTAGGGGATTGAGAGCTGCCTGGTGTGGACTCTGGAGAGTGAGCTCTGCTCATCTGAAAGGCAGGTAGGAAGTTTTAACTATTGAGCTTCTCCATAGTCTCTTAAAAGTTATCTTAAAAATAAAAAGTTTGGCCGGGCAGTGGTGGCGCACGCCTTTAATCCCAGCACTTGGGAGGCAGAAGCAAGCGGATCTCTGAGTTCGAGGCCAGCCTGGTCTACAGAGTGAGTTCCAGGACAGCCAGGGCTACACAGGGAAACCCTGTCACGAAAAACAAAAAAAAAATAAAATAAAATAAAAATAAAAATAAAAAGTTTAAGAGGGTACATTTATAATAAACAGACGTCTATGAAGATGGTATTTATATCTGGATAATAATTTTCTTCACAGTTTTCTGTGCCTCTTAGACTGAGCATTTGATATCATTATAATTAAGATAAAATATGCAGTGTATTTGACGAAATCTGTGCATCTGTGGCACTAACAGGAGGAAAGGCTGACTTCACAGTTTCTTCTGGAAGATTTAATTCATGACTTGGCTTCTCTATAGGAGCATGGACCTCTAACTGGTTATGAACAGCTCCTCTAGTGTCAGGGTCTTCTGACCCTTCATTTCCTCCTCTCATATCTTTAAAATCTTCCCTTCCTTTGTGTCTGCCAGAGAACAAAACATACAACCAGTGAGAACACCACCTTCATTAAAGCTCATCCCTCTGGGCAGACAACAGACCTTGAGTAGTTATTTATGGTTTCCCTTCCTCTGAATCTCCCGCCCTCCCTGCTAGACATCCAAGGTTCATTCTTACCACACGTTCCCTCTGAGTGGCTGCTGAGAGAACATTTCTGTTTGTTCAGATTTTCATCAGCCAGATCAGCTCTCCAGCATCCTGGCTTTTATTATTTTAAACAGGATTTAGTTATGATAAATATATGTATGTTACATAACAATGTAATCTGACATTCCTATTAAATAATAAGATATGTGCATCTGTATCGATTCCAACAGTGTTCTATGAAATTAAAAAGAATTGAACTTTCATAGAAGATTCTTAGTAAGTCACCCTGTGACTAAGCTCTTCCTCTTTCTGAGGGACTGACTGAAGGCCAGAAACTTAGGGCAGATATTTAAAGAAAGAGTGGAAGAGAAATAATAATACAGAGGTATTTTAAACTGTTAACCAATGTATGACCCTTTGTATACACACACACACACACACACACACACACACACACACACACACACACGGATGTGAAAAATCTTTCCTGGCCTACAAAGCAGGAAACAGGTGGAGAAGCAAAAGCTTAAGTGTAAACACCCAGGTGTAGTACGGTTGGTAGAGTGCTTGCCCTGTATGCATGAATCCCTGGGTTCAATTCCTAGCACCGTGTAAGCCAGATGTGGTAGTATTTGCCTGTAATCCTAGCACTCAAGAGGTGGAGGACCAGAAGTTCAAGGTCCTCCTCAACTACATAGCAAGTTAGAGGACTGCCTGGGCTACAAGAGACGCCATGTCACTAAAATAAAAATTAAATAGATAGATAAATAAATAAATAAATAAAAAATCACACTTGGTTCTGGTTCTGGTTCTGGATACCGTTGGACAGCATAGAAAGATGTAGTAAGTTGGGAGCCTAGAAACTGGGTGCATTTGTGCTTTTTCTCCAGAACTCCGGTTCCTCAAAGGAGTCTCATGCATATACACAGTGCAGTGGCAGCAGCTAAGTGTGATACCAGAGACACTGGGGTCTGAGTGAGACAGAGGAAGGGACCCACCTCTCCTTAAACACCGGGCAGGTGTTGCATCCTCAAAACATTGTTACAATTGACAGTCTCTCACAGAGCTGCAGCTGTGCAGCTTCACAAAGCCTGCCTGTGACTTAGTAACTTCTATTCCTGTGATAATACACCCTGACAAAGGCAACTTATAAAAGGAAGTGTTTAATTGGGCTTATGACTCCAGATGCTTACAGTCCATTAAGGCAGAGCAAAGGTGTAGTGGCAGGCACAGTGGAGAGCTCACATCTGGAAGCAGGATGCAGGAAGCACACTGTGAATGGCACACGTCTTTTGAAACCTCAAAGCCTGCTCCCACTATGCCCATGTCATACCTCTTCAAACACAGTCACACCTCCTAATCCTTCCCAAGCAGTTCTACCATCTGAGGACCAAGTGTTTAAACACACGAGCCTATGGGGCACATTCTCACTCAAACCACCAATGCATGGGTTTAGTGAATTATTTAGAAAAGTGTAACTTTTCCCTTTCTTCCTTCTCTCTCTTTAGTAAGCATGCTTTCTTAACACATTAGTTTTCCTAACACTTTGTTTGGGCTTCTTTCCCCTGTCTTACACTCCTCTCTCTCCCTATCATGTACCTAGCTGCCTCCTACCATAAAGATGGTGGAGGCATGACAACCTGACTCTGGAAGCTACCAGAATCTCGCTTGCTGCTCCAGTGGTCTCGGACAAAAGGACTACCAGTCACACAACCCATAAACCACCTTTATAACAGTTTGTTCTTTATGGGTGAGTATGTTTAGAGAAAACTATACAATGATCACAGCAGCTTGCTCTGGCTCCTGAGGGGGCAGCCCTGGACGTGACTATTTCGAATGGCTTTGATGGCCCTGCAACCATTTCTGTCCAGTCCAGAGGAAGACCACACCTCTAGAGGAATTTCAGGGACAGTATGAAGGGAAAAATCATGCTTGGTGTAAATACAGATCTTCACATACCTGGGAGGTTTTCTCTGGCTGATGTGAATACTATTTTCCTGGATGGGTAGGCAGGCTCTTAGTTTGCTTTCTATTGCTGTGATAAATACCATAACCAAAAGCAACTTGGGGAGAAAAGGCTTGTTCTGGTTTGGATTTCTAGTCCATGGTGAGATAGAACTTAGGGCAGGAACTCAAGGCACATACTGAAGCAAGTGTCATGGCTTACCTCTCATGGTTTGCTCAGTCTGCTCTCTTATGTAACTCAAAACCACCAGCCTAAGTACCACTCACGTGACCTGGAACCTCCCACATCAACCATTAATTTAAAAATGCCCCCCTCAGACTTGCCTCAATTGAAGTTCCTAGTTGAGAAAAAGTTGCCAGATGATCCTGCCTTGGGTCAAGTTGACGAAAAGCTAACTGGACAGTGAGGTAGCTGGGAGATGACCCACCATGCTGCTTCCTCCTAATGTTACAGTCTCAGGTTCAGTGAGAGCCTCTCTGGAGTGGTCTTTTCTGGCGGACTTGGTCAGCTGGCTGACCTGGTTAAGCAGAGACTGGAGCTGAGAGGTGGGTGGGGATAGGGGGTTCCTGAAAGAGTCGCAGCTTGATGGCTGGAGAAGACGGGGTTACTGAGAGCAGCTGCAGCACAGGAGCAAGGAAGCCTTAGGAACCACTTGGCCAGGACAGGGGTAGAGAGGGTGCCATTAGAACTGCCACAAAGAACAACAGTGGAGAGGCAGTGGTTAGAGCGGTCACATGACCATGACATCAACTTCTGTCCAGGTGAGAAGCAACAGCAGGTGCCTTCACGGCTCAAGAGACTCCAAAGTCATAGCAGCAGCTGCTCTGAGGGCTCAGGAATCCCAGCTTCCTAGGTACTCAAGAACTGGGCCAATTGTAGAGCTAAGAGTCCCACTGTCAGGAAGACTGTATGATAGCTGTACTGTTGCAAAGTACCACCTATGGCTGCCCGTGGCATTTGTGCTGTTATTGTTATTGTCGTTGCTGCTGCCAAACATTGATGGATACAGAGACTGGTTTCTTGCTTACCATGATTTCTATTGATAGGTGTGGGTGGGAACATGAGATAGAGTCTCATGTATAACAGGCTGGTCTTGAAGTTGCTGGAATTGTTCGTGAATTCCAGATTTCCCTGCTTCTATTTCTTAAGTGCTAGTGTTACAGGCATGTGCTACCATACCCATCTTAACCACAATTTCTACCCAGTAGAGGAAAAATAACATTGTTATATTCAATTTGCTTAAAACTTACTAAGAATCCTTACATGCATGATAGTAGTCTGTACTTTCATTGTCTGTGTCTAGTTACTGGATTAATGCTGACCACATCATCTGAATTTCAATGTATTTCTCCTGCTTCTGCCTTGTGGAAATCATAATAGACAATTGGTGTAATTTTTTCTCCTTAAACATTTGGTATAATTCACCAATTTGCTTGTCTGTTGCTGTGATAAATACCACGACCAAAAGCACCTTGAGGGAGCAGGGGATTTATTTTGACTTACAGGCTCATTGAAGAATGTCCAGACGAGTGTTTCTAGGCAGGGACCTGGAGGCAGGAATGGAAGTAGAGATGCAGGAGCACTGCTGCCTGCCTTGCTCACTAGCTCATGCTCAGCTACCTTTCCTATACAGCAGAGAAGTTTGATCAACCCACACCTCCTCCCCAGCTCCAGGACTCAGTAAGAGCTCCAGCATCTGCCTAGCCCTTTACCCGTTTCCTCGGCCTTTCCCTACTACCACTTTGTGACCCCCCAGCTCTCAGGCTATCCCTGACACTGGCCTCTGTGCATCCTCACAAGCAAACTAGCCACGAGGTTACCCAACATTTTTTTTCTTTTTTGCTTTCTACGTCTAAGCAGAGGGGTTGCCCGCCTCCCCACAGATGATCGCTCTCGCCTACTCCCTTTGCTCAGTATCTTTCTTGAGTCTAGACATCACGGAGAATGGTCCAAGAAATGGATTGTTTTTGTAGGGACCGGCTTGCCTCAGAAGCAGCCAATAGGCCACCAGGAGGCAGCATGGTACAAGGAGGCTGGGACTGGGTTTGACTTTGGATTCTGCATCTAAATAACAGGTAATCTTGACCATCACCTATCCAACTCCCTCTTCTGTGAAATTTGGATCATAGTATCTACCTGATGGGATTTTGTGGAAAGCAAAGGAGAGAGACTGTAACACAAAGCACAGCCTCCAGATTAAAAGAGAGGCGGCATATGGCAGCTTTTCTTACATTGTGTTGTCTGTGTCCCCTAAGGACTTGATTTGGGACAATGTGACCTTTGAAGATTTTCTATGTTCCCAGAAGGAAGCATTTAATTGTTGTGTGGATATGATTGGTCAGGTACATATTCATACTCTTCCAGCCCACTAAAGGAAGGATGCCAAAGTAGGTCTGCCTATGGGTGTGTGACATATGCCTATGTGCAGCCGCATGGCTATAGTGAAGATTTCAAGGTAATTAATCAGTTAAATTTGATTCAGATAATTATCTCCTATTAGTTTTAACTCATCACGGGTCTTAATTAAACCCTCACTCTTATCAGTGCAGATGTGATGAAGATTAAATCAATGTAAGACATGGTTTCTGCTTACAGGGATATACCCACCGAGACGGGTGAGGCACAGAAGTGCACTAAAGTGGAAGGAGGGAGAGGCTTGGCCTCAAGTTCAACTAGATATGGGGTTCATGTTCTGCTAGCATAATTCCTAAATTATCTCTTAACAGATTGTCCAGTGCAGAGTGGTCTTCCTTGAAACTGTTTACATACAAACAACAATAGTCAGCAGATTGGCACACGCATACATGGGAGTATCTGTAACAATAGTAATCAAAATAAAAGAGGCCATCAGCTTGAGAGAGGGGAGATGTAGGAAGGGCTCAAGGAGGTAAGGAGGGGAAGTGATGCAGTTCTATTCTCATTTTTTAAATGAAAGAATTTGTTTTATTTTTAACTCCCTCCCCACCTTGTGTGTGTGTGTGCAGTGTCTGCAGAGGCCATAAAAGAGCCGAGTCCCCTGGGGCTGGAGTTGCAAGGTTGGAGCTGTTAGACTTGGGTGATGAGAACCTAACTGTCATCCTCTGCAAGAGCAGTATGCTCTCTCAAGCGCTGAGCCATCTCTTCTTCTCACTCCTGAACTTTTGCTTTTGCTAGGGTCTACTGTCTACAGCCATGCTCGACCACATCTGATCTCATCTCTTCTGGCTAGCTTCATTTTCATAGACTTGCTTCCTCGTGGAGTAGAGACCTGGCAATGGGTAGTTCCAATTTAGTATCTATATGGTGTGCAACCAGAGAGACAGCAGGGCTCTTTTCCAAGTTCTGATGAGGAAGATCCCACAGAAAAGTTCTGGCCAGTGTTGTGGAACTCTGTCCTCTGGACATGGCCACCCAGAGCAGCTGAGCTTGCTCACAGGAGACTCCCAAGATTGTGCCCAGAACACTGAGGGCTCATGAGGCAACGCATGATGTCTAACCCTTCACCAAGAATGTAGAAGAGGGAAACTCTTTGTTGGTGGTGTAAGCTGTAAGCTGCCCACACCCCTGCAAGTCACCTCTCACACATGTTCCCATAACTAACCCCAGTTAAACTCATTGGCTCAGAAAGCCATGCTGGGTGATGTTTCTTGGCTGTGCTCTTGCTTCTCTGTCTGGGTTAATGGTTGTCAGATCATGGCTACCCAGGAAAACCAATGCAGCAACCACACTGTGCTCTGTGCCCATTCCTGGCCAGATCGGCATGCTCTGGGAACTGATGTTCCTCTTGTGTTACTGTCCTATCCTGGTGCTAGGATGCAGGCAACCCAGAAGCAGATGAAGGAGGGCACTGGTAGAGGCTGAGGACACAACTAATGACTATGGAACCAAATTCAACTTTATTGTGGAGAAAATATGTAAGTCAGCAAAAATAATTAGTGAGCAAGTCAGTGGTTTTACAGAAATTCTGCTTATATGCTATCAGTAATATGTCGTCTTTCCCTAATGAGAACAGTCTGCTTGCATTTTTCTTGTTTTCTTTTGGAGTGCGACCCTGTCTGGCAATGGTTTTTTTTTTTTAATCTAAACAAACCCTATCCAGTTATTTTCCAGAAAATCTCTGTGGTTTTACAGCTGAATGCATGCTTATGACGTGAACAATTATCTCATTTCCTTGATGTTAGCCTTTAAAAGGGTCATGTTAAGCCATATCACACAGAATTTAGGTCACCTCTATTGTCTGTTCCATAGTACACAGGGTTTCTTTCGTTATGTGACCACAAGTGCCTATAATTACTGGTATTGATATCTGCTGACCTGGGCATGGAGCTCACTGGTACAGTTTGCCTACCATGCCTTCAATCTCCAGCACAGGATTGACTAGATTTAGAACTGATAGAACAGGAAATCCACTAGTGACACGTTCAAAGGGAGAATTCTGATATCTTAGGATCTGTTCTGATTTTTATAATTTCTTGGTGTAAGATTAGAAAGAACCCAAGACCAAGCAGAGGTCATGTGGGTATTCCATTCACTGAAGTGATGGTATGACAGGAAAAGAAGTGTTAATATGTTCAAAACTGTGGAGGCAAGTGCTTTGAGAGAGAGGACACAATATGCTTATGTGCTTGAGAAGGGTAGAGAAACAATTCACAGAGATGGGAGACAATGAGGTGAAAAAAAATCCTGGGGCAAGGAGTTTTAATCCAGACACAGTGAGGATAACATACTGAGATTTACTATCGAGATAAACAAGCATAGGGAATAGTTTAGCAACTTGAGACACCACTTGGTTTGGGCATTTCATCTTCTAGAAATAATGTACTTAGTAGCCTGAGACCTTTGCCTGTGTGTCCTACACACACACACACACACATACACACACACACACACCACTCTGTATGTTTCTAAGATCCTGTTTGCAATACAGGACCCACATCTAGATCAAAGGGAATATAAATACCTCTTTGAACAATTGGAATAGTTTCTCCTATCCCCTAATGGCCATTAAGCTTAGACAGATTCTCCTCAGTCACATTCTGCTTATATTCAGGTAGAAGAATGGAAAAGAGTGATCTGGCCTGAACTGTTTTTGGGCACATGCTCAGTAAAGCGAACTGTGTTCTTAAAGTTAACATTTAGAGACAGTCTCTTATTTATAATCTTGGGCCTGTGAATAATTTGGCATATATATGATTAAATTCAGATGGAATGTGGAAAGAGACACACACAGTAGAGAAATGATTTTTATAACTAAATTAAAAAAGAATACTCCAGACTACGCTCATTGGTTACAGTCCCCTCGTTCCTCCTGCTTCCAGTTTATTGTGGGATTACAAGCATATACCACCATTTCCAGGCCTAATGCCCTTCATGAAAGAAATACTTGATAATGACCAATACTGAATATAGATACAAGACAGAGACGCTCATGGCCAGTTGGTGATCTGACTCCTGATGTATCTGCCTTACACCGATGGCTTGCTCATACTCTTTGCCTTGTAGAGGGTTGCTAGAATGAACATCTTGAGCAGAGGTGCTGTCTAGAATCCATCAGGGGCACAAACAAAACTGAAGGGGAGAAGTTGCCTTTGGGGAGGCTTGTTAACTGGGACCACCCAAACCCCTAAAGGGCATCAGGTAAGCAAGGTATGATTTCTGCCAAATGCCAGGGAAGGGAGCTTCAGATTAGTCTTATACTCTGGAGTTCTTCAGAGTGAAAGAACAATAGTGTATGTGTGTGAGTATCTATATATGTACAGTGTATATTACTCTCCTCATGTAAAATTGAACAGATATCCTAAATACATACTTACACATATTTACACATACACATATACATATGGTTCATTTGATATTTTATAAAGCCAAGAAGTTACACCTCTGAAACCTGATATAACTCAGTACAGGACCGAAAGTGTGAACATCTCATAACTCACAGTGTAAGTCCAACACCCTAAGAACGAGGAGTAGGGAGGAGAAGTGGAGCTTAATGCGGATCCTGTGGTCCAAAGGCCTGAGACCCAGGCACAGATAAGCATCTCAGTTTAAGGAGACAAGTCACTCATTCTCTGCCTTTCCATCTGGGCATACAGTAGACTGCCCACCCATATTGGTAACACAGATCTCTTTGACTTAGTCTGCTGATTAAGATGCTAAGCTTCTTCAGAAATCCCAGACATATCTCAAAATTATATTTTATTTGCAATCCAAGAATGCCTGAATCCATTCACTTGACACATAAACTTAGGCACCCGAAGAATCAAGTGTGGGCTAAAGACTTCAAGGCGTGGAGACACACAGGGCAAGCACTTCTGGCCACTCTCCCAGTGGCTGCAGGACATCCCACCTTCCTCCTGATACAAGCTGACATACAGGCCCACCATCTGTACAATCACAGCCAAACTGAACATGTTCAAGAGGATGCTTCTGGCAGCATCCTTCTTAGAGTAACACATGCAGGACTACAAGTGGAGTATTCTCAACTGTTTCCAATGTTGAATCACTGGGCTAGGTGGAGGTCTTTTCTCCTTTTATTCCTTTTCTTCTTTGTTTTTCTGAAATGTTTTCAAAAAAGTTTATCAGACTTTTATTTATTTGTGTGTGGGTATGTTCATGCCATGACATTCATAGGAAAGTCATAAGACAATCTGTGAGAGTCGGTTCTCTCCTTCCACCATGAGTATTGAACTTGGGTTATCAGGTTTGTTGAGAGCTGACACCTTTACACAGAGAACTATTGCATAAAACAAGAGGTTTTATTATATTTTCATACACAAGTATCATTGTACTTTGCTCATATTTGCTTCCCCCCCTATTATTTCTTGTCCTACCCCTCCCCCCGAATGTCCTTCAGCATTCTTTTTTGGTAAGTGTAATGTGTGACTTGACTTGAGACCTGGCAGGAAAACCACTTCTCTAGGCCCCAGAGAAACTTTTTCTGACCACCAAGCGGCCAAGAGGCCTCTTTGGAGACATCCCTCCCCACGACTTGCTATGACCTTTGCCTTACAAGAGTTTACAGGCTAGGTTGGCTTGAGCCTCTTCTTAAAAGTTCTGTCATTGCCAGATTTGTAGGCTTTTTTCCTACTTGGTATAACCTATGCCTGATCAAGTAGCCCTGGGAGTAGACAAGAGGTAGTATTCACTGGTAATAAATGAAGAAACAAGGTCATAGTCTAAAGATACTTCTCTGAAGTTTCTAGTTTGTTTCTTTTTAAGGGCTGTATGTTTGTGCTGTCATTAGAAGCTTCTCAAAGGAAGGGAAGGGAAGGGAAGGGGAGGGAAGGGAAGGGAAAAGAAGGGAAGAGAAGGGAAAAGAAGGGAAGGGAAGGGAATAGAACAGAGGGGAGGGAAGGGGAGGGAAGGAAAGGAAAGGGAAGGGAAAAGAAGGGAAGGGAAGGGAGGGGAGGGGAGGGGAGGAGAGGGGAAGGGAAGGGGAGGGGAGGGGAGGGGAGGGGAAGGGAAGGGAAGGATCTTTCCAGGAAGCAAGATACTACTCTTTTCTTTTCTAACTTGAGCATAGATGTATCTGCCATGGCACAAGGAGGTATGTTTTTTGTGATTACAATGTCACTGTTGCTTGCTAAAATACCATGACCAAAGCAACTTACAGAAGTAAGAGCTGATTTGGGCTTATGGTTCCAGAAGTGGGGAGACATGGCAGCCAGTGATAGGCCAGGCACCCAGAACAGGAAGCTCGGATCTCAAATCCTCAACTGGAAGCACAAAACAGATAGAGAGAAGGTGAAAGGGGGAGGGCACTGAAAGTGGCATGAAGCTTTTAATCACAAAGCTGCTCGCCCTGTTGCCCCGGGACATACTTCCTCTAACAAGGATGCACCACTCAACCCTCCCCAGACACTGCCACCAACTGAAGACCAAATTTTCAAAAGCCAGAGCCTTATGAGGGTCATTTTTTTCATTTAAGCCACTTCAGAATGAGACTCTGATGAATTCAAGGTCATTTGGAGGGTCAAATAATTTGTATGGAATTCCACCTTTTTGACTGACGTGAAGGCACTACACGACATGCTTTTTCTTCTAGATATAATCTCTCTCATGTAATCCAGGCTGGCCTCAAACTTGCTATATATATGAGGATGAACTTAAACTTCCAATCCTCCTGCCTTCACCTGCCAAGTGCTAGGATTACGTGTGTGTGTGTGTGTGTGTGTGTGTGTGTGTGTGTGTGTGTTCCACCATGCCCAGTTTAAGAGGTATGGGGATCAAGCTCAGGGATTTTTTTGTATGCTAGGCTGGCACATTGTCAGCTAAGCTATACCCCCAGGCCTCTGTGATAATCTGATGGTCAGCAGCTGGAGGCATGTGGTTATCAGCAGCCAGTCTTTATTTTGCAAGCAAGCAGTAAAGACAACAGGGGATCAGCAATTCTGGGTTTCAGGCCTGGTGATATTACAGCAGCATATAGCTGCAGTCTAGAGTTAGGTGTAGTGACAAGCGATAAGGACAACTAGTTACTCTGTTGCTAAAGCAAAGTCATAATTAGACAGCTACAGCCAATACTGGGAGAGCAACAAGAAATAGTCTAACTCCTCCTCCTGTGTCCCCAGTGTCCAGCTGGGCTGCAACAGGCTTTTATGTCCTATGGGGTAAATGAAGTTTGGAGTCACTGTGAAAGAAAACTGCCATGCACTAAGAACAGTAATTAATAAATGGGACCTCATGAAACTGAAAAGCTTCTGTATGGCAAAGGACACCATAATTTGGACAAAGTGGTAGACTACAGAGTAAGGAAATATTTTTTTTTTTACCAACTACATATCTGGTGAAGGACTAATATCTAAAATATGTAAGGAACTAAAAAAACCCAAATATCAGGAAAACAAATAACCCAATTTTAAAACGGGGTATAGATCTAAATAAAGAATTCTCAAAAGAGGAAATTCAAATGGCTGAAAAAAAAAGCTAAAGAAATGTTTAATACCCTTAGTTGCTGGATAAATGCAAATCAAAAATACTTTGAGATTTGATGTCACACCCATCAGAATGGTCAAGACCAATATAACAAATGACAGCTCATGCTGGCATGGACTAAGGACAATGCCCATCCATAGTTGGTGGGAGTGTGAACTTATGTAGTCACTATGGACATTAGTGTGATGTTGTTTTGGGAAGATGGGAGACAATCTATCTCAAGACCCAGCTATACCATTCTTGGCATATACCCAAAGCACACTTAGTCTTACTACAGAGACATTGCTCAACCATGTTCCTGCTGCTCTATTCGTAATAGCCAGAAATTGAAAACAACCTAGATGTCAGTCAACAGACAAATGGGTAAAGAAAATGTGGTACAGTTACATGGTGGAATATTACTCAGCTCCTAAAAAGTGAAATTATGAAATTCACTGGTAAGTAGATAGAAATGAAGAAAAACAATCATCCCGAGTGAAGTAACTCCTACCCAGAAAGGCAAATATGGTATGTGTTCACTTATGTGTGGATGTTACCTGTTTAGTCATTGATAATAAAGTTACAATTCATAGAGCCACAGAGGTTAGGACAGTAAAGAACTAGATGGGAGGAACGAATCTTGCTAGGAAAGGGAAATAGAGCAGATAATTATAGATGGATGTGAGGTGGGGGTGGAGGCTAGAATAGGAGAACCAACAAGGGAGGGAGAGGGAAGAGGGGGCAAAGGAGGAAGTACGGGGAAGGGCAACGAAAATTAAAGGCCATTTGCAGGGTCACATAAACATCTAATACAAGAGAAACTTCCTAAAATATATACATATATGAAGGTGATAGCAGAAAGGATAGAGTCCCAACTGGGTACCACTCATCACCAAATGAAACTTCAAGTACTAGGAATGATTTCTTGGCCAAAGGGACCGACCCCACAGGAACCCACAAACAACCCAGGCTATTGCCAAGGCTATTGGTTGCTCTCCAAAAACGAACTTTACGGCCCTGTTGCTGAAGACAATACCTGCACAAATTCATTGAACTTGGAGAAGTCAAGCTGGTACCTACATAGATGCTTCACCCCTATGGACTAGTGGTAATGCTACTGGAATATAATCTACACATTACCAAAGTAGAACACTAACCCAGCTACAAAACCTTCCATCTACAATGGTAGTCTACCTGCAAGATATGCTGGTACAGTAGTGGTACAAAAGTTGTGGGAGTAACCAACCAATATCTAATTTGAGTTAAGATAAAGATCTTAATTTCTTTGATGTTGTATAAAAGACAAATCTTCCTTATTTTGGCAGAAAAGTCACAAACCTGTACAAAAATATGACTTTCTGGTGTAAGTTTTTCCTAAAATTTGGGGATAAGGACCTTTGCTGTCCACAGTTGTCTCAAGGGACTTGAAAATAGTTTGTTTCAGTTAAAACTATTGCAAATGTTATTCAAATTTGAAAACCACTGGATTAGAGGCTCCGGAAGGGAGGGAGGGAGGGAGAGAGGGAGGGAGGGAGGGAGGGAGGGAGGTGTTAGACTTGGCATGTACTATATAGAATTACAGGGAAAACGGAGCTCAACGACAGACTAAACTTATTGATTGATGTTGGTCGTAGGTGCTACAGTAGAGAGATAAGTTCACCAAGATGCTAAACCTTCATTTTCCACAGGAGCAGAGGGGTTCAGCACTTCTGACTGACACCAGCTAGCTCACTCTAGTTACTTTACTCAAATATTACAGATGGTTAATTGGGACTGGGAAAGGTTCCAGCTACCAAGCTTATCTTGCGCTTGTGGCCTTTAAGAACAGACAACTCACATAAATCTCATTCTTTTTTTGACCATGGCTTGCCATAATCAAAAGTAAGAAGTCCAGGTTTGCCAGGAGTGTCTTAGGACCAAGGTTGCTACAGCTGCAAGTTCTCACGTAGCACCAAGTGCAAATTCTCTAGAGAGACAACATTTCTTCAAGGTTCAAGTTGTCTCAAAACAATTTCTCAGCCTCTACTGATTGACTTAAACATTGCAAAGTCTTTGCTGAAACATTTCATTCAAACCAGTCACAAAGGTTTTTCCATACATTTCATAGAAAGCCAGACATAAAGGCTTTACCATACATATCATTACATAAACTCATTCAATATCAAGTTTGGTGAGAGGGCTCAGTAGGTAACGATGCTAGCTCTAAGCCTGGATATCTGAGTTCCATCCTCAGGACCCACATGGTGGAAGGAGAAAGCTGACTCCTATAAGTCATCCTCTGACGACAACACACACAAAGTTAAGCACTGCGGCATACACGTACCCCTGTAAATGAAATTTATACACACATTTATACACTAAAAAAATTAGATTCCTTCAACATCTTTTCTTTTTACTTATTTGTTTAATTAGCTAACAATTATAGAATACCTAATTTATTTATGGCTACAGATGCAAGAAAGATTAGACCTTAACCTTAGCTTTGTGGACCTAGGCCAATGAGTGCATAGGATGTGAGAGAAAAATAGAGTATGAAAAATAATGATATAACACAATGGTGGTGTCTACAGAGTATTGCTGATACACGAGAGGATTGAAAATTGGCCTTTCCTCAAGGAGTCATTGGCAGAGCAAAAGACGTGATTATGGCTAATGAGGGAATCAAGTCCAATCTGGTGCTACAAGCTTGTGACCCAGCTCCAGCTACTTAGAAGGCTGAAGTAGAAAGATCACAAGTTCAGGGCCTTCCTGGGGTAGGGTGGAGTGAGGTTTATACAGTGAGTTTAAGACTAGCCTAGGTAATTGTGTTGCTTAGGGTTTTTGTTGTTGTTGTTAGTTTTGCTTTATTGGTTTGTTTGGGTTTTGGTGGGTTTTTTTGTTGTTTTGTTTTGGTTTTTTGGTGTTTTGGGTTTCTTTTTTTCCTCAACTTGAGACAAGCTAGAGTTGGCTGGGGTTTCTGAGATCTTTTCTATATGGTCTTTCTAGGCTAGCCTAGTGTTCCTCAGAGGATGGTGGATTCAGGGCAGTACTCCACTGAAAACAAAAGTTATAATGCTCCCTAACACCTGATCTTGGAAGCTACAGTGTCATTTCCATGTCATTCAAAGCACTCAAGGTCAAAGCAGGTCACTCAGAGAAGTGCTTCCCTGTTGGAAATATAATTCTTCAGACACTGACATAAACATTTCTTGGTTTCTAACATGTCCAGTCATCCTGACACTAGCATAGCTGTCAGATCAAGATGCCTGGACACAATCTCTCTCCTCCATGGTTTACTCTCTGAATAAAACGTGGACTCATGGATGATTCTCTCTGAGACTTCTTGTTTACCTTGCTGCTCACACAAGGTAAGCAGTTTTCTGCCTGGCCTTTAAGACTCCTTCTCTGATCTTGCACAGAGATCAGCAAACCTTTCCTATTAAAGATCAGACAGGAGCTGTGGATGTAGGCATTCTGTATAGTGTTTATCTAGCACTCTGGCTACGCACAAAGCCCTTAGGTTTGATGCATAGCACCAATAAAAACCAAATACCTGTATTCCTAGCACCCAGGAAGTGCAAGCAAGAAGATCAGAAGTACTGGCTGCACAGTGATTATGAAACCAGCCTGGGCTACAGGAGATACATCTAAAACAACAACAAAATCAGATAGTAAATAGCTTAGGCCCATACCACACCACATTGCCCAACTTTGCTGTTGCAGTAAGATTGCAGACATAGGCAGTGTGTGCACCTGTAAGTACAGCCATGTTCCAAAAATCTTTATTTATAGGAACAGAAATTAGAATTTCAGACTGTATTCAAGTCTCATAAAATGGAATCTGTTCTTTGATTTCCCCACCTCAGCCTCAAAAATAAAAGCTATGCTTAGTTTATGACCCACCTAAGACTTCATATATATATATATATATATATATATATATATATATATATATACACACATACATATATATGCTTACATATATACACATAAATACATATATATACACATATATGTATATACATGTATATGTATATATTTTTGTTGTTGTTTTTAAAAACAAAATCCCAAATGTTCAATTTACCAAATGATTACTCAGGAGCCAGACACTGTGGTGGAAGCCTGCTGGCTCAGAGAGACAGAGAAAGCATATAGTTGACCTTTGTACTCCACTGACATCCCAGAAGGGAAAAGGTCCTTCTCCTTCTCCACACTGTCTTAAATACCCTTCAACTCAGTGCCCCTCCATTCTACTTCTTTATGTTCACTAACTCTTAACTGGTTACTTGCTCCATCTTTTGACCTATTGTTGACTTTATTTCATCCTGTTTACAGAAGCTTGGGTTAAAGGCCTGTGCTGAAGCTCACCACTGTAAGAAACAGGTTTTCCAGCTCGCAATCTTGGGGTTCACAATGTGATCAAATATTGGGCAACTTTGCCACTTTTTGTCTAAATAAAAGACTCTTTCTCTAACACAAATACACTATATACTATCTGGCAAAAATCATTTTCACAATACCCATTTGTATTTGGCAACCATGGAGAAGGCACTCTACTCTCTAGTCTATCTTGGCGAGTTCAAAGTTCTATAACTAAATCACCTTCTACCATAACTTGAGCTTATTAACCTAAAAACATCTTTTTATACCTTAAAACATGTTCTTGGGCGGTGGTAGTGCACACCTTTAATCCCAGCACTTGGGAGGCAGAGGCAGGCGGATTTCTGAGTTCGAGAGTTCAAGGCTAGCCTGGTCTACAGAATGAGTTCCAGGACAGCCAGGACTACACAGAGAAACCCTGTCTCGAAAAAAACAAAAACAAAAAACATTTTTCTTAAATATTAAACAACTTAAGCTTAACTGTCAGATTATAACTATCTAGTCTTCCACCCTATCAGAGACCTGAGAAGGATAAATGTTACCTGAAAAAACAGAAAGCGGAGAGCGAGCACATTCCAAAACTATAGAAATGACAGAGACCACAGACAGCTAACAGTCACCAAGACTCCTCTGCGGTGCTGGAACATCCATCTCTTTGGCCTACTGGCTCAGAATATCTGACAGATATTTCTGTAAAACAGAAATTATGAAGGACTTCTCTACCTTGTCATGACAGAGTTCAGCAGTGGACTTTCTTTGTCGAGTCCTGCTTGTCCACAGCTTGGACAGCATACTGTCTGCAGTTGAGACAAGGGCAGTTTCTTGCCCAGTGGCAACTTGCCACATTTAAAACAAACGCCATAAGGAAGTTCTTCAATGCTCATCTTCTTTGAAGTAGAATGGGGTGCTGCCAGGAGTGGACATATCTCATTGTCAAAAAAGTCTTCAATTGACAATACATCTTTAAATGTCATATCCTACAGTCTGATGTTTTTGAAAAACTGTTTTTTAAAGACTGTCTAACTATGTCAGTATATTTGAATAAGCAAATGATGCTTGTGTCTAGTTACTTACTATCTGATTAACTTAGAAAATACCTATGATTAACCAAACAGTACCTAACAAAACCACAATTTTGATTGGCTATTAACTTGCATTTTTAAATTATCCTAAACAATTAGTAATAACTAGCTTTCAAAAGTACTAGAACTTCACATTGCATTTTTAAGAATAACATAGGTGGAATACCTTATAAAGAATTCATGCAAAGTATGTTAGAACCAAAATGTAGCCTTAATTTTGTATCAATATCCAAAGATCTATAAGAGTAGATTCAATAACCTACTTTTTTCCTATTATCCCCATATTATTTCTATATCCCTTTTATTGTCTAAATAAAAAGGACAGATTTTTAAAAAAAAAAAAAAAAAAAGGACAGATTTTAATAAAGTAAAACTAATTGTAGGCCGGGCGGTGGTGGCGCATGCCTTTAATCCCAGCACTTGGGAGGCAGAGGCAGGCGGATTTCTGAGTTCGAGGCCAGCCTGGTCTACAGAGTGAGTTCCAGGACAGCCCGGGCTACACAGAGAAACCCTGTCTCGAAAAACCAAAAAAAAAAATGACACAAAAAAAAAACAAAAAATATCCTAATTGTAATAATGAAGCTATGTCTGCCAAGCTTTCTTCAGTGTCCGTCCAGCCTAGGTGTATTTGGCAGTCTTAGGATTAAGTATTTTTGAATTAAAAGTTCTGTTGAATGTTTGTGTCAACCTTATATGAACTCAGCAATTTGAATGTCCTGAGCAGCTTGTAGTCTAAAGCTGATCTTTGGATGGTGTTGTTCAGCTTAGTGGCAATCCTTGCTAGGATCAACCCAAAGGTGTACACTGTACAGCAGAAGAAGCATGGGGCAGTTTTTTTCCAATGGTAGTGTTACCACAATCCAGGTAGATTCTTCATTGTGGGTCCCTATCTTCTTGGAAACCTACAAGGTTACTGTTAGGAATGGTAGAAAACTTAAACATTTTAAATGCTAAACTCAGCAGACCTCAGAAAGGCTTGAAGACCATAATCTATCAAGTACATTTGATGTGCACAAACTTTGTGCCTAGTTACTTGCTTCAGACTCAATCCTGGAAACATGTAAAGGAAGTTAGATGAAGCGATGAAGCTTATTTTTAGAATTAGTTCTCTTTATAACTACTGGTACCACAACAGAAAGATATGTGTGTGTCATACATTTTGAGATAAATTTATACCTTATCAAAGTTTTAGAGAGTCAGATGAAAACCAAAAGACTATGAAATTAGTGGCAATAGAATAGTCCCTTATTTTTTGTTTTCCTCTGTCCCGTACCAGGTGGGTTTTCTGATGTAAGATAAGAGATTTTGGATTTTCCTTTAACAAACACCCATGGGTTTAGAGAAGAAGAGAGGCATTCTCCAACCCCAAAGCCCAACTTTAATTTTTAATTGAGAATTGGGACCATATAAAGACCATTTGGGTCAGAAGAGACAAGATGGAGGTGGGCAATCCCATTTGACCAATTTACTCTTTTTCTTGGAACATATTCTCTTGATGATTCATCCTTTTTCTTCCGATGTTTCACACGTGTCTAGTTGTCTCTGTATTCCTTAGTTGGATGGTTTTAGTCTTTTGGAAAGATACCCTGCCCCAATCCTCACTCTGAGATAAAGGCTTCCCTTTTTTGGGGGCAGATTATATCTTTCTTTTGGCGAAATGTTTTTTTTTTTTTAGCAAAAGAAAAAGCATCATCTTTCAATTGAAAATTTTAAAATTCTTTTGAAATTTGAAACAAAATATACGTGTGTGTGTGTGTGAGTGTGTGTGTGTGTGAGTGTGTATGTGAGTGTGTGAGTGCGTGTGTGTGTGAGTGTGTGTGTGTGTATTTTTTCCTCCCAAGGTTTATGTGTATTTATTTTAGATCACAAAGGACATCCACTTTGAATTTCAACCTGCCTTTTGCAAGTGGGTTTTAACTTTAAGTCATTGTAATTCTTTATGTCTGCCTCTGACTCTCAAATGCTGGGATTAAAGGTGTGAACCACTACCACCTTGCTCACACTAACTCTAGAATTTAGAAACCAACTAATTTATAGAGATCCACCTGTCTCTGCTGGGATTCAAGGCATAGACCTTCCTGCTCAAATATTTTATCTTAGCTCAAAATCATCCTAATTCTTAGAGATTGAGAAAACAAGTTTGAACTGTAGTAACCCTTTGAATTTACTTAAAACATTTTAAATCTCTTACCTGTGCTTTTAATACTGAATAACAAAAATATCCTTTTTATTTAAGAAGAAAACTCAAAAAGCTAATGTCCAACAAGTTTGTCAGTTAACCATTTTAAAGGTAGGGCAGTTATTACATTTGAAAGAACAACGCCTGTCATGTGCTGCTTATGGACAACCTGGACAGTGTGTGACTGTTCTTGGTAATACTGTTGAGATCTGCCGCCTTCCCCAGCATAGCTGTAGCCATTTTGTTCCATGCCTGCCAGCTATTTCATATTATTGCTGTAATATGCCTGCCAGTCATTGACACCGAAAAATAACTTGACTCAGAGCAAGGTCATGCTGATCACATATCCTCTTATGCTCTGTATGAGGTCTGTTAATCTTAAGACATTCCACAAAGCTTTACATAGGATCTATCAAGTTAAATGTCAATATGAACTAAATATTGTCTAAAATGGCTTTGAGTCAGAGCTGACCACTGGACAGCACTTCCTGCACCTGAGTGTGAACTCACTGTGGTTTTTATGGTTTTTTTTTCCTTTTATAAGCTGAAGTGGAAACTTCTGGTTTCTTTAGAAAGTCAGTTATGTCAAAGAATGGTTTGCTTAAGTAGATACATGTGAAAAGATGTTTTGCTAAAGCAAAAAACACGTGAAAGGATGAATGATGTTAAGAAGGAATATACAAATAAACCCAACCTACAGTGGACGGCACTGGATGATATTGGTATGCCTTACCATTGGTGATTGTCTGTTGTGACTTCATAAAAAGAAACACACCAAAAAACTTATGGCAGAATTCTGGTGGCTTCTTGTTGTTTCTGCGGACTTGGCCGATTGGCAAAGTGATGTCAGCTGATACAGACTCAAGTGGAGTTTTGCTAAGACAGACTCACATGGTGAGGCAAGACCCAAGGAAGGACATGTGATGTTTGGAGGGAGTATAAATAGGACCCAATGGACAGTGATGGGGGGGAGGGGAGGAGGCTTGTTGCATTGTTAGCTTTGCAATGCTTCTTGATCTTGTGTCTTTGTTTTTTGATGATCTTTGTTTTATTGAGAGAGGTACAACAGAGAACTTCTCCTGGTGTCTCTGTTGGTCCTGGTCACTCCTGCTGACTCGTGCTGAGGCTGAGGCCTGGCTGCTTTTGCTAGGTCATGCCACTGCTGCTGATTCATATTTGCTGTCCTGACACTACTGAACTGGACTGCTGGTATATTTGTGAAGTGTTTTCAAGTGGATCAAGCCTACACTGCTGATTCTTGTGAACTGGACTGCTGATTTCCTGACAATGCAGATTGGATTTTCTCCAAAGAACAATTTCTTTTTTTTTTTTCTTTTTTCTTTTTTTTTGGGGGGGGGGGAGTTTCGAGACAGGGTTTCTCTGAGTAGCCCTGGCTGTCCTGGAACTCACTCTGTAGACCAGGCTAGCCTCGAACTCTCGAACTCAGAAATCCGCCTGCCTCTGCCTCCCAAGTGCTGGGATTAAAGGTGTGCACCACCACTGCCCAAAGAACAATTTCTTAACAGGTCCACTTCCCCCATATCCTAATAACCTTTCTTTTTCACTACTTCTGGTGGGTGGTGGGCTAGAAGGGAGGTTAAAGCATTTAAGAACCCTTATTAAAAGTAGATTTTGAAAAAAAATCTAAGCCAACGATAAGCTGACAGAGAAAGATGTTCAATGCCAGGGCTCAGCCCTGTCTGAGCTACAGTCCTAATCAATCAGTATTAGTGTGTATATTCACTAAACCACTCCTGTCTGACTGGGATCCCTGTTTGTATGGTTTATGGGACTTCTCTTGGAGCCCAACAAATATCTTTTAATTTTTTTCAGATGCATTCTTTATTTTTGGTTTGTTTCTGAGGTTGGAGGAATGTTATTCTGTGTTTGTTATTCTGTATTTGCTGCAATAAATCACATTCCCTAAACTCATGGCTATATTAGCCACATGTGGCTATAATTTTCCTATTTGTCCTTCTGGCTCTATACACTCAAACCATTTTGCAGTTTGTTTCATCGAGTAAAGTTCTAATCCCTAGAAGCTGAATATTTACCTCCTGAAGAAGCTAATCTAGACTTCAAGGTTTTGGTGAGATAATGATTACATCTGCTCCTGTGTCTATTAAACACCCAATTTCAATGCCATTTATTTATGTTTAGCTTTGGTCTCTGATCACTTACAGCTGCTAAATGACATAGCACCAAGGTATGATCATCACATTCAAGCTGCCTTTGTAACTCAGCATATTGATCTTTAATTAGCAACTGATCTTGGGAACTATCAATGCCTCTAGCCTGATTTCCTTGTTCTATGGCCCTACCTTCCTCTTTCCATCATGTTTGCCATTGTGACTGAGGACCAGCTTCCAATATTCCTGTTGTCAAATATTTCCAGTCTTGGATGATAATTCTATTCTGAGTTCCTCATCAATTTAATATCTGCTTCATATGGGTGAATACAAACTATAGGAAACAACCACTTCCTTAAATCTCCTCAAATGAACTATGTCTCTAGAATTCCACTTAATTGCATAATAACCTTAGGAGTGGCTATCATCTACTGGTGGGTCTTGTAACTGAATAAACTAAGGTTGGTTTTCTAATAATCTTCAGTCTGCTTTCAGTTTCATTATGCAGTGGTGGGGTAGACTCTTGTCTAAATTCCTCTGTCTGTATCTGAGTATTTTTTTAATTCTCTTTTACAGATATTTCTAAGGTTTGTCTAAATTCCTCCATCTGCATTTGAGTATTTTTCTTAGTTCTTTCTAAGGTTTGTCTAAATTCTTCTGTTTGTATCTGACTATTTTTCTTAGGTCTTTCTAAGACTTGTCTAAATTCCTCCATCTGTGTCTGAGTATTTTTTTTTTTCTCATTTGTAAGTCTCTCTAATTTTCCTTCTAAGGCATGTAGCTTATCAATCTATTTTTTCTTTGAGTAGGTGTAGAATTAGTCATTATCAGTATTAAGAATAAAGTATAAATACCAAAAAGATAATAACCATAATCAGTTTTGAGGCAATTTCATTTTTGGTATTTAGATTTTAATTTTCTCTTTATATTTTTCAAGACATCTAAAGTAGCGCTATACAGAGTCCTAAAGCCTTCTATTATGATAGTTCTCATTCTTAACTATCTCCTTGAGGATTTCCCAGGTGAGTTACCAAATCTGATGACTTCTCTTGTTTATCTGCAACTGGAGTGATTTCTCTGTCTGAGGGAGGCTGAGCCACATTCTATACATGCACATAGTGCTTGCTGTAGGAGAGGCCAAGTAAGATGAAAATGGCTGGAGTCTGGGAACTTGGGGCCAACCTGGAGACTATGTTGAGACCCTATCACAGAAATAGAAACAAGGGAGGAAGGAAGGAAGGGAGGGAGGAAGGAAGGAAGGGAGGGAGGAAGGGAAGAAAGATGGAGGGAGGGAACTGTCATAAGGGCTTAGCAGGAAAAGGACACTTGCTGCTAAGCCTGGTGCCTTAAGTTTAATCTCTGATACTCACATGATAGTAGGAAAAAAACTAACTCAGGTCTCAGACACACATGCTCCCCGACCCCTGCCAAATACACACAAATAAATACATTTTTAAAGGGGAAAAAGGGAATAAGGACTATGCTATGAAAAGTTTCCTTTCTAAGGTGAAAGGGAAATAAAGTAAAAGAAAGAATTGTGGTTCAAAAGCATGAAAAGAATTTAAAGCAGAAAACCGGAGGCTTAATACTTCATGCGGTATATGAGTCATCCAGTTCAAATATAAAGCCATTTCAAAGAAATTTAAACTCAAGGGGATGGAGATAAGATTCAGTAGGCAAAAGTACAAGCTGTGTAACCTGAGTTTTAACCATCCAGAACAATGGGTTTGTTGTTGTTGTTGTTTAAGAGCCAGGCACATGGCTGTAACCCTGGCTCAGTGGGTAGCAGAGACAGGAAGGTGGCTGGTGTGTGCTAACTACCAGCACAGCTCCAGGTTCAGTGAGAGACCCTGTCTCAAGGGAATAAGGAGCACACTGATAAAGCAAAACACCTGGCATCTTCCTCTGGGCTTAATATACACATGGAAATGCCCATCTACACACATGAACACACACACAGATTTAATCAAATCAAATATGAAAGCAAACATTCCCCAAAGTACTAAAATAACTCTTAAGAATGTATAAATAGTGCTGGAGTGATTGTTCAGTAGGTAAAGTGCTTGCCTTTTGAGCTGAAAGACATGAGTTCGATTGCCAGAGTTCACGTTAAAAAAGCCAGATGGTTCAGATTTGGCATCCCAGTGCTGGAGTGGGTCCCTGGAGATTGTTACCAAGCCAGCCTAGCCTACTTAAATTGTTCCAGGCTAATGGAGATACTGTCTCAAACGAGGTGAACGGCACCTGAGGAGTGACACTTGAGGTTGATTCTGGCCTCAACACTCATGCACATGCATGAGCACTTGCACACATATGTGCCCCCACATATAAAAACATAAGTAAATTCCAAAGTTAAAATAACATGTTCAGAAAGTAAACTGGATTGGAAGACTAACAGTAGGAATTATAAAACAAATATATAGAATTTAAAATGTAAAGTTTTTTTTTAAAAAAAAGCTGACAGTATTAGAGTTCTCTAGAGTAACAGAACTTATACAATGAATATATATGTACATATATTCTTTGTATAGAGTCATTCTATAGATATAGATAGATATAAAATATATCACTACATAGTGAGAACTCATCTACATATAAAGAGATAGATATATAATATGTATTCACTCTGTAGTAAAGCTTTATATCTATCTACATATAGATATAGATAGATAGAGCAAGCAGATATATAAAGCAAGCATATATATGGTCCAGCTATGGTCCAGCTAATTCAACAGTGGCTGCCTATGAATGGAAGGCCAAGAATCTAGTAATTTTGCATTCCATGGGGCTGGATGTCTCAGCTGGTCTTCAGCATATACTGGAATCCTGAAGAAGTAGGCTCTAATGTCTGTGAAGGAATGGATATGCTAGCAAGGCAGAGCAAGTAAGCAAAGCTTCCTTCTTCCATGTCCTTACATAGGCTTCCAGCAGAAGATGTGGCTCAGATTAGAGGTGGCTTTTCCAGATCAAGTGATCTAGGTTAAAGCTGTATCTTCCCACCTTGTAGATAGAAATTAGAAGTATAACTTCCCACTTCAGATTAAGCAAAAATCCCTCACATGTGTGCAAAAGAACCCAATAACAACGTCATACTGACTAAAACCAGTAAAACCAGGAGATTAAAGCTAGTACCTGTTGTGGTGTGAGGGGGGAAAGGTCAAAAGAAGAAAAGGAGAAAAATGGATTCAAAATCAAATAAAATGTTGGGGAAATGTTTTTGAAATCCCATACAAAATAAACATCCAGAAAAGAACAAGCAAAGGAAACAAACAAAAAAATTAGATAAGGAATTTTTCTTTTTGAGAGAAAGAGACTCATGTAGCCCAGGTTGGTCTCCAACTTACTATGGCCTTGAGCTTCTGACTCTCCTGTTGAGTTCTAGGACCACAGGCATATACCACCTTTCCAGCTTTACTTACTCTGGAGTCTGGGCCTGGGGGTCTGTGTCACTCTGCCAACTGAGCTACCTGTCCAGCTCCAGAAAACAGAAGGATTTAAAGGTAACAGACTGGTGAGATGGCTCAACAGGTCAGGGCATTTGCTGCCAAGCCTGGTAACCTGAGTACAATCCTTAGGACCCACATGGTGGAGAGAAAGAACTGATACCTGTACTTGTTCTCTGACCTACGTGTGCACACACAATAAAAAATTAAGACAAAAGTAAACAAAAAATAAAATAGCACAGTTTGAAATAATTCAAAGGACAAAATCATAGTGAGTCAGCACTAAAATAGAAAAAATAATATTTCAGGTGGGAGGAGATCCAGGTGCACACAGAAAGGAAAAGGAAGAACACAGGTCCCCAGCATTCAGCTTCAGCCCTTTGTAGGAGCCCTTTGAACGCCAATTCCAGAGAGACAATGCTGCGATTCTCAGCAACTAGCAGCCAAAATCCAGCAAGCCCACTGTGCAGTCCAGGAGGCCCCTCGAATGTGCCCCATCACAGCTGTAGCTGTGGGATGTTTGGAGAGACGGGCAGCTTATACCTGTCTACCCAGCCTGGGGCAGTTAGGTGCTGTTAGGTTTGTGCACTGGCTTTGAAGACAAACTCACTTCCTCTCTATGTTCAAAAGAGTCCTTTCTATTCCTCAAAATTCTCAGCAGAAAAGCAGGAGTAAACACACCTGCCTTGATATTTTGATATTTTGAAGATTCAGTACGTTGTAAATTGTATAATGAGTAGTCATCAGGTGGCTTTTCCTATTAACTTATCAAGAGGGAAAGGTCCATTTTTATTGCATATAACAATAACAACTCTATTCTTTCTCTCCCTCCCTCTCCGTCCCTCCCTCCCTCCGTCTCTGTGTATGTCCTTCTCTCTAGCCTCATATCTTTTGCATTTGTCCTGCATCCGAAAAGAACCTTGTAATTTTATCAGAACAATCTTCTTATTTCAAAATCCTTAACCACCGAGACAAAGCCCCCTTGTGTAAGGTGATATAATATGTACAGAAGTTTTGCGGCGATCTCTAGGGGATTTTTCTGTCTTTCACACCCCCTATATGGATTAGTCTGATACTCATTCTAATGTGTTTAGGTTTAAAATATATAGCACTTAATAAAGACAAGTTATTCTGATCAGAACTACTTTAAAGGAGCATGTAGTAAGTTAGACCTCTGCAGTAAAGCAGGCATCCCAAGGGCTGTGGATGTAGCTCAGGGGTAGAGTACTTTCCTAGCAAGCTCACGGCCCTGAATTGGATCACTGCAAAGAGAGAGAGAGGGGAAAAGAAGGAAGGAAAAGAAATGAAAAAACAAGAATTTTTTCTTTAGCAGGTATCAATTACAACACGTGATAGAATTAAGAAATCATACATGAGGCCGGGCGTTGGTGGCGCATGCCTTTAATCCCAGCACTTGGGAGGCAGAGGCAGGCGGATTTCTGAGTTCGAGGCCAGCCTGGTCTACAGAGTGGGTTCCAGGACAGCCAGGGCTACACAGAGAAACCCTGTCTCAAAAAAAAAAAAAAAAGAAATCATACATGAACATGTTTGCCCACATACATGTGCATGCACACAAACACATATGCACGTACACACAGGGATGCATTACTCCTCACGGTAAACAATGGATAAGGAAAGATATCTCTATATAGTTCAGAAAATACAAAATAGACCCATAGAGAAAATTTTCTTTATGATTACCATGGTGTTTCTAGAGAGGGCAAATAATAACCCATCTAATACTTTGGAGTCTAGTGATTATTTATTAGAGAAAATAGCAAAGTCAGAACTCATGAAAGCAAGGTCCCCATGGAGCAGATCTCCATACTAAAATCAAGTCAAATATTTTCATATTCCTTTTTCTTTTTCCTTCCTCTTTCCTGAACATTTCAATTCTAAAGCCGTTAGGTGGGACAGAGAAAATGAGGTTTTCATAAGGAGAATGCTGCCTTTTGCGAGCTTTCGATGCTAAAAGGAGTAAGGAACAGTAAGTAGCCCAGGATCGGGGAGGCAGAGCCCAAATGGTATCAGGATAAACACAAGTCAACCCAGCACAGGGCACCTACACCCGAGTGGGGTGACGACTAAGGAACAGTTCAGTGTGGCCTGTTAGAAGCACACCGAATAGGGTGAAGAGACTGTTCACTTGTAACACAGTGTGGCAAAGTGGGAGAACAAGGAGTCTGGTCTGGAATCAAATGTCAGACACCACCTAGAACTCCAGTTCCAGGGAAATCTGATGCGCTCACCTAACATTTGTGGGTACCACCCACACATGTGGTATATACTTAAATAGACAGAGACACCTATACATAAATAAAAATATACCTTAAAAAAAGAAACACATCTAGCCATTAATAATATATCTCTTATATGTATATCTATAATTCAAGGTCTCTAAAGTCATAGAACTTACAGAATGAATCTCTCCATTGGAAAGGCCAAGAATTCAGTAGTTATTCAATCCCATGAGGCTAGATATCTCAGCTGGTCGTCTGTATATTCTGGAATTCTGAAGAAGTAGGTTCTAATGCCAGTGAAAGGATAGATGTGCTAGCAAGGTGAGGGCTATTGGGCAAATAACCAAAGCTTCCTTCTTCCATGTCCTTATTTAGACTTCCTGCAGAAAGTGTGGCCCAGATTAAACTTCCTACCTCAAGATCTGGATTAAAGGCATGTGTCTTCTGGACTCAAGATCCAGATCAAGGGTTTGGAATAGAAGTAGATTCACCCACTTCAAATCAAGCATAATAATTCTCACAGATGTGCCCTCCACATCTGAATTGCAGTTCATTCCAGTTACAGTCAAGTTGACAACCAGGAATAGCCATCATAGTGAGAGATATTCATACCATATAATACATATGGTACAAACACACATATGTGGTATATATACAAGTATATGATAGATATATGTCTCAGCCTCATTATATACATTCAAATTAAACCCCTGCCATCCGAGTGGACTTTTATTCCAAGAGACATCAGAAATTTCCCAAAGCCTTGAAAACTGTTAGCAACTAGAAATCTGTACTCTGCTTGGATTTTTATTCTTCAACTACCAAACAATTAGAGTACAACATTATTTCCTAAATCTGCTTCCCTTAAATAGAACAGGAATAACCTATATGTGAAAATATAAGTGTCTGCTGTGATTCCTGTTACCTCACCCACAACAATGAAGCCCAGAGCATCAGAGCTAAACTGTTTGCCTTTGATTTTTGTTTTTGAAGACTTTTCTGTTAAGAAATAATTTACATCCAGAGGTATGTATAGACCTTAAGAAACCAGTTTTTTTCATATATATATATATATATATATATATATATATTTTTTTTTTTCAAATAGCTCACACCCTCGTCAAGAAATAGAATACAGGGGCTGGCTGCCCAACAGGCAAAGTGTGTGCATGCAAGCATTAGGACAGATTCTAGAACTCAGGTAGCCCCTGAGGTCCATATACTTCATGGACAATTTCACACATGTACACACATATGCATATGCACCTGCATATGCACACATACACACATACATATACATATGCAATAATATATACATACACACAGACACATATATACACACACAGAAATACAGACACACACACATGAATGCAGAGGCACAAGCACATGCACACACACATGCATATATCTATATACACACATAATACATACATGCATACATAAATATACACATGCACATGTGTGCACGGACACACACACATAGACACACACACACATAGACACACACACACACATCTCTTCCATTACACTTTGAAAAATTGGAAACAGAAAACCACTGCTAACTTGGAGTTCAGCATGATTAACCAGAGGAGACAGTTGTCTACCAAGAAAAGCTCAAGAAATTGTTTCTTTTTTCTTCCCATCGTTTTGAGAAGCTTCTTCATGAGAAAAGTACCAGCCACCACTTCAAGGCTATACTTTGGAAGGAGCTAATGTCAAGTCAAGTGTAACATCATATTTAATCTGATTTTTTTTTTTTTTTACTGAAAGAGTTTAAGTCAGTTTATTATAAACGTCTCTAAATTGGTCACTCTTGCAGCTTTCAGGACAAGTTCAGCACCTCTTTATGCTAATGAGCTTTCTTTAAAAATCTGAATGTATTTGTTTAGTTAATTAGTTTATTTTGTATGTGTATGCACAAGAATGCATGTGCATGTGTAGATTTAAAAATACCTCTAAGAATTGGTTCCCTCTTTCTGCCACGTGGGTGCCAGGGACTGAATTCAGGTAAGCCTTTCTGCCACGTGGGTGCCAGGGACTGAACTCAGGTAAGCCTTTCTGCCACGTGGGTGCCAGGGACTGAACTCAGGTAAGCCTTTCTCAGTGGATCTTTAGATGAGTTCATCCAGACTCTTTGGACATTTTCAAAATCGTCACCTCAGTTTCATGTTTTGAAGGACATGCTTGCTGAATGTAACAGTCTACGCTGACAACTCTTGTTTTCCTTTGCCTGTTGCCTTATCTTTTGGCCTCTATTCTTATTTCTGATCAGATGCCAAACCTGACTTCAGTTTCCCCATGTGCAATGTGTCCTTTGAAAGTCAGACAGATCTTTCAAGCTATTCTCTTTCCCAGCGATTTTCAGGTTTGGGTTCTGGTATTCCTACATGTTGTCTTCTTTGGGTTTAGCCAACTGAGCCCCTTACATCTGTGAGTTAGTATCTCATTTCAGGAAGCTTCTTAGCCATTATCTCAGATGTATTCTGCTTCATTATACTTCTCCTCTGTGAGACTACATTCATGTATGTATGAAACTGTTGGGTACTGTTCTACGTACCTCAAATGCTCACTGGCTCTCTTTTATCTCTGTGTATCCCCACACCACCCCCTCCCAATTGTACTGGGGATTGAATCTATGTCCTCATATGTGTTAGGCAAATGCTTTACCACTGAGCTACATCCCCAGTCCTCATTTTCTTCCCTTCCCCTCTCTGTCCTCCTCTCCCTCTTCTTCTCCTCCTCCTTTCTCCCTTCTCTTTCTTTCCAGCTTAAGCAACCTTTAATGCTTTGCATTAAAGTTCGTTAATTTCTATAACTTACCTGCCTTTAAATAAATTAATCCATATTTGTTGGTTTTCTATTGTTCTGATAAAACACCATGACAAAGACAACTTAAAAGAAGAAAGCATTTGTTTGGATCTTACAGTTCCAGAAGGCTAGAGTCTGTGATGGCAGAGTAGAGGTAAGAGGTAGCACCTGCCTGGAGCAGAAGAGAACTCTCATTTTAATACACAAACAAGCAACAGAGGGAGGTAACTCTAAATGACACAAGCCTTTTGAAACCTCAAGGCCCACCACCAGCGACAAACTTTTTATAGCAAGACTACACCTCCTAATTCTCCCTAAACAGCCACCAACTAGGAACAGAGCATTCAAATTCCAGAGACTTGAGGACATCTCATTCAAACCACTACATCATCTGTTATATTTTCTCATTACTAGCTTTCTCCTTGATTCTTTGCTAGACTCATCATGTCTTCAAGGGGAATTCTAAGGTAGAAAGGGTTGAAGATTTTTAAAACCATGTTGGACAGTTTACATTGAGGGTAAATTGAAACTTTTGGATAAGAAACTAAGCAGATTTGTGTTTAGAAAACTCTCTGTCCAGCTATATCATGAGTTATACGTTGGAGGAGGTGGTAATGACAGTGTGGAGATGGTGGCTTAACCAAGTGAATGACAGCAGAAGTGGAAGGTTGTGGAAGGTTTTGAAAAACAAGGAGAGACAATCAAAGTGGGGTGTGGGTATGATCAGGAGACATTATGCAGCACAAAACCAAGCCAGTCCACATTTCAACATGGAGGTGTTAGACGTTTGGCAACCCTACCCCTAGCCAGGGAGCTGGTGACAGCTGACAACTTCTGTGGAAGAGAGGTCAGTTCTCTTTAACAGTATAGGTAGGTCAACCACACTCCAATAGATCTCACACACCTATGACTACTTGGGCATCATAAATTGGACTGGGTGTGGTAGTGCTTGCCTTTAATCCTAAAATGTGGATTAGGAAGACCTCTAAGTTCAAAGCCTGCCTCAACATAGCGAGTTCCAAGCCAGCCCATTCTACATAGTGAGACCTGTCTCAAAAGCAAAACAACAAACAACAACGCTCAGCCCACACCTTGGCCCCCACCAACACACTGATATCATTGTTTGCTCTTTCTAGTTACTAGAATTGTGAGCCAAATAAATGTCTTTGCTTAAGAAGTTACTCAGCCTCAGACCAGGGATCCTCCTGTCTCTGCTTCCCCAGCAGTAGGATTAAAGGACAGTATGCTGGGCTTTTTAATGTGGGTGCTGGGGTTGGAACACAGGTCTACAGGTGGTTATGTACCACTAACTCTACATGGGTGCTAGAAACTGAACACTGGTTCTTTGCAAGAGCAGCAAGTGCTCTTTACCACTAGCCATCTCTCCAGTCCTTTCAAATATATTTTATTTTTAAATATTGCTTTGTTTATTTTTAATGCATATAGATGTTTTGTTTGCATATGTTTGTGTATCGTGTGATTACCGGGTGCCAGAGACATCAGAAGAGGATATTGGAGCCTCTAGAACTAGAGACCAATGTAAGCTGCTAAATTAGTGCTGGGAATTGAACCTGGGTTTTCTGGAAGAGCAGCCTGTGATCTTAACCACTGAACCATCTCTATAGTCCTTGAATATATTTTAGAACATCTCACTAGAAGTTCCAGATTAATGCTCAAAGAGAGGCAGGTGTTTTTGTTTTTTTTTTTTGCTTTGTTTTTACCTTTGATTTTACTGAAAGAAGGAATTAGTTGGTTCCTTATTAATTTCTAGTTAAGAAGCCACATCAAAGAGATAATTGTCTAGAGAGATGGTAAACAAAATACTTTTTGGACTATGGTAACAAATACACTTCTGGAAAAAAAATCTATAATGTGTTTGAGATGGATAAGTCCTAGGTCACTCTTCAGAATTTGATCCAAGGTCAATCACAACAGGAATTGCAGAAGCATATGAGACCACGATTCCTTTAAGTCACAATGAACAATTTTAATAAAAGATCAGGTGTTCAACTTCCTATCCTTTTTTGTTGTTGTTGTTGTTGGTTTTTGTTTTTTCAAGATAGGGTTTCTCTGTATAGCCCTGGCTGTCCTGGAACTCACTCTGTAGACCAGGCTAGCCTCAAACTCTCGAACTCAGAAATCTGCCTGCCTCTGCCTCCCAAGTGCTGGGATTAAAGGTGTGCGCCACCACTACCCAGCTCAAGTTCTTATCCTAACGATCTTTGATTCATCAAAGTTGATTTAGTAAGTGTCCAGCTGTTCTATGGTTCATTTGAAGGCTATCATCTACCCTGAAGATCTTTGTTCCTCTTCTTTCTCAGCCTGGAGATTGAACTCTTACTGGGAAGAAGGAGGAGGGTGGCAGAGACAGAGACTGAGGAACTTTTTCTCAGGTTGATTCTTGCTGAGTTTAGGAATAACTAACTGTATGTCTCCTCTAGAGATCACAGTGCCTGATGCATTTAACACTCCTGAGATCATAGCTACTTCTTCTAGGCTCCAGTAGCAACCCTCTGTCCTCTTGTCCTAGGTTGTGCTTTGTAATGGGTCCTGTGGTGGCAAGCCTTGGGTATGACTCATTGTTCTGTGGCTCTTCATGCCGGCCCTGACTCTGTAAATGTGCCTTTTCCCCACTCCTCAAGTGTCTTACTTCAGCATACTTCAGCCCTGCCAGAATCTGGATTGATAGAGAAGGAGGGGCCAGGAGGACAGCTCAGTGGGTAAAATGTTTGTCTTGAAAGTAGTAAGACCTGAGCTCGATGCCAAGAACCAACATAAACATGCTAAGAGCAGTTTCGCAAGGTGGTCTAGCAAGTAAAGGCACTTGCTGTCAGGCTTGACTAGATAAATTTAATCCCTGAAGCTACATGGTGGAAGGAGAGGACTAACATCCAGAAGTTGTCCTCTGACCTCCACATGAACATATACTAAATAAAATAAAATAAAATTTAAAAAATTAAAATGCAAGGTATGGTGCCACCACTTGTAATGTCCCCTATTCCACTTCCGTGCATTTGCTATGGTATGAATGTGGAAGTTAGAGGCAGGTTTCAGGAGCCAGTTCTTGTGTGGGTTCTAGGGTTAGAATTCAGGTTCTCAGTCTTGGTGACTAGCACCTTTACCCATTGTGCCATCTTGACACAAATTATACATAATTGTATATGTATAACTGTACATAATTATATATGTGCCGGGCAGTGGTGGCGCATGCCTTTAATCCCAGCACTTGGGAGGCAGAGGCAGGCAGATTTCTGAGTTTGAGGCCAGCCTGGTCTACAGAGTGAGTTCCAGGACAGCCAGAGCTACATAGAGAAACCCTGTCTCGATAAACAAAACAACAACAACAACAAAAACCAAAAATTATATATGTATTTTAACAAATAGCTTGTTAAATGTACTTTTTTTGATTCAATAAAGTTTTATTTCCCCAAATGTACAGCTGATTGAGCCTATTCATGCATCTTCACCAGCAGCCGGGGCGTCTCCACCCTTTGTGTTTCTGGTGTAAATGACTTAGGCTCTGTGCTTTGAAACTAGCTTGATGAGTCGTTTACTAAGCATTTCCTGAAGGGCCGCCCTGGTCAAGGAACCTCTCAGAGACCACAGCTGGAGTAATAAGCTTAGAGTTGGGAACTTCCTTGCAGAGTTTGTCGTCTGAAGTTTTGTCAAACAAGATTGTTCCGATTATCTCAAACTTTGCCTTTGGACCACTTCTTTTTGGCCTTGCCACTAGATTTATTTACTGGATCTTTGTATTTTTTGGCGAACTTTCTGGCATCTTTCTTCCTGTCATCCTTGGGTGGCATGGTGAAGCTCAGAGAGTAATTAAATGTACCTTATCATGGCTAGTAATTTCACTTATTTTATATTCAAAAAATTAAAAAAACCCAATACATATAACCAATAAGAGATATATATGTGGATATACATAGCAGTACTATTTGTAGGATCAAAAAGGCAGAAATAACCTAAATGTCTATCATCTAATGAGTCAATGAACAAAATGTGGCCTATCCACCCAGTGGGTTATTATTAAGATCATAAATATTATAAATCTACAACAGGATCAGACCTTTAAAATATTTTGTTCAGTGAAAGTAGCCAGATACACATATTACATGCTTTTATTCAAATGAAATTTCCAAATATGACATCCTATAGACATAAAAGCCAGCTAATTTGCTAGGATTTGACAGCTAAGAATAATGACTGTTTAATGTGTTCCTTTTGGGGTTGATGCAAGTACTCTAGATGAAGACAGTGGTGTTGATTACAATTGCTAATTTAAAGTGAAAAACTAACATGCAAAAACAAACAAACAAAAATCACACTGTAAACAATGCTAATTCCCACTGACTAGTTCCCTGAGTTCTGACCTTTACATACCAGTAGCCAGTGTTACAAGTTTTACTATATTTAATGGACCATATAAAATATTTTTATATATGTGTTAAGTAATGATAATGTCAAATGCACTACTTTTTTCAAAATGCTTTGGTAATCTGTTGGTACATCTAGAAGTTTTTTTTTTCAAGTACTCTGAAACTTCAATATATAAGCCACATTTCATTTATTTCTTTTATCTATTTTTCTCCTTCCTTTCTTTCCTTTTTTCCTTCTTTCCTTCTCTCTTTCTTTCTTTCTTTCTTTCTTTCTTTCTTTCTTTCTTTCTTTCTTTCTTTCGTTGTTCATTTTTCAGACAGAGTCACAGGTAGCGATCACCAGCTCTGAACTTCTATATACCTGAGGCTAGTTTTGAATTTTTGATTCTCCTGCCTCCACTTTCCAAGTGCAGAGATCAGTGTGTAAAGATCATCATGCCTGGTTATTTTTATTCATTCTATTTACTTATTTTCCAACTGAAGTACATTTAGATTATTTCCATTTTTCTTCCTACATCCCCTGGATGTGACTTTTACAATGCTGACCACTAAAATGAATAATCTTATCCTTCCTTCCAGTCTATATCTGTTAACAGTTTTCTCAAGATACACACATGCACATACTCATACACATATATTGGTTTCTAGGATGCTCATAAAGTTTTAAGCTTATGAACATTCGATTTCCTTTTAATATTTCTGGTAGCTCTAACTATCAGAAACGTGATGGAATAAGAACAGGTAATATGAGAAAACATTATTAAAATGAATTACATATGAAAATGTACAAATGAAATCCATTATTTTATACAATGATCATAGTTAATAGCAAAAAACATAATTGTTTCCCAATAACTCTACTAAATAAAAGAACTTTCTATGTTTGTAAGTATTTTTTTGTTGTATTTTTTTGGTTCAGATTTGGTAATAGGAGTTTGTAAGTTCATAAAGTACACTGGATATCTCTCAAACTTTTCTTGGTTCTAGAGTCATGAATAAAACAAAAATGTGTGTGTGTGTATGTGTGTGTTTTAGTAGAATTTATGCATAAAACAAAAGTTTTTTGTATTTTAGTAGAATTTATGTCTCAGCAGTTACTTTTCAAATTGTGTGTTATGTGATCTAAGTCTTCCACATCAATTTTTAAAATCTAAACTGCTTATTTCTGAGATAAATGGATTTATAGCATTTACTGTGGTTATAAGTTGTCAAAAACTTCTTGTAGGTTAGTACTATTAACTTAGTTGATATTTTCAGTTAGAATAGGTCAATAATACATATTATTGTATAGACCCAATCCTTTATTAATACAATTTTTCTCCTTTTATGCTTTTACTCTTAGTCATATACTGTATAACAACATTATGGCAAATGACACATTGTATACACAATGGTAATTCTATAAGGTTTTCTCAGTGACATGGTAGTTTCTGTATGCATACTATGTTATCAATGTGATGAAATCATCTAACAACTTTTTCTCAAAATATATCCTTCTTACTAAATAATGTATAACTGTGCAGAGATGCTGACGTTTTCCTTTGATTAGTCTTATAAAAATTTTACCCTAATAGTCTTAAGCTTCTTTTGCTATACTTTTCTTATGTCAAAATTTATTTTTTAAAATACTAAGCACCTATCTATATTTATTTATAAAATTAACCCATTTATATTTATTGTAAATACAAATGGACTTATTACTGTCATTTTATTTTTAACCATATTTTCTTCTTGTTTCTTTTGTTTTTCTAGTTCCCATTTCTGCCTTTTGTTGAAGTGGATAGGTTTCTTCATTCCATTCCCCACTTCTTAATGGTTCAAATATCATAAATCCAATTCAGTTTTATTCAACTTCAGCATTATTTAAGCTTTAACATTTTGCTGTCATATATTTAAACCAAATATTTTTCAAAATGAACATCTGGCACTAATTTGCATTGTATATTCATTTTCTAATACATTTTGAACTTTTTCTGAATTCTCATTTTCACACTTTTAAAACTAAATTTCCACTCATTTTATAATAAAGATTAAGTGTGATGCTAGGTCAAGCACCAGGCTTCATAAAGAAGTCTTCAATTATTCATTCCATTTTCTGATTCAACCAAGAATCCTCTGGTCCAAACCACAAAATCATCTTTTCTCTCCTTTGTCTTTCAAAGTCATCTCTTCCATTATCACTTTTATCATCAACTCATCTACTTTTTCAAGTTGTCTCAAAACATCTTATATCCATTTCACATTTAAAAAAAAAAACCCTACATCCCACATAGTTTTGAATAGATTGTTTGCCTCTAGATTTAATGAACATCGTTTTCCAGCAACTCCATGCCTTTCTTCATTTATCCTTCAAAATGGCGGACCTAGACAGTCATGATCAGTACCACGTGCGCCTGCGCCTCCAGCGGCCATTTCACCCATCAGCCCAAGCTCCAGAGCCCGCCCCTTCTGGCGCCTGCGCACGAGCCCCCGGAGCCTAGTCGCTCCTCCCCCTCTAGCTGCATACGCCTGAAACCGCACGTCCCGGTGCTGTCCTTCCCCCGCAGGCTGTGTACCGCCCCCGCCCCTTTCCTGTGAGATTCTTCCGCCTAGTGAAAGGTCCGTCTTCGTTCGACAGCCTACGCGCTTCAAGTGCAATCCAATAGACGCTTATGGTCCTGGGTCTCCCCATTCAGCCTTATCTATGAGCCTGTGCGATTTTCTTTCTGGCCTCAAAGTCGATAACCGATTCGGCGGGACTTTTTTGCGTAGCGCGAGGCAACAAATGGAAGAATGGAGCTGCGGCGGAGGGATCTGCCGATCGCGTTCTGCGCGCTTTAATGGGGGTCGGCTTCGAGTCGGTGCCGGGAGGGGGGAAGGGAGGAGGCAGCCAAGGAATTGTTTTTTTTTCCTCACCCCGCCCTCTTCAGTCTAACCAATAGTAACAAAAAGTTTCCTCGGCTTCCCCGCCTATCCCCCGCGACTCAGCCAATCATCGGTGGCAGCGGCTCCGAGGGGGCGGGCCCGGGAGGCTGTGCGTGTCTTGTGAGAGAGAGCTCTTGAACCAAGTCAGAGCTAGAGTCGGCTGGGCGGCTGGGCTCTCTTGCCGCCGTCGCGGGTGACTCAGGGAGGCGGGAGGCGGGGTAAGCGTTCCGCGGGCCTCGGTTGCGGGAGACAGAGGGAGAAGGGTGAAGGACCCGCGCGGGCGGTCGCCGCGTCTTCTCGATTCACCGCTCAGGACGGGCGGGGGTGCGCCCGAGTCGGCGGCCCGGAAGCGGGGGGCGGGGGCGCGGCAAGTGTCGAGTCGCGAGCTAGTCCACGGCGGCTCCGAGGCCGCTCGGGGCGGGGACCGGCCGCTGAGACGGGCCCTAGGCACTGAAGGAGCCTTTTCTTTAGCAGGGCGAGGGGACAAACACTTAGGCAAAAGCACTGGCGCTGCGGCTCAGTCCTCCCCTCTCTCTGTCCAGCTTTGAAAGGTTTGGAAAAAGCGAAAGTTGTTGGGGCGAGAGGGTCACGCGGCACTCGGGCGGGTGTTTGCGGGGGGGAATGCTGGGGGAGTTGGAGAGGCGCGGGTGGCACCTTGGGGTGCGGAGTCCACCTGCGGGGGTGTCACTCCACCGGTCTCCGTCGGCGCTTCATCTCTTCGGGCCGCCTCCGACCTCGGCCGCCCCCCATCGCATTTTGTTTTTGTGCCTTCTGCAGGGAGGAGCCCTTCCTGCTGGCGTGGAAACCATGGTGCTCACGCTCGGAGAAAGTTGGCCAGTATTGGTGGGGAAGCGATTCCTCAGTCTGTCCGCAGCCGAAGGCAGCGACGGCGGCCACGACAACTGGGACTTGGAGCGCGTTGCAGAGTGGCCCTGGCTGTCGGGAACCATTCGAGCTGTTTCCCACACTGACGTTACCAAGAAAGATTTGAAGGTAAAAATCAAAAAGACTAAAACAAAATACAAAATCCCTAAACAAACAAACAAACAAAACCATCTTCTGGGGGTTGGGCAGACGGTTTTCAGTTACCTTGGTAACGGGACAGTCAAGCGCCCCTCCCTCCCTTTTCTGAAATGGGCCTCTAGAAAGTTGGCAGGTGATCAGAAGGTGCAGAACTCTAGACCGTGAAAGTCTTTGAAATGGTGTGTAGTGTCAAGGTGTGTTTGACCTAGAGCTCCAGCGGCCTGAGATTAATAATGGGTTTAGGGTTGTTCATACATGTTTCATTAATGCAGGCGCTGGGTCCCACTGGGACAGTCTGATATGCCCCCAACGGGAGAAGTATTGTTTATTAGTAATAGGTTAAAGAAGTGAATGGCATTTAGTATCATCATTGAAGGCTAAGCTAGCTTGCAAGTGCTTTTGAAAAAGACAATGGGGCGTTCCTCTATTTCTTCATTCAACTTTTTAAACTTTACAACTTGGAAATGAAGTGTGAATGGAAGGGAAGGAGCTTAGTTGTGTTTTATCTATTTAGTTCTGTTTGGCTTGTTCTGGTGGTGGGTACTTGCCGATGTATGTATGGCTAGTGAGATAGGAGTGGGTCCCTGGTTGTTAGGAGGCTGGGTTGCTGTGGATACAGCCATGTATGGAAGCCGTGGGTGGAGCTGTCCCATAGAGGGTGTTTGGGAGGAAGGAGTGAAATGACCAGCAAACACCTTCTGGAACCTTTTCAGTTAGATCTTTTGAAAGAAATGAATTCTACTCTGTGATGCAAATATGGGTGTGAAAAAATAGTAGGGAAATAACCAGTGAGGAAGCCATTGTGCCCACAAAGACTCCTTGTGCAAAAACATCTGAAAAAAGATTTCTAACAAAGGCTCCATAGTGATAATAACTTAAAGGAAGCTTGTCAAGACAGAAGATATTTCTACCCTGAGTAATCGACATGCCTTGGAATCTCTGTTTTTGCCCTTTTCTTGAAAACTACTTAAAGGAAGCAAGTTTTAGCTTCCCTTAAATGTTGATTTGTGTAGCACTTCATTTGAACTCAGGCTTGACAGTGCATGCCTACACCATCGTGAGTCTCAAGAGGCTCATTGGAAAAGGTTACTTGGTTATGTGTTTTCAGAGTTTCTACCATGTGCCTGCTTTGTGTTCATGTTGCAAAGGAAAGTGACCAGTGGGCACTTAACCACATTGCAAGCATCATGGTGATCACTAACAACTACAATCTTATTTGATCCTTACAGCAGTGCTTTGGGCTACTAAGTACTGTTTGTTGTTGAGCCCATGTTACTGGTGAAGACTTGTGCCTAGGGAAGATTGAGTTTAATACCCTATGAAATTAACATAGCCTGTACTCTAGTCCAGGAAATTTTCCTGCAGGGATGTCCCGCTTAGCCATCATACTGCCTGGTCAGAGTTGTCCCACAGTGCTGCTACTGCTTATACTCTGAAACATATTTTCTCCATTCCACTTATTCTACCAAATCAAGTTTTAGAGAAGATATATGCAGATGACCAACCTATTTGCTTTGGTTAATAACCCTTCTACCTAATATAGGCTTTGTGTACCAGATTTCAATCATGGTTATGGGGTTTTTGTTGTTGTTGTTGTTTGATTGATTTTGTTTTGTCTGTCAAGTTAAATGAAATTCTGTATAATTTTTTTATCTGATCTAAATGGGAGCAATATTTAAACTTTATAGTCCTTAGTTCTTGGGAAGTTTACAGGAGACTAGATTTCCTTCTCTTATGATTAAGGGCCTGTTGGATTTCACATGTACTGTTAAAGATCTTTAACTTACATTGCTTTCCTCTCCATCCCTCCTGCCCCCCAAGCCTTTGAGAAGGAGTTTCACTTGCAGACAAATCTTTGGTCCAGGCTGTCGTAATTAGTTACTAAATAATGACAGAAGGTTTTGAATCCATTTTTAGCAGTGTGTCTTCTAGGATTTCAGTTCAAGAAAATTTTTGTTATGGGCTTTGCCTTATTGAGAAACTTTTATACAACTCAGTCTTTCTGTAAGGTGCAAATCTGCTTCCTTTTTTCCAAGTGTTTATCACTACATTCCCTAGTTGAGTAGCAAGAATAATTAAGTTTCATATTGTACTTAACAAAAATGTATCTTAAAACTCTACAACAAGTTTTATTCAGTGAGATTAAAGCAAGAACCAAGTAATTAAACCCATGTTCACATCTGGGCTTAGGGTTTGGGGGTGTCTTTTGTGTGATAGGGTTACTGGGCTAAATACAAGAGAATTTCAGGTTTTATGCAGCTGTCCATTTACTGTTAGTGCAAATATAGCTTTTCTAGACTTGTAATTAGATGAAGGAAAACAAGGTGAAGGCTGCTTAACATTGTTTCATCTAGAAAAACACTTTGTAACAAAAGGATTTTAAAGGTTAGAAAAGCAATATATAGAGTAGTAGATTCTGAAAAAGTTAAGGTGAGGACATTGTTAAAGTAGGTCATTGTTAAATAGTTATTCTGTGGCAAGTGTCTTTTGAACCCTTCTAAGTATCCTATTGGGTAAGGTGTTTTTGGTTTTCTTTTTGTTTTATTTTTTTTTTTTAATGTAGAAATTCAGATTTAAGGAAGTTAACTCGTTCACTCTTCTCTCTAGACCTCAGGCAGTGACTTTATTCAGTTAGAGTGAGGTTTTTGCATGTTTCTTTGTGTCGAACACCTGGAACTTTGGCAGTTAGTATGTGTTCAGATACTTGGATGAATAAATGATGGTCTTAGGAGACCTTTTCCTTTACTGTGGGGAAACATAGGAATAACTTACTGATGAGGCAGTGGCCATTTCCTAGTTTAAAGGACTTGCTTTATCTAACCCTACTGTTTCTTCTTGAGGGTAAGGATACATTTGCATGTTGGGAATGTCCTCTACCCCTACCTTGCTATATAGGTCTTTAGCTTCTTTAAGTCTGCTTTCTTGAGTTTTCTGCTCCTTCCTTTAGCTATCTTTAGCAAATAAGTATATGCAATTTCTTACTACTGTCAGCAGTTGGATCCTCTCTGTCCTGTTGTACTGCTAGAACTGGAAAACTGTGTATGCCACTGCCAGTGAAGCTGTGTGAAATTAGAAACCCATAGCATAGTGCAATAAACAGTTTACCTCTTATAATTGGATGTTAGCTTGTAGGATTTTTGAGTAGCCATTGCACACGTCATACATGCACACTCACTGAATTCTTTTTTTTAATTTATGGAGTGGTGAAACTTCTAGTGCTCTCGGCATTGTAGAGCTGGCAGAGAGTCAACATATAACCAAAACTTCTACACTAACCATACCATTCTTGGTGTTCCTATTCTGAATTTAGAAACATTTTCATTGACATTTTCAATGGTTTTATGATTAAATACCCAGGCAAGATGAGTTTAAACCAAAATTGGCAGGTTTGAAGAATAGCTTGATTAGATGTAACATTACTCCATGTAATATACAGACTTTACTGTTGGGAGAAAAATTAGCTTGAAATATTGAGAACTATCCAAAATCTGATCAAGATATTTAATAGACTAATAGGTACCACTTAAACTCTATTAAATGGAAATGTGGAAAATACAGGTAGTGAATCATAGTTTGTTAAGCATAAATAACATTTGTTTTGTATGCCCATAAAAAGAACACAGTGGAAACCAGCTCATAAACTTGTGTGAGTTACTTTAATTATCTTTGCATATCATCTGATAGAAATATTGGCAGAACATCTTAAAAGGAGTGCCTTATATTTGATAACTTGAGACAGGTTTCATGTACTTAAATTTGTATCTGAAGGAGACCTTGAGCTCTAACCCCTTGCTTTCCATCAGCATGCATGACTTAACTCAGGACCTCAGGCACGCTATACAAGCAGCCACTAGCTTCTAAAAGATATACATGGTGTTGATAAGAAACTAAAAGTTGTTGAGGAAAGCTCATAAGTTTTAGATTACAGTACGTATTTTGTACAAGTCATCTTTTTGTAAGCTAAAGCTAATATGAATTTTAGCCAAACATAACCTAATACTTGAAAAACATGTAGAGTTTCCTAGCCTTTGGCATGTACCCAGGATATTTATAATGCAAACCAACAAAAAAAATTACATAATAGTAGAGGTTTTTTTTTGTTGTTGTTCTCTTTAAAATCATGATTGTGTTGTTTTGGGAGTTGAAGTTTGTAGATGATGATGTCATTTTGCAATTTAAAAAAATTGGACAGTTTTCAGTATCTAAGGTTTTTTTTTTTCCTTCTAAGTACTTCAAATGTGAGAGAGTTCTTGGGTAATTTTTTAATTAGGTTTTCTGAATGGGTAATCTGAATGGGAAATAATTGTGATATCAAGGTTTGGGAAACCACTTTTGCCATGTTTTTTTAAGTCTAAATTTAGTGAGATATATATGTTACTATTATCATTTTTAAGCTAGTAAAATAAGATTCGGAGAATTAAATTTAGGATTTAGAGGTGTTTTTTAGCCAGTGTATGTCTTTTTCTTTTGAGCAAATGTATAGGTTGTATGCCTGTGTAGAGACCAGAGGTTGATGAGTGCCTTGCTTATCACTCTCCCCCTTACGCTTTGAGATAGGGTCTCACTGACCCTGGAACCTGCTGACTAAAGACTGGCCACCAAACCTCCAGATCTTCCTGTCTCTTCCCCTCCACTGGAATGATAGACACATGTTCTCTCATGTCTTTTTGTGGGTGTTGGGAATATGAAATAGGTCCTTATGCTGTCCATTAGACTCCCCTGGCCTCTGTCATTATACATCATACAGAATAAGGGTTCTTGACCTGAGGTTGAGGTTAGTTGGTTTCCTTATGTTTTCACATTGATTTTGTTCATATAAAATCATTCTAATAAAGGTTTATCAAAGTGGGGAGTCAATCCCCAGATCTCTGATCCGTGCTTTGGTTTATGGTTATCTCTTTTATTCCATATTTCTGATACACAGAAGGAAAAAAAGAAAACTGTTACTGAAATCTGGGTTAGACCTAAGGCTGATGTGGACAGATGTGTGTAAATTCTCTGGCTAGGAACTAGGAACATAAAGTTGGTGTTAAATGTTGTGTGCCACTGTTTGAGTGCTGGGAACCAAACCCTAGTCCTCAGTAAGAACAGCAAGTACTCTTAACTACTGAGCCATCTCTTTAGCCCAGTCTTAGTGAGTTTTTAAAAAGATATTGTGTAGACTAGCCAAGGTTAAGTATTAGAGTTAGCAGTATTGAGGTGGAAATTCATTGCCATCTATGTAGATGTATGTAGGGCAACAAGGTAGGGGACCAATTCAGAGAGATGTTGTTGATTTATTCATTTTAATAATTTGGTTAATGATTAGAAATTGTGTGCTAGTGATACATGATGGTAAGCAAAAGCAGACCCAGACTTTGACCTATTAGAGTTTATATGTCAGTCTTCCACAAATAGCAACTGTGCATGAGTGTTAGGAAGAAAAGATACAGATGTTTTCATTCCATTAACCACAGCAGATGTTGACTCTGGTAAGGAAAAACGTCTCCAAAGAAAGGATTCTTTAGCTTCTAGCAGATGAGTGGAAGCAAATGAGCTAGTGACCTTATTGTTGAGGAGGAGGAGGAGTCATGAGCATATTCAAATACATAAAAGATGAGTTGAAATTCAAAGTGAGAGATGAGTTTGTAGGAGGAAGAATTTTAAATAAAAATAATTTATCTTCTAAATTACATATTAAGTGATTTTATTGAAATCTGTTAAAGGAGATTAAAGATACAGATTAATGACTTAGAGAAATGCACGGTGTTTTTAGCACATTTTATAACCTTCAAGATTTATGTGAATAATTCCTGACTCAGGGTTACTAACAGACCTGCTTTGGGTTTGTGGAGTTTTTTTTTTTTTCCAGTTTGCTTGCATGTTTTTGTTTTGTCTTAACAGCTTTATACAAACTATTGATACAAACAATGTATTAGTAATTACGTTGTTAGGGTTCTCAGACATAGTTTGTTTGCTAGAAGCATAAGGCATTGCAATACTTGGAAAACTTTCAACGATAGTTTAGCATTCATATCTGAAACTGTATGGGCTGTGAATGTAGCTCAGTGACAGAACACTTGCCTGAGGTTCCTGGTCAACACTGTTGAAAACACACAGAGGACAACAACAAAATCTTTAGAGTTACGTATTTCTCTGTGAGTAACTAAAGAAGTTTTGGGCTTTTCTGAGGTGAGTTTTCACGGTTAGTTGAAAGGGATATTGAAGAAGGGCTGTATATGTAAGGCTTTGTGCTAAGTTCTTCTGATACTAGGGAACTCTAAAGGTGGATTGTGGTGGTGGAAGAGTCATCTTAAAGCCACTTTAATGTTGACCGAGAATTACAATGCAGCGCAGCGTGATAAGTATTTTGGGGGGGGTTTCAAATTCCTTCTAACTCCCCAAGCTCATACTCTAATTAGCATATGTAAAACCCTTCAGTTGGTGGCTCTTTGAGTTCTGGGCTTTCAGAGGTCATCTTGAGGACTCTGACCCTAAATGCTCTTGAGTTTTGCATCCCAAAGTTCTCTGAGAGCCAAAGCTTGATCCCTGTGTGGTTATCTGTTATTAATATTGTAGGCTTTGAAACAGATAGCATACCTGGTAGAAAGAAACATCATGTATTCAAGTAAGGTAATGGAAGCATAGAACTTCAGCATTCATAATTGAGTTTCCTTTGTTGTATTTAGGTGTGTGTGGAGTTTGATGGGGAATCTTGGAGGAAGAGAAGATGGATAGATGTCTACAGCCTTCTGAGAAGAGTATTTTTAGTAGAGCATAACCTGGTTCTGGCAGAACGAAAGTCTCCTGAAATTCCTGAGCAAGTTATTCAGTGGCCTGCAATAGTGAGTAAAACTTGTTTCATTGAACTGACAAATAGAGAATATTTAATCTACTTGAGGTGAAACAAAGAGAATATAATATCCCTTTGAAACAGTAGTGTCATATCTGTAGCAATGTGAAAGAGTTGGGGAGCACTCAGGACCTTCTGCCTACCCTGGTTGGAGCTGTTTCTCTAGGCAGGTCCCATGACTTTTTAGGACCTTATTACGAATCAGGATGGAGGTAGAAAGTAGCAAGATAGATCACACAGATCTTTGGTTTGGCTAGATGGTCAGCATTTGAGTAAGATTGGGGTTTGCTGCAACTTTTTAAAAAGTGTGCAATCTGACAGGCAGCACTGACTGGACTCCGTGGGCATTAATAAAGAATGAGTACATGGAGTGGGTAGTGGGAAGAGGAAGCTCAGAGTATGTTAAAGCTTTAAAGACTGTAAACCCATATAGGATTTCGCTTTACCTACATTGTAATTATGGAGCAAAAGTGATCTATGGATCTAGAGAAGACAGACTAGATGACATGGGATACACGCTGGAACTCGAAGGAGGAAGAGTTAGGTATAGAGTAGTTGGAGAAGCTGGGAAGCAGATGGAAAACTGCCAGATTGTGCAGGATGCTAGCAAAAGTTCACATTTTGTCTCTAAGTGAAAAGTTACTCTGGGTGTTTGAACAATATAGGACTGTGGTTGTGTTTCACCCTTTGTATTTTTTTCCAGCTAAGAATTTTCTAAAAGCATACCTTGTCTCTCAGAAAAACATGTATATACTTCTTTCCCACTTAAGTTTTTGGGAAATCATGGATTTGTAGACCTGTGTGTTCATAACTTCTAAATCTACATCTGGTTTAAATTACTGGGTTTAAATAAATGTTGTAATATGGTGGCAGCATAAATGTTAGGAAATCCTTGCAGTAAATAAAAACTTAATGGCTTTATTACTTCTTTGTTTGTGGAAAGTTGTCAGTTCCTGTTTCCAGAATGATGTCGATAGTAGTTAAAATGACATAACAGTTTTTTTTGTTTTGTTTTTGTTTGTTTTTGTTTTTAGATGTACAAATCTCTGCTAGACAAAGCTGGCCTGGGATCCATAACTTCTGTTCGGTTCCTGGGAGATCAACAAAGTGTATTTGTTTCCAAAGACCTTTTGAAACCTATACAGGTAAACTATTGGAATGGTATTTAACATATGTCTTTTAATGTGAGACGTCAAGTCTCTTATTCATTGCCCAAGTGCATAGGCCTCTTAGGGAAGAAATTTAACAGAGTTGTAGAATAGTATCTCTTAGATAGCCTGTGGGTTTGTGCTCTTTTCAGAATTAAAAGGATAACGGTATCACATTGATGATGTGTGGTGTGGACAAAGGTAGGTGGTATGAAGATGATTTTTCAAAATGACTGTTTATTTTTATATATATATATGTATGTGTGCTATATGCAGTCCTCATTCATGAATCTGAGTTAGCTTTGCCTAGTTGCTCAAATGTAGCTATAAGCCCCAATTGCTGTTACCATTCATGGCCCTGTGTGGAGTCCTGCACAGAGCAACAGTTTTCAGCTTCCTAATGCCAATCTCACCTGAAGTCACACAGAGATAGTCATCTGCATTTTTATTTCAGCTTTGATAATGTAAAGAATTTCATTGTGCATCTTAGTGATGCTCTTTCTTTCCCACTCCATTTTATCCTTTGCTTCTTTTTTTCTTTCTTTCCTTCTTTCTTTTTCTCCCCCCCCTTTTTTTCTTTTTCTTTTTCTTTTTGGTAATTTCATTATTTTAAGTGCCCTTAAATGTTACAATGCTGTCTGGTGCAGGAAAGTATTGAAGAAAGAACTGTACATTAGATACTAAGTTTGGTTTAGCCATGAAGTTCAAGGTTAATGGATTAACAGTATACCAAGTAAGATAACTAACTATGAACAGATATACATATAAAATAAAATTGTTGCCTATGGATCAGTTGATGAAAATGTGACTAGAGGTTCATAAAACCCTTGTATTTCTCCTTAGAGCGATTGTTCCATGTTCCCTAGTTCAGCGTTCTTAGCAATTTGGTAGTCAGTTGTCACCATCAACAGTAGTCACAGTGCATGTCCAATCAGTTTGCAAAGCTCAGATCTTTTTTACAATGATAAAGCTCTTGGATCTTGCTCATAGGTGGTGATTGGTAAGAATGTGTTAAAAGGGAGGGATTGCTGACAGTGATACAGATGTTTTACTTTCTGAGTAATAAAAATAGTTTTTATTTCTGGACATTGCTTTCAGAATTTACATCTTCATGTGTCCTAGCTTTTCAGTGTGAGAATTCTTAGTTTTGTTTATTTAAGACTGAAAAAATCTAGGTTGAAATTTTTATTTGTTCGTAGGAAATATGCACTGTGGATTATCAGTGTGAATATAACTACTGTCAACATAGTTTATTGGAGGGGATATAATGTGTATCTTACTTTTTGCTGAAGAATGGTCAAAGTTCATTTCTTTAGGACATTGTCTTCTAGCTAGACACTTCAGTAGAGTTCTGTGGTGGAGGATATATGATTTACCTGCTTGCTCTAAAGTAATGTAGGTTGTACCTGAAAAATCCTTTGGCATAGTGCAGAAGTTGAAATTGAAACTCTTGGCATTGAATATGATAATCTGTGAGTAAGAAAAGGGTTTCTGAACCAACTGGCATATTTGTTGGGCCCTAAAAACTCCTGGGTGAAGTAGAGTTAGTCTGCCTCATTGGAGAGCCCTGTGCAGCTGTCTTTGTTGTTTTGGAGTAGGAATTAGAGACTCACCGTAAGTGTAACAGTAATAAATGCATTAAGTAAGAGCCACCTACGTCTGAATGTCCGTTAGGGATTGACTTTGAGCATATATGGAGCCTCTAGATTAGATCCGATGTTACATGGCCAAATGTAGTTTTTTTCTAGCATAGCCCCCCTTATTCTGAGACTAGTTGTTTACAGTGGGAGAAGTGAGTGAGCCATTCTTGGCTACCAAGTCATAGGAAGAAGCCTGAAGGCCTGCTACTTCGAGGGCTCTGTGTTTAGCAAGGTTTTTTGTTTTTGTTTTTTCCTTTGTCCTGTTAGGAGTTGGGTTTGGCAGGTTATTCCTATTGACAGTTTCTGTATAAATTTATCATAACTGGGTATGCACACAAAACCAGGGAACTGGAATAGTGCCAAGAATGGAGCTACTGCCAAGAACAGAGTGTCTCAGAAGAGGCTTACTCTGGACTCTTAGGCTGTTCATTCAGATTTTCTGTTTGTCCCTCCACGTTTTATAACAAGAAAAGTGCATTTAGAATACTAGTTAGATTACATGAGTTTGTGTGAAATAATTTTAAAAATAATTTTGATGAACTGACAGCATGCACCTGTCTCGTGTATTTTCTGGGTTCCCCCATCCATAGGGCTTGGGATATAGAGTATTTTAAATTTGGATTGATCAGTTTGATTTGTATATCATTCTCATAACCAAAATTATGTCATGTCGACTCTTGGTATATATTTTTGAAAACGAATTATTTTTATTTTGTGTGTCTGAGTGTGTGCCAGTTGTTGTGTGAGTGCCCTTGGAGACCAGAAGAAGGCATTGGATTCCCCGGAGCTGGAGCTGACAGGCACCTGACACGGGCTCTGGGAAGCAGACTTTGGTGCTGTAGAAGAGCAGCAAGTGCTTTTAACCCCTAAGCCACCTCTCTCGCCTGCCTCTCATAATTCATCTTGTGTTCCTAACTTGGATGATTTAACTTTAGTCTGCTAAATACTTGTAATTGTTTACTGGTTGTGACTTTTTGACCTATTCAGTACACTGGAGTTGCTGTAATTTGTTTGGTACAGTCAAATCTGATTGAACCAATTTGAAACATTCAACCCTTAACTTTCTTAAACAACTCTTTTGGTCTTTGATTTTGCAGGATGTAAACAGTCTTCGGCTTTCTCTTACTGATAATCAGACAGTCAGTAAAGAATTTCAAGCTTTGATTGTAAAACATTTGGATGAAAGCCATCTTTTACAAGGTATTTTAATGATCTACTTTTGACAGTTCATGAGTTTAGCCAGTGATAGGCCCATAAGAAGCTAGAATTTAGACTTTTTTCACTAACTCTTCATTGAAAGAAACATAATTGTTTTTTGAAGGAAACTTTTTTTTGATGTTGGAGATTGGAAATTTCTTTTGAATTTTGTTGTTTGTTGCTTTCTATATGGTGCTATGTGACCAACAGATTAATTTTATACTAAAGCTCCTGGAATTTTGAGAGTTCAGAGATGGCACTTAACAAAACCTGGCTATATTTTGACAGAGACTTGCTGTATTTGCAATTTCTGTCATATGAAGTTGATAAAACATTATTTGGGAGCTGGGTGGTGGGTGGTGTCTTATGCCTTTGATCCCAGCACTTGGGAGGCAGAGGCAGGAGGATCTCTGAGTTCGAGGTCAGCCTGGCTACACAGAGAAACTCTTGTCTCAAAAAACCATTTTATTTTATTTTTTTTTAAAAAAGACATTATGTGGTAATCTATTTTTTTTTTCTATTTACTATTACTGGTTTCTCAGTCAGCTTCATAGCCATAAGCTTTGCTTTAGTTTCTTCTTTATTTTTTTAACCTTAGCTTTTAACCCTTTTAGCAGTTCTCTTGCAGATTCCTGCATTAGATTATTCTAAAACTACAAAGGATACAAAACTACTTTTGATGAATTATTTGGTATTTCTTGGTCCCGTAGAATATGGTAATGTAAATACATTGCTACTCCTAGGAGAGAGAATGGAATTCTTTTCTTTTCTCTTTTTTATAAGGTGACAAGAACCTTGTTGGCTCAGAAGTAAAGATTTATAGCTTGGATCCATCTACTCAGTGGTTTTCAGCAACTGTTGTACAGGGAAACCCATCATCTAAAACTCTTCAAGTCAACTGTGAGGAGGTAAAATTAGTGATAATTGACGTCATTGTACAGTGTAGAATATTGTGCAGAGAGTCTGTGTTCTTGATGTTAAACCCTTTCTTTTATAAATAAAACGTTGGAGTTAGAAATAAAAGGCATTACAGTTGTGGTAAAATGAAGTTATTTGTCTGGTATCCTATTGCCGTGTTAGTTGTGTTAGTTTTCAAGTATTGTTCTCAACATTTACATTTCTTCCAGTATCTTTGTTTTAATTTTTAAGATTCCAGCACTGAAAATTGTGGACCCAGCACTGATTCATGTTGAAGTTGTACATGATAACTTTGTAACATGTGGTAAGACACGTTGATTAAATAAACCTCTCTTTTTCCTTCTTTCTTTCTCCTCACATTAAGCAAAAGAAGAAAGCCTATTTATTCACTATTCTATATTGTAGGTAATTCTACAAGAATTGGAGCTGTAAAACGCAAGTCTTCTGAGAATAATGGAAGTTCAGTTTCTAAACAAGCAAAATCTTGCTCTGAGGTAACTGATTTTTGTTTCCGTGTGAAACATTGTTTAACTTTAATATTGCATGGCTAGTCTTTAGTAGTGATGGAGCAGTTTGTTTCGTTCTTCTGTGCTGTCTTGTCTGCTGCTGTTACAAGTTCCAGATCTTGGCCATAATTTCTATACTCAAGCAGATGGAGATAATATAAATTTCTGGTTCACTATTTTGGTGTGCCTAAAAGGTTCATTTCTTTTTTAGTTATTTGGTTAAAATTTTCAGTATGTGACAATTTTACTATTAGAGTTGGTTCTGAAGGTAATTGAGTTGTAGAGTTAAATTGGAAATTTGCCTGGCATGAGAGGAAGGGAAGAGCTTTAGGATTGTGAGAAGATTGTTGAAATGGGACCCTTAGCTCATGATAATGACATTGTTCATTTGTGATTAAGTATACAGATGTATTACCTTTTCAGAATAAATGGCTGATTAATTTTTGGCTCAAAAAAACTGGCTTTTATGGATGCCGTGTAAGTTCAGATGTTTTATTTACTTCTCTTTTGAAATACTCTTTGGGACTGTTTCTCATTTTGTCATTGGGACCTGTTACAGGACAAATAAATTTTACAGTTTAGGGATTCAAATGCATATATGTTAAGTGAATAATTTCCCATATTATGTTCTGGGTTAGAATTCTAAAATTGACTAGAATGATACCACGTAGACTGCTTATAGGATTTAAGAGGGACCCTTAAATATTAGGGTATTAAGGAATGGAGAGTAAAGTCAAGGAAAGAATCTAGCTAGGGTTCTGGATCAAGGGCAGAATAGACTACAGGACCAGGATGTGCTAATTTGGGAATCTATGGCCTTTACTGCACCTTTTGTCTGTTCAGACAAGAGCTTTGATACTTCATCCAGAGGTTCCTGAATCGAGGTGATTAAAAACCTTTCTCTTCCTTGCAAATGTCTAGGCTTGAGCCTCTTTAGTGGAGACTCAGATAGTTCTGGAAAGAATGAAGAGGTCATTGTAGAAATTAATTAGAAACTAACATTATGTGTCTTCATTTAATTTCAAATATACCCATCCATGAAACCAGAAAGATGGTGTGTTTACAACGTGCTAGATTATCTGGAGGTCAAGAGGCATGGGAAGAGAAAGGAAACACCTTCCTTCAGAGGTGCTTAGTTTAGTCTTGAGTGTATGGTGTGATTTGGGAGGAAATGACAATAGAAACACGGGCACTGGGTAGGTTGATGGTATTAGCTACTGTAAGTGGGTGTTAAGTGAGACAGTAACCTAAGAGGATAGCATTAATTTGGCTTGGTGGAAGACTAGATGTTAGGGCTGAGGAAGTAGGGCAATATCCAATAGAGTAACTGAACTGAACAGTATGAATATTTGCACCTTAGAACACACCAATTCTACTTTACAAAGCTCAGGTGATCATGTATAGTACTGTGTAGTTTCTCAGTATAGAGAGGGTCTGAGCTGGTTAGAGATCCTTATTCTAGAAGAAATAGATAGTATTAAAGGACTATAAACAGAAAATGATTGCAGTGCATTTTATGGTTAAGCTCACAGAGAATCTTGCCTGGTAATTCAGTGTTGTTAGAGGCTGTGTAAAAGTGGATAGAATTATAGCCATGAGAATTTGACGTTGGTGGGATTGTTGACAGTCTGTTACAGAAGTGAATAAAGGCTAGTTGGCTGAAAGCTACCTGTCCTGAAGAATGCATCAGCTTACATAGAAGTGTGATGACAGTGAGTGTCAGGTGGGGAAGGGGTCAAGGAATGGGGATGGTATACCTTGTTTGGACATTAGAAACATTATCCTGATATGCTGACAGAATTGGGGTCAGTAGAGACTGCTTTGGTGTGTGTGTGTGTCAGTTCTTTAGGGTGTGGGTAGGGCAGTTAAGCCTGGTAAACAAGCATGTTTAAGGAGGCACTCGTAAAGTGTGCTGCTGCATAGTGAGCCTCTGCCTGACTCCTCCTGATAGGGAAGGAAGCAGGACTTCGTCTCTGAGCACATCTGTACTATCTATTCATGCTCAATAAATTTGTGTGATCTTGAACTTATTGTTGGACACAGTAGAAACTGTTAAGCTTGAGCTCGGGACTAGAGACAGATGATTAATCTCTACATGGAAAAAGGAACAACATTCCATATTTTAAAAATACCAGCGTTCATCAAGCACTTTTGTTGTCCCAATTACTTAAAAGTCTGAGGCCGGAGGATCACTTGAGTTCTGGTTATAGTGTGATATGCTCATTGGATGTCCATATTAAGTTTGTCATTGATATAGGTGAGCTTCTTGGGGTAGGAGACTAACAGAAAACTATCAGCTTTAGTTCTTAAAGTCATGCTACTGTAAAGGAAATTGAAAGTGTTGATTTTTACTTGAATGTTAGAGGCTTCAGGAGCCTCATGCTATTAGTTTAAAATTATGGTTAGTCAAGAAAAATATAGGGAAGCAAAGAAATGGTAGCCATTCCTCTGAGCACCGTGCTCTCACCCTGCCTTCCATGTACGACAGAGACCTGGTGTTAGAATGTCTCTTTTGAAACTAAAAGATTATTCCTTGATTCCTTGTGAATATTTTTCCATATCAGTATTCTTTTATATTCTGGGTGATTTTATAATTGAGAAAGTTTTAGAAACACTGGCCTGACCTAGATTTTACAAGAACTGACAAAGAAAAGACTGAAATCAAGCAGTTACTGTAGATGTAAGTGACAGGTGAGTACAGTAACACACTTGGCACCATTCTCCCAATGCTTGCACTTCCCAAATATTTGGCACTGCCACAGGCTTGCTTTTAGTGTGGTCTTTGGATGACAGGAGCATAGGATTAGGAAGGTGAGACATTTGTGGTGTGGTTAAGATAAACATGTTTGCCAGTGTGACATCTGGCTCCTTGAAGGTCTTCTCTGCCTAGCAGACTATTCCTCAGAGTATGACACTGCTTGGTTAATTGGGAGAGTCTGCTGAAGTGTGAGCCAGCAGTGACTTTTTAGAATACTGTCGTACACTCAATTATATTATCTCCGTCTGCTGGCAGGGAGGAACTATTGCCATGACTGGTATAGAAGACCTTCAGGGAAAACTCTTCAGGTAAGAAGAAACTTTGACCTTTGTCAAGTCAGAGGCCAGTGCAGAAGTGTGTGCCTGACAATGGGTTGTGGATCAAGTGTTGTGTCCCTGTTAAGTGGAGTTCTAGGCAGGGTATGCAGAGGTATTCATTCTTCACTTCCTAAAAAAAAAAAGCACTCTTAGTTAAGGCTGATTCTGTTGCACAGTGACATAATTGAGAACATCTGTACAAGATTTTATTGCTTTAAGAGAGCTTATCTCTAAAATTGATATTCCTGTGTGCCAAGTACTGTAGTAAATGTTACCATCACTGTATGAACAGAAACAGTGGCTAAGAAGTACCAAAAACTGGATTTCAAACCAAGGTTTGATATCATAATCCAGTGATTTTACCCTCTGTGCTGCTGCTGCTGTTACTTTTCTCTAAGTCCTTTCCTTTTTGTGGTGAATCACCATTATAAACAGAGCACATTCCTCCTGTTTCCACTCTTCACTTATCTCTCCTTCCAAGGAGTATTTACTGCATGCTATACAGGAAATACTCATACATTGTGGTGAGCATTAATACGGCCTAACTTCTCAAGTAACTTCTAACACTCACCTAAGAAGATGTGGTGCTGCTGTGTTTGTCATCCATCTGGTCATTCATACATCACGCCACCAGGGTGCCTGACCATGCCTTATGTCTGGCTTGATGAATTCAGATGGGAAATAAAGGAGCGGGTTTGTGCTCAAATGTACATTGTGAGGATACTGAGAACAGCTAAGTAAAAGAGACTTTCAGTGTGATAGGTGCTGTAGAAAGAAAGGGCTGCAATAAAACTGAGGACTGGCTACAGGACACTATTTTAAAGTGAGTAACCTGAAATTTTGAGGAAATTAGTTAGTTTAAGGGTAAGAAGATGGAACCAGCCAGCCAGCAAAAACAATTGGCAGAAGGAATATATCGGGTACAAAGTTCAGATTAGAAAAGGCGTTTATCATGAGTGTTTGAAGAGAAGCCAGTTCAGTTGAAATCCTGTGGGCAGAAAGAAGGGTTGGTTGAGATGGGAGTGTGAGATGAGAGTTGGCGAAAGACTGGACCAAATGGGATTCTAAAGCTTGGTCTGTAATGAAGAGAAGTCAGACTACTAGTCTGGGAGAAATACAGTAGTGTTGTCACAGAAATAGAAAGAGTCAATGGATACATTGAAAATGGAGGCTGATTGACTGACTTACTGATTGGATGTCGGGAATGAGGAAGATGGGGAGTTTCTTGACTTAAGCAGGTTGATAGTGAACAGAGTAAAAATTTATGTATCCTATAGTTTATAATCTAAATTTTGAAGTACGTCAGTTTTGAAGTGTAATTTAAGAATAAACATTAGTACAATAACTCTAGATGTATTTATTTTAAAGGAAGGGAAATGGCAGATGGAAGAGATATTTGATAAAAAGAAACCTTGAATAAGCATTTTTAATGACTTGGTAATTCAGTTTTTGGAAACTGCTGACTTATTAATAAGTGATTATCAAATAACTGTATGAAAGTATAGTAAAAAAAAAACTTTAAAAAATAAAATAATTTCTTTATTTAAACGATTAGGAGACAAGCCTAGAAGTATTAAGTTGACTGACCCAAGAGTGTAGTCAGTGCCCCTGCCCTAACAAGCAGTACAAAACTAACAGGCAATCAATGTGTAATCAAAGTTGAGTTGACAAAAACAGTGTCAGAAAGAATCAGATACTTTAGGACCTAAAAAGTATTTGAAACAATGCCAGAAATTTTGGATAATTAAAAAAATTTTATTTTCAGGTGTTTTTTATTCTGTGCTAGATAGTCTTCAAGGCTGCCAGAATAAATGAGAAAATGATTTATGAGTAGACAGCATTTGGTGTGTTGACAGTTGTCAGGTTTTAACAACTTGAGGAAAGGTCTGTGTCATAGTTTAGGTGTTAGTAGGTTTGGATTTGGTGAATGCAGAGGCAGTCGTAGGGTGACGTGACTGAGGAGGAGTAGGACTGATTGATGTTCTACCTTGTAAGATGGCAAAGATAAATAGATTGACTGCACAGTCAGCTATACACAAGTGGTCTGGAATTTTTGTTTTTTGTTTTTTTCTCCTTATGGTAGGAAATTTTGTTTCTGTACCTAATATAAATATGTGGACCCAATATTTTTACTTTTACAAAGGTAAAATTATATGGAAAGGGAAGGGGGAAAGATATCCTAGCTTTTTCCCATAGGCCAGTCATGACTTAATATTTTTTCCAGCTTGGGGTGACCTTTGTGATGAGCCACATAAGAGCAAGAATCGTGCCCTCAATCTTTATTGCATTGCCAAGGCTTATCGTGGTACCCAGTAGGTTCCATTGCCTACAAGAGTCCTAAGTGGTCTGGTCTCCTGCCAGTCTACGCAGTAAGTGCGTGGTGGGCACTCAAGTCACGTCCAGATGATTGCATGTGAAACAGCTACCACTGAAGCTGTCAACCAAAAGTTCACCTCTGTGCATTACATTAATAGAGCAGTTGCCACATCTCTTACTCATATAGTGACAGAGTTCTGAAAAAGATCAGCTTGTAATCTTACAGGATCACTTAAGTCTTGTGAAAAACAGAGTGCTTTATTTACAGATATCAATCACATAAGTGTCCTTGGTATTCAATTTATAATTTGTATATTCTGCTGGTCTTTATTTGGCAATGGTATTGTGCTTACTTAGTATTAAACAAAGGAAATTACCTTAAATTTCATTAACATATGATAATTCCCCACTAGGACTTTGTATTTAATGTCTGTTGGTTTGCTATCTTTTAGGCCTCTCCCAGTATGTGTCCTGTACAGTCTGTTCCTACAACAGTGTTTAAGGAGATCCTGCTTGGCTGTACTGCAGCAACTCCATCTAGCAAGGACCCAAGACAGCAGAATACTCCCCAGGCAGCCAATTCTCCACCCAACATTGGAGCAAAACTTCCTCAAGGGTGAGTAGTGCTTTGTTGAAAGTATTCAGTCACAGAAGTAAATCATTTTATTCACAGCTCATTGTTTCTGTCTCTGATATTCCCAGGGTGTTTTCATAGGAGCTCCTTGAGACAGATTGATTAGGGACTTTCAAGTATTAGAGCCACCCAAACATGGAGGAAAAGGGAGTAGTAAATTGGCTGTATGTAGAAGATTTTGATTGATGGGGTTGTGTAGGAGAAGGCAACATGGTTACAGTGAGGGTTAGCCTGGCATGCATTGAACCCCAGTGATAGTCAAAATGGGGTTATGGAATATAGAAAAGTCAGTTTGGAAGACAGCTGTAAAAACATACGAGAGAGAGTACATTAATTAACTAAGAAGAAAGTGGATGGCAGCCTGGGATAGAGCTTGGGAAACAGTGCACAGTGTTGGTTGGCTTGTGCATAAGTCTACACACACACAGACACGCATACATGTACTCACATGCATATGTATGCTTGAAGGGTGAAACAGTAGGAAGTTTAGTGATATCCAAAGATTTCTAATTTAAAAATATAAATGAGAAATACTTCTCTAGGATGAAATTTCAGATTAGAAACAACATCAGCAGCAAAAGAAGTAGTATAGAAATAAGAGCTTTTTGTTTGGCTAGACAGAGAACTCTAGTATGAATTCCCTAATAAGTAATGGGAGGGGATTGGAGAGATGGCACAGCAGCTTAGAGCACTTTTCCTTGTAGAAGACCTGTGCTCAATTCCCAGCACCCATATGGTGGTTCAAGTTCATCTATAACTCCAGTTCCAGGGGATTCCAAGAGCATCAGGCACACACACATTCAGACAAAACACAAAAAAGAATAAATCTAATAAAAACAATACATTGTATAAATATATGGAAATTTCAAAGAATAAATAAAAATATTTTTAAAGAAGTAGAGGAAATAATGAATAACTTCCCATGTACAAACAAGTAATTAGTTTGTCCTATTTGCTTTGGGTTCTGGCCATTTGTGGTGGCTTGTTATTAATAGCAGAACAAGTGTTTTATGCTGCCTGTGGTTTGTAGTGTTAATTTGTGTTTCATATTTGAGGGGATACATATATATTATTTCTGATACACATTTAAGCTTTGTCTTGATATCTGTGCCTGTGATAAGATTGAGTTTTCAAGTTTTGGTAAGCAGGAATACTAGTTTTCTCTTTCAAATTTAAATATTTATTTTGTTTGTTATATAAGAAACTTTAGTATAACTTTTTCTGAAATAGAAAAAGAAGAGATTAGATAACTGGCCTTGTGTAGACTTTTAATTTGACACATTAAAGATAACTGAATTTCCTAACTGCTGTGTACATTTCCTAGTTCCATATGATAATGTTTGTTCTGAACAAAAGCTCAGGTTCATTACGCTGTAAGAAGGGGGGAGTCATGATCATGCAGGCAGCATTTAGAATTGTATTTTTCTGAGTGTGTAAGAAACTTTTCCAGAGCCACAGGTGGATTATTCTCAACCCCAGCCCACAGAAACCTTTCCACAATTTTCTATCACAACAGTTTTTCTCTTTTTTCTGGCCGGTTGCCATAGCAACAACTTGTATTGTTTTTAGGGTGATGAGATAAGAAAGATCTAGATGCTACTTTTTCTACTCTGTTTTTCAGATGTCATAAACAGAGTTTACCAGAAGAACTTTCTTCCTGTCTAAACACAAAACCTGAAGTACTGAGAACAAAACCAGATGTCTGCAAAGCAGGATTACTTTCTTCAAAATCTTCTCAGGTTGGAGCTGGAGACTTGAAAATTCTGAGTGAGCCCAAAGGGAGCTGTATCCAGCCTAAAACAAACACTGATCAGGAGAGCAGACTGGAGTCTGCTCCACAGCCAGTCACTGGCCTTCCAAAGGAGTGCTTGCCTGCAAAGACTTCCTCTAAGGCAGAACTGGACGCCACCACTCCTGAACTGCAGAAGCATCTAGAACATGCAGCTTCCACATCCGATGACCTTTCAGATAAGCCAGAAGTGAAAGCAGGTGTCACTAGCCTTAATAGTTGTGCAGAAAAGAAGGTGGAACCTTCAAGTTTAGGTTCCCAGTCACAGACTGTAAAGGAAACGCCAGTAAAAGTAGATAATGAGAGCTGCTGTACAAGAAGCAGTAATAAAACCCAGACTCGTAAGTGTCTCACATCTCCATTGCTAAATGATACGTTTCTTCCTTGTGATAAAAACATGAGAATGACTAGAAATTTCCTCCTGTGGGCTAGTGTAAGTTTTTATTGACATTTTAATGCTGTAGGGACTCCATAATCTTACTTAAAATGGGTCATATCTTTTTTTGGTGATTGCTTTGTCTTCTTACTGTTGCTGTCTTTGTAGCATCTGGGTTGGGGCAGGAGAGGTGGGGATTTGTGTTCTCACATGTGTTCAACATGGGTGGAAACATTGAGCAGTTTTTAAGATGAAGTCTTGACATACTGTTTTCAATCTAAGTACTTTTTGTGCAGAGAAGATGGTATACCATGGTTCCTACTTGCCAAGTTGAACATTCCTAATCCAAAAGTTCATAAATGTTTTAAATTCATAAACTGTTTGATACCCCAATAACAGCAAGATACCCCAAGTGGAAAAGCCGACTCTGTCTTCGAGTGGTAGCGTTGTACTAACAGTGTAGGCACACTAAGAGTTGTGAATTGTGTTTGCTCTTGGGTCCCATCCCAAGTCATCTCAATTAAGTATATACAGTAGTCAAGCCCCAAACCAGCAAATTGACAGCACTTCTGGTCTAAGCGTTTTGTGCAGTCCGTCCATTCTAATGAGGGCATTGTAATCAGAAGTGCTGTTACTGTGATTAGAAGATCAAAAGGACCTCAGCAAGTCAGATGGTTCAGAGCTAGTACAAGAAGGTAACCTTTTGACACCTGACTTGTTACTACATAAAAGTCAGTGTGGATTTTATAAAGTTATTTAAATCCATGAAATGAACAACAAACTCCATTCAGAAAAAGCAAAACAAAACTACAGTGTCAGCGAGATGGTTCAGTTGTGTGAAGATGTTTGCTGCCAAGCTGGAGACCCGAGTTCAGTCCCCAGAAGCTCCATGTTGGAAGGAGAGACTGATTCCCTTGTCCTTTGAGCTCTAGGTGTGCTATAATGTGTGAGTGCACAAGCAACCCACACTAATGTGGTGGAGGCTTCTGACAGCAGAAGGCAGAAGAGTTAGGTTGACTTGTGAATCTTTTTTTGTCTAGTGTTGGTTAAAATAGAGAAATATCTTTGCCTAGGGATTCTTCCAACCCAGCTTTGTCATTCTTGAGGTTCAAGTTGGATAGAGCAGTTAGTTTGCATAAAATTAATTACGTAAAGCACATACTGTTTCTTAGGAGTTATGTAACTCCCAAGAGAAAGTGAATATTCATAACCATGTATCTGTTCTATTTATTCTTTTTGAGTCATCAGTCCTCACAGCTTGTTTTTAAAGCAAGTCATTTTAGTTTGTGTGAAGAGGCAGTGAGAATCCTAGTTGAGTAAACACGTGGCGGGTACCGAGTAGGCTCTGGAGTCAGCTTTATCTCACTGCCATGCAGCTGCTCCTTAATCTGGACTAGAGTATGCTGACACCAAGTGTGGGGACAGCAGCCCACTACAGTTGCCTTGTGGATACAGAAAGACTCTGGAAAAGAATTCTGTTCCTTTGCTTTACTTAGGGGCTACAGAAAGCAAAAGCCACCTGCAATCAAGTACCTGTCTTTGTGTTCAATTTGACACCTCAGAAATGTGCTTCGGCACTTTTGCTCTTCTCTCTAGCCTGAGAGACTGCTGTCCTTATGAAGCTTCATTTGGACAGTTTAATTTACTGATCTGTGGATACTTCCTGTTAAGCCAGATCAAATAAAATAACCTTTGGATTTCACCCACCTATACTATGTGGAAGCCTGGCCCAATTCTAAAAGGATGGTGTCTTTCAGTATCTGAGTAATTAAAATTGTATCACTGCTACTATTTTTTTGGTGTGTTACAGGATATTTGATTATTGTACATAGAAAACCTAATTGTTAGATAAAGTTGGGTGTGTCCCAAAGAGATTTGATTGATTTGGGTGTGCCTCTAAAAGCCTTCGTAGGAAAGAATGCTAACGGATGGTAAATTCCTGCCTATTATAAGGCAAATTGTTGGGAGTAGTATTTGGGAGAATTCTTCTGGTCTTTAAGACTGGAGGCAAAATCAGCTGGATGGCCTTGAGCCGCCCCAGCCCCACCATAAAGGTGAAACGATTTGGCCCCTACTGACTTAGCTTAGAGCCGCCCTTCCCCCACAGGATGAAGGTGACAGCTCAGCCAGCCCAGGGTGTAGGGGAGGAGCTAGAGACTTCTTTTATAATAATTAGACCTTTGAGGTCTTTCTGGCCCTGGCTCTCCCTCTGTCTTTTAGGGGGACTGGAAGAACACAATGGAAGGAGCTCCTGGTAAGAGATAGGGATTTTCTCTGTGGGCCTGTAGGAACCACAGAGAAACAGCCATCAGTGGTGGGAGGGAGAGGAGGGGGAGGACCAAGGTGTAAAGCAGTATCTAGGAAAGAGCTAAGGAAGGAGTCCTCTGGGGTTTGGAGGAGCTCAAGAGAAAGGTAGACTGGCTCCTCCAGAGTGCCATGAATAGAAAGAGACTTCTAAAGAGCTAGCAACTTAGTTGTAGTTTTAGCATCAGGCTTGTACGTAGATATTTTGTATATAGTTAAGAAAAGAAGGTTGTCTCACTGAACTAGCATGTTTTTAATCTTAAAAACACCTGTTTTAATTGGTAAAAATATTTACTTAAACGGTTACAATTTTTCCCTCTTTTTGTTTCATTCTTCATTGGAATGAGGGTTGACAGCATTGTTTAGCATTTTATAGTGTGCTTTTGTTTTGAGTTTATTTTTATCTAAGAACTCATACACCCCAGCTCCATTTGGACCCCTAGGGAAGGTCTATTTCTGTAGAATACTCATTGTCTTAGGTTGTGGATGCACTCTCCTGCTTGTATGGCTACAGTAATTGACTTTTTGTTTGCTGTGATAGTTCTACCTTTTCCTTTAGAAATTACATTAACATTCCCTTTTATAATTTCTATGTCAATTACCAAGTACAACATAGAATCTGTGTTTACTTAGGGTCTTGTTTTTAACCAGTGCTCTTAATCCTAAAAGGAGGTTGCACATGCTGCAAGTGTGAGGCAGGTGATCCCGTGGGAAGGCATTCATACACTAGCTCTCAGTTTGTAGACTAGCAGGAGAATGAGTAGGGTTTTATTTTGAATAGCTTTTGTTAAGGGTGCTTTATGAAAAATACTAAACTAGTTTCTTTTTGAGCATGCAAATCAACAGAGCTGCCATTTGCTGAAGTGGGCCTGTGGGCGTAACCAAACCCTGAGTATGTTTAGAGACCACTCCTGGCAGGTTGCTCTCAACTAGCACTGTGAAGAGTCAGATGCACTAAATTGTAGTTGTAAGTCTGGCTGTTGAATTTGGTGGTGTAGGTGGTCAAATTGTTTACAAAGACCAAAACTTTGCTAGTTGTTCCTTTAATTACCTTTTCTTGGGCTGTTTTTCAGAAATCTTAGCTGAACCAAAAGTAGAAGTGTCGTTACTTTGGGAATGTTGACTCTTTCTTTACCAGAATTCAATCAAATGTTGATGCTCTATTCAGAGATGTGAAGTTTTATTTCCTTTTTCTTACTTTCCTAGCCCCAGCCCGGAAGTCAGTTTTGACAGATCCAGATAAACTCAAGAAGCTCCAGCAGAGCGGAGAGGCCTTTGTTCAGGATGACTCCTGTGTTAACATCGTGGCGCAGCTGCCCAAGTGTCGGGAGTGTCGATTAGACAGCCTGCGCAAGGACAAGGACCAGCAGAAGGACTCGCCAGTGTTCTGTCGCTTTTTTCACTTCAGGAGGTAAGGTATTTGTGAGGAAAGACTAAGGTAATCTGGTCTCCGCATACTTTTTCTTCTCACAGGACGTCTAGAATATAGAAGTTATATTTTTACGATGTGTTTGATAATATAGACCTTTCTGTATCTCATTCTTTTACACCTTTTCTCATACTCCCCAGGCTAGCCTCAAAATCTTTGTAGCGAAGGATGACCTAAAACTCCTGATCTTTCTATCTCCATTTCCAGAGTGCTAGGATTTACAGGCACTTACCCCGCTTGACTTAATTTGGTACTAGGAATAGAATCCAATGCATGCTAAACACAAGCACTCTACCAACTGCATTAAATCTAAATCTCCAGCCCTCTTTATATATACTAAGCTAAATCTCTAGATCCTTTTCATATATATAGCAAAAAAACATATTAAAAGTACAAACTTTTCAGATAATTGTCATAGAAAAATGCACAGGTAATATTCTCTTTATAGTGCATTTTTAGTGTTTGGTCAGAAAGTTTGGGCACACCTGGTTGGTGTATTGTATAAATTGTTTTGAATCTTCACCAAAGCATAAGAAGGAATATCCATCTTCTGCATATACTTTGGAATTCCTGTACTGCATGCATTAGAACTATTACATAGCACTTTGTCTCAAGTGATAACCTCATTGCCCACATCTCTGATCCTGTATTCTGATGGGATGTCTAGCCAGTAGCATTGCTGGGTCAAGTGTATGTTACGGCTCTTCTGCCAAACTGCCCTGGAGAAAAGGTGCACCACTGTCCATGCCCACTGGAGTGTGAAGCATGCCTGTCTGTATTTGCCAGCATGGAGGGTCATGTGTATAATTGCTTGTTTTTGTTGTTTTTTCTTCCATTCAAATTTGTTCACATTATGTAATTCGTTGACTTTTCTCTTTGTATGCTGCCTCTGTTTTGTTCCACTCCTATTTAAATTAGACTAGTTACAGTTATTAACTACATTTGTCAGTACTCCAGTAAGATACAGTAGGCATATCCACTGCTTACTGTGATGAACCCTAGAGTAAACAAAAGAAATGAAACATTAATAAACTGATGGTTAAAAAGTAGACAAAAAGAAATAAAATTGCTGCTTTTCCTAAACCAGTATGTCAACAATGCTCCCCTCCCAAAGATCATTAACAATTTAAAATAATGTATACAACTTTACTAGAATGACACAGCTTTATAACAGAAGTGTCAGAAAAGTTAATTGCCCTAAAAGTATAGACAATGTATCAGTATCTAACGGCTTAACAGGTGTTTATAATTTAAGTCTTAAAGTCCTCTTAACCTTCAGTTCTGACTGATGTCTCTTACTCTGCCCGTGGTATTATCTTAACTTTTCCCATTAGCATATATTCCTACTGTACAAACACTTGAATTTATGATGACTTTTCTTTTTTTTATATAATTTATTTTTCTCAGATCGTAATTCATTCACACAGGGGTTATAAACACAGAAAGGCAGGATGTGGGGAAGGGAATGACACTGGAGTGTGGGAGTTCAGGGGGAATACAGATATCTTCAGAACCGGGTATTGGCTGGGTGAAGGTTCAGGGGACAGGTCACTATGACTGATTGTCCTTATATGATGACTTTTCATACATGTGTTAAATACTGTTTTTCTCCTCATTCCTCCCTCACATCCCCTTCTTTAGTCCTTCCCATTTCACAAAGAATCCTTCTTCGGCTTGTCGTTTTTTGTTTTTTTTTTTAAAATGTTTACAATTTTATAGTGAAACTTGCATGTTTTTATTGTGCTGTTCAGAAACTAAGATTCACTTATTCAGACCCCTTGTCTGTAGTGAAGCAGCTTTGTTTCTGTTTAAGACGGGAGTGATGCTCTGCACGTAAAGAGCAGACAGTGCTGTCTCTCAGCTCTCCAGATACGTCATGTGCAGCCATCAGCAAGTGCTGCTTCTGTCTCTCCTGCTGTCTTTGTCTACTAATCTAATTTAAAATATAGCTTTAGATGTAAGTTGAAAGTTATTGCTGAGCTGGATTAAATGAACAGGCCATTTAGACCACACTTCTATGTTTCATGTTGACATACACTCCTAGCTACAGGTAAAATGTTAGGTTTTAAAAAATACTCGAAACTAATCCATAGCTTCTCAAACTTTCCACATATTAAGAGTGTGTTCTGACAATATGTTCAGCCTGCCTGTCTGTTTCTTAGGTTCTGAGTTCCATCTTAATATTTCCTTTTGAAAGTCTTAAGAGCTCACACTCTGATGAGCCTGGAGGGTGTGTATGGACAGCAGACACCCTCAAGTCTGTGAGGTGTGCTTCTAATCAGATATCTCACTTTCTGTGGTTGTTGGTTTACCTTTTTTTTGTTTGGTTGGTTGGTTTTTTTTTTGTTGTTTTTTTGTTTTGTTTTGTTTTTTTGTTTTTCGAGACAAGGTTTCTCTGTGTAGCCCTGGCTGTCCTGGAACTCACTCTGTAGAACAGGCTGGCCTCGAACTCAGAAATCCGCCTGCCTCTGCCTCCCAAGTGCTGGGATTAAAGGCGTGCACCACCACCGCCTGGTGGTTTACTTATTTGTGTTACTGTCTTTGCTGTCGGGATCAGTTCTAGTAGAGATTGTCTACTGGAGGCTGTGTGATAAATTTGGGTCGAGTACAAAATACACACCTCTCTCATATACCATATCTAGCCTGCTTTCTAAGAGAAAAACAGTGGTTATTGTTTGTTTTACTTAGTTTTTTAAATCCTTCCAAGTCACTAGCAAGTAGTTGGCTGCCATTAGCCATGGAGAGTACAGAAAACCAGGAGAGGCTTTGTTGACTGAAATAGTATTTATGTGGTAATTAGAAGTTATAAATCAGTCTTGTGTGTTTCCCCACTTCCAGGTTACAATTCAACAAACATGGTGTGTTGCGAGTAGAAGGCTTCTTAACACCAAACAAGTACGACAGTGAAGCAATTGGCTTGTGGCTACCTTTGACCAAAAATGTTGTGGGGACCGATTTGGACACAGCAAAGTATATCCTAGCCAATATTGGAGACCACTTCTGTCAAATGGTGATTTCTGAGAAGGAAGCTATGTCAACTATTGAGCCACACAGTAAGAGCATCTCTTAGGGGGCAGGATGTTTGAGGTTCTACTTGACTTCTGTTTCTGACACCGAAGTTGCACAGATTTTATTTTCACCTTAGTCTAGGTGGATACTACCATGATATTGCGGTTTTCCTTTTATAATAGGTTTCTTCTGAGATGTTTTTTCTGGAGTTTGTTGTGAGACAAAGGTATAGCATCCCCTTTTGGTTTGAAGAATCAACCTGAGTTGTTAGTGGCATTTGCATAACCTTACCAGAAATGTAGGCTCACCAGAAGGTGGGATGAGACCTCAAGCTGATTACAACAAAAGATTCTTAATTCACAGTACATATTAAAGACAGTAAGACCAGATAGGCATAACCTAAGCCTCCTGAGTCCCACTTCGTGGGGCTAGGTCCCAAGCATTTGAGTGGAACCAGCTCAGATCGAGTCAGTTCTTCCCACATACTGGTTTGAAAGGATAGCTGCGAATGCTAGCTTATTTGAAACTGCCCTCTACTCGTTTGGAGCACTCCTTCACTATCAGGAAGCCTAGTAAGCTGCTGGGGTCAGTGTTTGTGATATGTAAGAGATGGACTGCCTTTGCATCATCACAAGGTAGTGTCTGGAAGGCTAACATTTTTTTTCTCTGTGTATGTGCTCTGGAGAAATACGATATCACGCCAGAAGTGCCGTATATCTGTCATTTTGTATTCTGAATAACCAAGCACGTTTGAATGGCAGTGTCTATACCATTCTTAAGAACTTTGGTTGTACTTTCCATAAACAACTGAAGCTAGCTAGCTTCAGCACAAAATATTTTCAATAAATGTGGATCCTGTTATTTATTTCTCAAGACTTTTAAGAAGATTTATATATTTTTATTTTATGTGTATGAGTGGTTTTGCCTACATGTATGCAGATGCACTGTAAATGTCCCTGGTGCTCACAGAGGCTAGAAGAACCCCAGGAACTGAATTGTAGATGGCTGTAAGCCTCCATGTGGGTGTTGGGCTAAACCTATATGCACTAAATGCTGGGAACTGAAACTGTTCTATCTAACCTTCATTCATACCCAGCACAGCATTCATTCATGTCTCAACAGAAAACAAAGTTGATTCACTCTAGACAAAGGAATTTGAATAAAGGGAATATTTTTAAACAATAGAAACATAAGTTTCTGTATAAAATTGCAAACATTAAAAAACAAATCAGATTTTCTCTTACATGCATACCTTAAGTTTGAAAAAAAAAAATGACATCAAAGCCACAGTGGGATTCTCTGTGAAGTGAGAGGGACTGAAGGGGGTGTGAGGGCGTGGTCGGTTCTTTACAAGAGCAGAAAGTACTCTAACTGATAGGATGAGCCATTTTTCCTGACCTACCTCCTAGATTGAAGCAGTGGAATCCAGACATGTTCCTGGAGATCAGAAACTCCTGGCATGACTTTGAATGCTGTGGGGACAGCTTTAGAATTACGCTACTATCCATGTGTTCAGAAGTCAGAGGTCTGTTTAAAGTTTCCTCTGTGCTCTGGATAGAGTAAGTGATAGAAGTTTCCCATTACACTGATGGGTTCCTTCTGGGTAGAAGAAGTGCATGTAAAGAAACTTGACTTCCAGTGACTGCTCTTGTGCCGGTCTACATTTGACTGCAGTGCATGGACACGGCTTTGAAATGTATTAGTTGCTTCATCCTGACTAACCAGACCTGCTTTAGGTTTTAAGTAAGTGATAATGGGGTTTTTCTTTTTTTGTTATTGTTGCTTTTTGTTTTCCCATACAGGGAGTTGTCTTTTAAGAGTATAATTAAGGAATTTTCTCTTTGTAGTGGATTTTTCTTTCTTGGTTTTATGATTATCCTGTTCCTCTTACATAAGAAGCTGGTTGCATTAGAGAAGGACATGAAATACCATGGGTGATCATGAGAGAGATCATCCTACCAAGAAGACTTACTCAGTTCCTACCTCAGCCCTGACAGTAAGCAGGTGTTCACCACAAGTGGCTAGCGACACTGTAATACAGACAAATTGGACGAAGCTCATGAAACCTTATAAAATGCCTCAAGTTCTTGATACTGTGCCTGGGCCCTTTCATTATAGTACAGTAGTAGTTCTTTGTTGGTTGGAATGAGTCAGTGTAAACTGAAACGTCATTTGGGATGTGTTCAGGGTAAAGAATTAATTCACGTTCACCACAGACTTGGTTATGAAAAAAAGAAATGTGTGTGTGTGGAACAAGAATGCAACAGTGTTGAACCAGTAGACACCGACTTGAATGTTGTGTCCAGTAGCATTGGGCTTCCTGTCTTCAGACCAGTGTTCCCCTGCTCCTACTCCTGGAAGCTTTCTGATACTTGATGTGGCCATCGTATTATATACTCCTCTCTTTGCTGGGGAGGGGCCTCCAGTTGGTATGTGTAGTCATGAAACCCGTTTCTCCAGTCAGTGTGGTCTTGGCTCCTGGAATGGAAAGTGTGGCTTTGTAGAGTCCTGGGTGGTTTCTTATTTTGCTGGGTATTTGGTTAGTGTGGATCAGTCCTGTGTACCAGCAAGTGTCATCTGTGGCCCTGCATGATCAGGTTTCTAACTTACAAGTGAAAGACATGACTTTGGTACTTGATACTCTACACTAACTTAATACATTGTTTCCTTCAGGACCTTTTAGCCTTTGTGAATTGAGGGCATCTGTGAAAATACTGATTATTGGTTTGCAATTTGAATACATTTTCCCCCTTGGAAAAAGTGTAGCCAGTGCAGCCTTGAGATTCTAAAAGAATTGGTGAGGTTGAAACTGTGGTAAGGATACCTGTGGGTGAGTTCCAGCTCTGTACCTACCACTTAAGCACAGTCACTTCCTCCAGGAGGAAGAACAAAGTCTTGAGTATGTCTGGTGCAAACAGACATGAGTAGGTGATGCTGACACACTTGAACAGGCATGCTGAGGGACAGGAGAGCTTTATGGGGCAGAAGCATCGGTGCTGAAGTTGAACAGACCAATTGGGAACTGTAAGCACAGGAGTCTCATACTCACACCTATGTTTGGTTTCAGAAACCCTCTGTACCTCACGACTAAACGGCTTATTGATTTTTGCAGGGCAGGTTGCTTGGAAACGAGCTGTCAAAGGAGTTAGAGAAATGTGTGATGTGTGTGACACAACCATTTTCAACCTGCACTGGGTATGCCCTCGGTGTGGGTTTGGAGTGTGTGTGGATTGCTACCGGATGAAGAGGAAGAATTGCCAACAGGGTGAGTGAGAACTTGAATCTCCTCTACTCCGATACACTGGACTTAAGTCTTTTGTTGGTTTGTGGTTGATGGTTTCGAAGTTCATAGAAAACAGTTACCACAAGTCCGTTATTTGCAGGTGCTGCCTACAAGACTTTCTCTTGGATAAGGTGTGTGAAGAGTCAGATACATGAGCCTGAGAACCTGATGCCCACACAGATTATTCCTGGCAAAGGTATTTCCTATGAGGCAGGGATCACACCCCACCCCCTTCACGTGTCTTGGGTAACTAACAGGGGCTTTAGCTTGCTTCTACTTTGTGTAGTCTAATTGTCTGATAACTTTTAGTGTTGTCCTAAAAGTACTCAAGAAACATGTTTAATATCCCTGTACTTTTAAAGCATAGCAGAAGGAAAGAAAATGTACATTTCAGAAAGGCGGGACAAAAAGGAGGGACCGGAACATCAGACTTCTGAGAAAAGCATTCTTAGGGGGAAGTTGTCTTCTGCTGTTGAGACTGTGCATGGTAGCTGTCTTTAGCATTTGCCCTTGTCCTCTGTTTTAGCTCTTTATGATGTTGGAGACATTGTGCATTCTGTCAGAGCAAAATGGGGTATAAAGGCCAATTGTCCCTGCTCCAACAGGCAGTTCAAGCTCTTCTCAAAGCCAGCCTTAAAGGAAGACCTGAAACAGGTATTGCTGCTAATGTTTGGTTCACTGTCCTTATGATTTCATCTGTTTCTCAGCTGACCCAAGGGCTTCTGTCACTGTGTTTGAAAGAAACACACAGACAGCAGTCAGTCTGAGGAGAAGAGGCTTCATTCATGCCCGCCTCTCATTCATTCACTTCACTTCTGTCTCACTCATCACATCACTTGTGTACTTTGTGACTTCTTAGTGTGTTTGACATTGTTGTTCCTTGAAAAGAAAAGCAAAATTGAAATTTTTAAATTTCAGTATATCAGAAGAGTTGAAAATAAGTCCTTCTGTTGCCAATACTTGATCCCCTCATACCTTTTTTTTGGTGATATACTTACCATCACATCCACTCAGAGCCTCCTTTCTTCTCTTACCCAGTAGTTATTGTTCTACCTTGTATTTTGGAATTAAACTATGTGTTTTCGAAAGCTGTATTATTTGGGCTTAGAAAAACTGTGGTGCTTGGTGCCACAACTGAACTTGAATGATTCGTGTTTTCAGAAAAGGTCTCCTTTGTCCTGGCTGTCTTGTTTTTTGTTTTTGTTTTTTCGAGACAGGGTTATTCTGTATAGTCCTGGCTGTCCTGGAACTCACTCTGTAGACGAGGCTGGCCTCGAACTCAGAGATCTGCCTGCCTCTGCCTCCCAAGTGCTGGGATTAAAGGCGTACGCCACCACCGCCCAGCCTTGTCCTGGCTGTCTTAGAACTGGGTATATAGCCTGAGCTGGTCTCAGACTCACAGAGATCTCTTGCCCCTACCTCCCTAGTGCCAGGACTAAAGACCTGGTGACTTAAATTCTTTTCTGCCATCTTCTGGCAGGGTCACTTTGGCCTCACACCCTGACTTTCTTATGCTTCACCTTGCTCACCAGTAAGAGCAGAGCACATGGTAGAGAGTACTGGTAACTAGAGAGGGCAGAAAGTGAGGGCTAGGACCACCACAGGAACCTGGCTATCCCTTTTCTTTCTTTTTAATATATGTGTAAATTCACCACAGCTGAGTAACAGTAAATGGTAAGTTCTAGTTGTTTGTGTTGGGGTTCTTTGAAGAGCAGCTCATCACATTTAAAGCTGGAGTCAAAGAGCATCCTGTGTGCTGGCTTCTGAGCCCCTCAATTTACTACGCACTTCATTCTCTGACTCAGTAAGCATGTTTTGAATGCTGCTGCTCTAAATATCTGCTGAGTTCCCAGGGAAAGTAGGCACAGAGCAATCAATCATTTTACACTTGGTATTTGGGGCTATAATGTGACTTTGTGTTAGCTATGTATTTTACTGGCAGGCTATTGGGGAAGAAGGAAAATGTCAGTCTTCTGCTTACATCTAATTCTCCTTTTAAATTTACAGACATCCTTGTCTGGAGAAAAACCAACTCTCGGGACTGTGGTCCAGCAAAGTTCCCCTGTGTTGGAGCCAGCAGCTGTGTGTGGAGAAACAGCCTCCAAGCCAGTCAGCAGCGTGAAGCCTACCTGTCCAGCCAACACTTCACCTTTAAACTGGCTTGCTGACCTTACCAGTGGGAATGTCAACAAGGAGAACAAGGGTGAGTTTCCCTCCTTCCTGAGGTTTTGAGCACATCCACTGTAGACTTAGCAGCTACACTTGCTGTGAGAGCAGGTCTGGGATGCTGCAACATGGAGGTTTCCTCCTGTCACTCAGGTACACACCCCTGAGAAGGGACTGTTGTCACCTCATACAACTCGGCTGAAGTTGAAATCATGTTTGGTGATAGTGGAGTGGTGCTGAGACTTCTTACTAGTACTACTGACACAGCTTACACAAAAATAGCACATTCTGATTCCTTTCCCCTTGTTTATCTCACTCCCTTTCAGTCCTGCCTCTTCCCTTCTCATTTCTTTCTGTTCTGTGTCCTATATTGTTTAACTAGGACTGTCTGTATAAGCATTGGTTTAAAACCAGCTCTTAGATCCTGCCGGGCTCTCCAGTGGTTGCTCTAGAATCTTAGTTCATCAACTGGCCGAGCACTGTGAACCACACACACACACACACACACACACACACCCACACGCGCGCGCACACACACACACGCGCGCGCGCGCACACACACACACACACATACACACACACACCCCATCCATAGCTAATTGTCAGGTGGCCTGATCTGTGTGGCCAGTGCCAGTAGGAGATAAGGCTGTGACTGATGCCCAGGGCTGTGTGATACTTAGATGACATTTCATAGGCTTTCTCCACATTGTCTGGTTCTTAGGATTTTTGTGTTCCCTCTTCCTTCTGTGTCTATGAGCCTGAGCTGTTAGACGTGTTTTAAGTGTTTGTTCACTTTCCGCTGCCCTGTCCTGTCGTCTGGTGCCCTGTCTTCGCTCGAATCCTTGTCTTACAGGAGTTGGACTTTGGGATCAGATAAAGTTAGATAAGATTTGAGGTCATTTTGCTTTCTAGAAAGAAAAGTCCAAAGTCAGTTGTTTTGTACAGACATCTTAAAATTTTTCTCAGTCAGCCTCGTGATGGTAGTGCATGCCTTTAATCTTAGCTCTCGAGAGGCAGAGGCAGGTGGATCTCTGTGAGTTTGAAACCAGCCTGGTCTACAGAGAGAGTTCCAGGATAGGTAGAAATAGACAGAGGATCCTTGTCTTGAAAAAACGCCTTAATGAGATTTGAATCCATAAAGGATTTGTAAGAATGACCATCCTCAGATATGCACTAAACATGTAAAAGCTGGAGAGGAAAGTACAGTGATGGAGAGACCTGGGAGGCTTAACTCTGGGCGTTTTTATAAATCAGACTCTGAAATTAAGACTAGAAGAAGGGGACAGCAGCAAGGGTTTCTCCTTGTCCAGCAAAAGTGCTCACAGCACACATTATAAATAATGATTTTGGGATAGGGGCTCTCTCACTATGCTGTCTGGTTAATCTGAGCTTAGTTGATCCTGTATCAGCCTCCTGAGTAGCTGGGACACATGTGAACACCATTACACTTGGCAGGACTCTTTTCAAAATTGTTTTAAGATATTCGCTCCGTATTGGGAATAAGATAAAGGTTCTTTTCCTTCTAAGCACTCTACTAGGAACACTGACCAGTGTGGTAAGGCCATACACAATAATAAATAATTTTTTAAAATATTATTTATAGTTCTGGAGACGGCTTCAGAGTGCTTGCTGCTTTTTCAGAGGACCTAGGTTCAATTCCTAGCATTCATGTGGCAGCTCACAAATCTGTAATTTCAGTTTTAGGGGATCCAGTACCCTCATCTGGCCTTCATGGGCATCAGACATACATGCAGGCAAGACACGCTCACATCCATAAAATAGAAATAGAAAAAATCACCATACTATTTTCTGGTTTCACTTGGGTATTTGATACAGTTGTAAAACATCAACTAGGAACTCTGACATATCACACACCATTAGTTTTTATTCTTTTAGGGTTTTTGTTTTGTTTTGTTTTTGTTTTTTTTGGTTTTTTTTTTTAATTTTAGAAGAAGAAAGCTATACCCTGAAGTCATTCTACTTACAGAAACTAATAAGGAATTTGCCTTGAATGCACATCTGAATGTTTTTATTTTGTTTTAGAAAAACAGCTGACTATGCCGATTTTGAAGAATGAAATCAAATGCCTTCCATCCTTGCCCCCTCTGAACAAGTCCAGCACAGTCCTCCAGACTTTTAACAGCACAATTTTGACACCTGTGAGCAACAATAATTCTGGTTTCCTTCGAAATCTTTTGAATTCATCCACAGGAAAGGTATGTGCTCCTTTTATTACTTGTACCCTTTATGAAGTTGAGAAGAGAAGATAACATGAATCATATGTCACTGCAGGTGTTCCATGGGCCCATAGGGATAGACTGAGACACTTTCGTCTTCCAGCTATTCTTTTTTTAACCCTGGTTTTCACTTTCTTAAACCTGAGTGACTAGCTTAAGGACTTGCCTCTTTACCTGGGTTCTCTAATTTGGTCTCTTATGGAAATTCGATGTGATGTGTGTTCATCATACAATTATAGAGATGTGGTTTTTTTCAACAGATTATGGCATATCTAAGATTTGTGTTTTTTATTAAATTCAGACAGAAAATGGACTAAAAAACACACCCAAAATCCTTGATGACATCTTTGCCTCTTTGGTGCAAAACAAGACTTCTTCTGATTTATCCAAGAGGCCTCAAGGCCTGACAATCAAGCCTAGCATTCTTGGCTTTGACACTCCGCACTACTGGCTGTGTGACAACCGCCTGCTGTGTTTGCAAGACCCCAACAATAAGAGTAATTGGAACGTGTTTAGGGAATGCTGGAAACAAGGGCAGGTAATCCTGGCCTCCCTCTGGTCCTTTGCTCCTTTGCAGACTCCTTGGTATTGTTGTTTCCTCTCCTCCTGTGTTTGTATTATTTGTTTGTGGTAGATGTAATTAGGACGGTATGTGGCTGTGTCTTATGATGTATAAACCGACTCTACTATACTTTTTCCCATTCAGAATTTTAGTGCTTTCAGCCAGCTGTTTCTTGAGGTTTGATGAACAAACAGGCCTGAGTTTTCTTGTGTGGTCAACCTTAACAGAAGTGAGAGTGACTAAGACACTGTTGTGATTTGAGGAATTTGACGAAATGCAATTTAAAAAAAAAAAAAAAAAACACGTATCCCACTTTTATGAATTAAAGCCTGTGCCAGGGGCTAGTAAGATAACTCAGTGGTTAAGAATGTTTGCTGCTAGCCGGGCGTTGGTGGCGCACGCCTTTAATCCCAGCACTTGGGAGGCAGAGGCAGGCGGATTTCTGAGTTCGAGGCCAGCCTGGTCTACAGAGTGAGTTCCAGGACAGCCAGGGCTACACAGAGAAACCCTGTCTCGAAAAACCAAAAAAAAAAAAAAAAAAAAAAAAGAATGTTTGCTGCTCTTGCAGAAGAACTGAGTTGGTTCCCAGAACCCATGTTTATATTGCCACTACCTATATCTGCATATCTAAAGTATCTGCCACCATCTTCTAGCTTCCAAGTGCACCTGAACAAGACATGCTCAGAGGCACACGGATATACATATAAATAAAAACAAATATAAAGAAAAATACAAAAGAAAAAACCCTGTGCTCTGAAGGTAGTTCTGCATGGGTCACAGCCATATGGTGTCATCTTGAAATTGGTGTATCATCCACTACAGTACCTGCTGTCAAGGGCAGCACTTGGCTCTTCAGTTGTGGTTGGTCCATTCACAGTGTTCACGGCCTTGTGGGTAACAGTTGTTGGCATATATGTCATGTTCATACATTGCAAGCCTGGTGCTGCTTAATCTAGGGATTATTACATAGCCTGAGAGCCAAGTGTGTAGCAGATGAATAATAAAGGTGTTCTGTGGAATAGAAGAACCAGCTGCTTGAAGAGGGGATGAGCTAGTAGAGGTCAGACTTCATCTCCTCCTCCTTCCTTTAGCCAGTGATGGTGTCGGGAGTGCATCATAAATTAAACACTGAACTCTGGAAACCCGAGTCCTTCAGGAAAGAGTTTGGCGAGCAGGAAGTGGACCTAGTCAATTGTAGGACCAATGAAATCATCACAGGAGCCACAGTAGGAGACTTCTGGGATGGATTTGAAGATGTTCCAAGTATGTATGAAAGACTGGTCAGGGGGGTTAAGGCTGTGTAAGGAGTGGACAGAAGAACAGCAGGAGCCTAAAGATTCAGGACTTCAAAAGGAACTGTCTTTTGGGTTTTGTTTTTACAAAGTTTATGCTTTTGAAGTGGCGTATTGGCCTGCCGCAGGTACTGCTGCTCTTGTAAGAATAGTTCTGACTAACCCTGATCTGGTCCAGAAGGTGGAGGTATAGTGAAGAGGACACAGATGGTCCTTCCTGAAGTCCCTGGACAGAATAGGAGGTGCTCTCAACCTCTATCAGAGCAAAACAAGTCCTTTCTAGTTCGTTGAGTTTGAGCCCCTGAGGGTTTTGATGCTGAGGGGAGGTGGGTAGTGAGTGACATTGGTACTTTCACAACACTGTGAGGAAAGCAAAGTTGGTCCCAGCGACAAGCTTTGTGTGTTCAAAAACAGGACCCCATAGATCGTAATTAATAATCTTTATTTTGCTGTCTCCAAGATACAGCTTAGTTTTTGTTGCCATAAAAGTAAGAGTTGGCAACTGGCAGGAATAAGATAGCTAAATTGTGTTTGTATGCCAAGTGGACTTCTTTGATTTTGAAAAATTTCAGATAAAATACTTCATTTGTAATATTAAGATATTAGCTAACTTGTCCTTTTTTGTTTCTGAATTATGAATAAATTCCTTTATTCTGGTTAATCTCTCCAGACCGTTTGAAAAATGAAAAAGAAAAAGAACCAATGGTGTTGAAACTTAAGGACTGGCCGCCAGGAGAAGACTTTCGAGATATGATGCCTTCCAGGTATGCTTTCAAATGGGAATTGAGCTAATTCTGTCCTTCACTTGGGGAATACAGAGTCTCTCAGATGGCAGGAAGCTAGTTTTTAAGGAAGTATAAGACAGCTTCATGGTTTTATTGGTTCTGATGTTTTTATATTGTGTGTGTACCTTTAGGAGATAGGTACATTTTTAATGAGATAGAAAAAGTAGTGACTTTAGATCTGGGTAGGAATGGTCTGCACATTTAATGTGGAAGTGCCCTGCTGTGAAGACTTTCAGGCTGGTTTTCAAGGCAGTCCTTGGATTAGACACACCCAGAGTAGTGTGTCATCCCAGAGTCTAGTTCCCCTCAGGAAATACTTTCCAGCTTTATAACCTGAAACATTCCAGATCATTTGGACACATCTCTGTAGCACAGGACGCACCCCTGTAGCATAGTTCTAAATACCAAGGCTAGCCATCTCTGTCTCAGATTTGGTCTTTTTGTATAGAAGGAACAACAGAAGTCCTAGTGTACTAGAGTAGAAAAGCAAGCTTGCTTTGCAAATTATTTGGTTTCTTGTTCTAGGTTTGATGATCTGATGGCCAACATTCCACTGCCTGAGTACACCAGGCGAGATGGCAAACTGAACCTGGCCTCCAGACTGCCAAACTACTTTGTACGGCCAGACCTGGGCCCCAAGATGTACAATGCTTATGGTAAGACGGAAATGTAACGTAGTGGAAGGAATAAAACAAGGTGTTTGAAAAAATGACTAGCTAGAAAGCGGCTGGACGCTGCCTTCATTCTTGTACATTTCTCTATTTCTTGGTCACATGTATATGTGTTTTCATGGCTACAGTTTTGCATAACGGCAGGTTGCAGTTTTATATCTGTCTTCAATGCGTAACTGTAATAGCTGAAACTTCATATTGTGTGGTCATTTCAGTCCTGATGGATATCTAGGTCAGTTTTCCTATTGTTTCCCACTAACATCACACAGTGTGTGTGTGTGTGTGTGTGTGTGTGTGTGTGTGTGTGTGTGTGTG
>NW_021604591.1:14397811-14415518 GCF_004785775.1 Grammomys surdaster
GTGTGTGTGTGTGTGTGTGTGTGTGTGTGTGTGTGTGTGTGTGTGTGTGTGTTTGCAAGTGCCTGTGTGTGCTTTGCAGAAGTTATGACACTGTAGAAGAAGTGAATATCTGAGAAGGTTTTGTCAATCAGTTTCTGGTTTGGTTTAGCCAAAGGTAGATCTGTTGTCCTAGACACCAATAGATGGCAGTGTCTGCAAAAGCTTTTCTTAGGAAAAACCTTGTGGGAATCCTTATGATTTGGGGTGGGGATTGTTGTATATAATCTTGGTTCCATCTGAGTTGAGGCTTCCTCAGTTTAGAGTCTGGTTGTTTCAGCATAACCCATGACTGGAATGGGTAGGTTGAGTAACAGTCAGTTATCCTCTTTTTGTTACACCCTCCATTGTACAGGGTTGTGCAGCTACAACAGCCTGCAGCTCCAGCTATGCCTTGAGCACTCTTCCTAGGAGCCTTACCCCAGTCTCTTGGTTACTGTCTTTCAGGTCTATGTCTGTCATTTTCTTGAATTTATAATTTTGTCAATACATTTTTCTGGGGCTGGAGAGATGGCTCAGTGGTTAAGAGTGCTTGCTGCTCTTCCAGAGAACCTGGGTCAGTTCGCAGCACCCTGATCAGGTCATACTGCTAATAACTCCAGCTCCAAAGGGTCTCATAACCCTTGACCTCTGAGTACATGTACACATGTAATGTACACGCAACACAAACCCCAAACATAAAAAACAAAATGTTTTAAAGATAGTCTATTTTTCTGCATAGTATTTTTTGTTCATAGTCTGCTTTTATGTTTTAAGTACTCTGACTTTTAAGATATTCTTTCATGTGGTCATATGTAACTTGTTTCATTCACCTTACTTTTGACATGTTAATTGCTTTTTTTTTGGTTTTTCGAGACAGGGTTTCTCTGTGTAGCCCTGGCTGTCCCGGAACTCACTGTGTAGATCAGGCTGGCCTCGAACTCAGAGATCTGCCTGGCTCTGCCTCCCAAGTGCTGCGATTAAAGGTGTGCGCCACCACCTCCCAGCAGTTAATTGCTTTTTTAACTTGCATTTTGTACTTTTTTTTTCCTTTTTTTTAACGCAGAGAAATACCTTTTAAATTCATTGGACGCTGCCATGTCCAGTGCAGGTGTTCTCATGCTCTTACACCATACAGTGGAAACCGTGTCAGCACTTTATTATGACTCTCTGTTCCACTGTCTGCCCTTTATATGCTCTCTTACCATTTAAAGCACGTCTCAAATTCCACCATTTGAACCCAGTGCCCCAGGCATTCATAGGGCTGGTGTTTCAGCAAAGTGGAGCTCCCTTCTAGGGCCCTAGGCGGCACTGAGACTACCATCCCTTGGTTTTAGCCATTCAGATAGCAGCCACTGAGCAAGCTAGAAATGAAACCTTTTTTCTCCACACAGTACAACCCTCTTTCTATGGTTACAAGAGGGAGAGTGCTGGTGTCAAAAGTCAGGACTGGCCACAGAGCAAGGTGAGCTGCCTTTTATGAACACACTATGAACACTAAAGAGAATTCAGTGCACTGAACAGTGTTCTCTCTTACTGGGTGGGGCTGCCTGCAGTTGTAGTGTGTGTGACAGCAACTACCAATGGACTCTTTGAGTGACATTGGCTGATACCTTTTATCTCTGAGCCTTCATTGGTTATGAACCTCAGTTTGCTTCTGTAAACATCCTTTGAGCAAATCCTGCCTGCAAGAGGTCACTTTACCACTATGATTTCTTGCTTATATTCTTAGTTCTAAGTATCCTGGTACACTCAGGCTTTTTCTTTCTTTCTTTATTAAGGATTGATCACTCCAGAAGATCGGAAATACGGGACCACAAATCTTCACTTAGATGTATCTGATGCAGCCAATGTCATGGTTTATGTGGGAATTCCCAGAGGACAGTGTGAACAGGAAGAAGGTAGGGTCTGAAATACTGAAGCTGGGGTGACTGTCTGAGCCAGGATACTCAGTTCACACTTGTTTTTTCTCTTGTTCTAGAAGTCCTTAGAACCATCCAAGATGGAGATTCTGATGAACTCACAATCAAGCGATTTATTGAAGGGAAAGAGAAGCCAGGAGCCCTTTGGCATATATATGCTGCTAAAGATACAGAGAAGATAAGAGAATTCCTTAAAAAGGTGTGCTGCTAACCCTGTGCCATATGAGATCATAAGAATAGCAATACTATAAATTCCCATACAATGCAAATCCGTACCAGTTGGATGGGCTGTCAGTAGTTGCTAAGAAACAAGGATTCTAAAAAAGGGGAGGCCTTGTCCTCTGTGTGTGTTTTCTGTTTTAAAGCATTTGGAGATTTTTGCTCTGTCTTGAGTTTGCCTGGTTATCATATTGTACCTTTGTTGTTGTTAATGCTGCCTTGAAAATATGAGCATTTCATTAGTTCATGAGTCAGTCCTTGGCCTCAAGCTCTCATGTTCTGAATGAGTTGCTGAAGTCTCTGTTAGTTTTGTTCTCATTTGGTGAGAGACCCAACTTAAATGATTGTCATTTAAAGGAATAGCAGGAACTGGGAGAAGTCAGTTTCACTGTAGTTGCAGGATGTTATGTGGCGGTTCCCAGCACTGGAAAGATAGTGCTGTCTCTCTTGAAACTTGTTCAGTGTTGAGGGTGCTGATTACAAACCAAGGATTTGTGACTGATACTCTTAAGTCATACCTGAGTCATAGGAACATTCCTAGCTCGTTTGTGGTCCTGACACAAATGGCTCTTTAATATCCAGTTGCTAGAAATCAGTTAAAGATTGACTATTTGACCTCTGGTCCCTTGATGATGTCACTTTTTAATAGTATGGTTTTCCAGACACTGAATGTAGAAAAAAGAAGTTTATATCTTTGGAACTGTTTGATAATTCAGACAGTAAGTACAAGACAAGTTGGTTCATTAAAAAGAGGACCTAAAATATTGTCAAAGAGAGTATACAGACTAAAGGAAGTGATAGCAGGAAGGCAAGATTTTTGTGATTCTCTTGATTCATTCTGTTAATGAACCGGTTGAATGCTATTTCTGCCAGTGGGAACACATAACCTAAGACAGCCTGATGTTGACTACTTGTATTTTGGGAAGGAGAAACACTCTTGTTGGGTTTTGACATTTGCTAAGTTGCTTATAATTTTTACTGTATTGTAGGTATCAGAAGAGCAGGGGCAAGAAAACCCCGCAGACCATGATCCTATTCATGATCAGAGCTGGTATTTAGACCGATCACTGAGAAAGCGCCTTTATCAAGAGTATGGAGTTCAAGGCTGGGCTATTGTACAGTTTCTTGGGGATGTGGTGTTTATCCCAGCAGGAGCTCCACATCAGGTTAGAACCAGTTATTATTTCCTGTTTATTGCCTTTCTGCTGTGACCTTGTGGACGTCTTACAGATGTGGCTTGGTGTTTTCCAGGTTCATAATTTATACAGCTGTATCAAAGTGGCTGAAGACTTTGTGTCTCCAGAGCATGTTAAACACTGCTTCTGGCTTACTCAGGAATTCCGTTATTTGTCACAGACTCATACCAACCATGAAGATAAATTGCAGGTAAAAATAGCACCAGGTCCGGGCCTTTGCTACCTATGGTTCATGATCCAGTAGTGACAAGGAGAGTCAGTGTATCTGGCCATGTCACAGTTGGGATAGCCAACTATCAAGTCCTGCCATGCATGCACTTGAGTGATAAAGCCACAAGCCCAGGGGAAGCTTCACCCTGGTCAGTGCTTAGGCACTGACAGTCTTTTATCTGTGGCTTAGCCACCAACGAAGTGTTCTGGAACACAGAACCTGGCCTTTTGTACTACAGTGCTTTTGTTACTTGTGGTAGAGCAAGATTGAAAGAACTGAACATTGGGAACAGACAGGGCTGTTGTTTTCAGAGACTTTGAGTATGGATTGTGCATATGTGTGCGTGGCAGCTCACATTGCAATCCCAACTTCACTAATCCAGAGTCTGAGGAGGGTTTGAAGGCCACCCTGAGCTATGCAGCAGCATCACAATTTAAACTAAATTAACAGTGAATTAATGCATATTGCTTCATGTTCCAGTGGTTAAAATCTGATACAACACTGTGCACTTAACCTGGCCAAAACTGATTGTAATTCTTCAGAGAAGGATGGTGTGGGTATGGCATACTGGTCTCCAGGAGCCAGAGGCCCTCAAATTACATGTTGAGTATTGACTTAAGTTCTAAGAGAAGTTCATGTATGTGGTGATGTTATTCTTGATGAGGAATTTTAGTTTAATGAAGCAGTCATTTTTTTCCTTCTGTTGCTTTAGGTGAAGAATGTTATCTACCACGCAGTGAAAGATGCAGTTGCTATGCTGAAAGCCAGTGAATCCAGTTTGGGCAAACCTTAACTCCTCTCTGCACATTGGAGATGAATTATTGGCAGCTGATCAAACTCTTCAGGCAGGATTCCTGTGGACTTTGAGATTTACTGTTACCTCATCTTCTTTTTTAAAGTACACCTGACTTGTTGAGGGTACTGTCTCTAATGTACATTTCTAGTGTTTACAGACACTAAATGTGTATATGTAGTAACTATTTACAGACCACGCATCCTGAAACTGTGACTTCACCTAGATCTTCTACCAAGCTGAAGACCTGCTGGCTCTGAAACAGTACTTGCAGTTACTCCCCAGCTGTTTGTTTGGACAGCTCATTTAAATGGATTTTTAACTATTAGGGATCACTGCAAAGTTTCATTGGATTTTATTTTATGTCCTCTGGAGCACCCTCCCCCACTAGGGTCCAGAAGAGCAATGGAGGAAGTGACAGCTAATGGTGCAGTTCTAAATATATTGCATAGGACTGGCATTATATAGCAGAAATAACTACTGTATAATTCTTGGGGTTAACCATCTTTAGTTAATGGAATTTTAATTTAAATGAAGCTTTGCTAATTTTAAGTGGTAAGCATTTTGCATTAAAATATTCATATAATATTTTGACTCTGTTCTCTGGCCTTTATTCTTTGTTTACACACCTCAAAAATAATAGGGTTAAAATATTGAATTAGATAATCATCATTTCCTGCTCATCTGTCCTGATTTTGTTAAGAGCCACCACCTGCTTGAAAATGGGAACTAACCAAAACCCAACTATTTACTGGTAACTGCTTCTGAACAGTAAGAGTCTTCTGGTCCTGTGTGTACAAAGGTGGAGGAGACGGTGTTGGAAGGGTTAGGACAGTTATACTTAAAATCCTCATCTCTGTGAAGGGGCAGCATTGGTAAAGAAGGCCACCCTTCTGTGGTCCCTCTCCTAGGCTGCTGTAACTGCAGAAGGAATTTATTAATGCAAGGCCTAGAGTGTAGGTGTCAGCCTTCCAAGTAGTAATACATTTCTAAATAAGTTTATAGGAAACAGTTTTTGAGGATTTCTTACATGCTTCTTTGTAGATTTGTAGTGGGGAAGCCACCTTCAAGCCTGCTGCTGTCAAAGGTTCCCATACAGAATTATAAGGGCTGTTATTCAGAGTTGAACTTACCAAAGAGCTACAAAAGGCAAGAGCCAGCCAGCAAGAACTTTAACATCCTCATATATACCTGAAGTTAGAGATTCTGGGCTGATCTAGTTCTCACTCTGGAATCTCTAGTATGTTCAAAGAAGAGTGTAGGAAATGTATCAAAGAGATTGTCACAATGGCCATGTTTGAATCTTCATGCAACTTTAAATGAAGCAGGATGGTTTCAGTTAGAAATTCAATAGAGAGGCAATGAGATGGCTCTGGTTACCGAAGTGTTTCTCAAAACCCACATTAGAAGAGGAGAGAAACAGCTCCACACAGTTGTCCTCTGACTTTTTCTCATGAAAGTCATAATGTCCCATATCCATTAAATCAGTAATAATGAAAATTATAAGAATAAAGTTCTGTGAACTAGATCACAGGGGTGGAGGAGCATTTACATTGAGTATCAGGAAACAAAAAGGATGCTAATTTTCCAGTATTTGAAGACATGTCATCAGATTGAGCAAACCTATCTAAACCAGAAAGGATATATTTCTAAAATGTAATAAATCTAAACTTTGAGGGAGATAGCTGAGTCTAAAGTACTTGCCCTGACATCAGGTCCTTAGCACAAGCAAAAAACCTGGGAATGGCAGTCTACCTATAGCCATAGTTTGCTGAGAACAGCCTAACCAACTACTAAGCCCCAAGTTCAATGTCATACTCAGGATAGAAAGTAAATAATTCAACACACTAGATATATGACCTTGCCAAATAGATAGGGACAGAAAGCATTTGTTGCAGACAACCCACAGAGCTGCTTCCACCTGCTTGCAACCTGAACTCAAGGCACTGTGAGTACCATTTATTTCTATCCTCCCTAGGCATCTAGCATGCACATGCAGACAAAACACTAAGGCACATGAAATAATGTTTTAGGCAGACAAAATTTTTAAGGCCGGCAGTGGTGGTGCACGCCTTTAATCCCAGCACTTGGGAGGCAGAGACAGGCGGATTTCTGAGTTCAAGGCCAGTCTGGTCTACAGAGTGAGTTCCAGGACAGCCAGGGCTATACAGAGAAACCCTGTCTCAAAACAAAAACAAAAACAAAACAAAACAAAACAAAAAAACCAAAGACAAAATCTTTAAATCTAAAAACAAAGTGGTAAGAGACTGAGTGAGGAAGGCATCCATCATTGACATAGCTTTCACATATCAAGGAACATGTACTTTATACAAAATAAGTGTGTTCTAAAAATGGTTCCCTAATGATGCCTCCAAAGTACTTTTATGTTGCAAAAATACTCATTCTGTAGAATCTATGCCTCAAATGTTAATAATAAATGTAGTATGACTAAAGCCATCAGAATGAAAAAAAAATCAGAATGAAAGCAATGTATTTGGAACTGATATACAAAAGTACAACTCAAAAAAACAGTGATTCAGTTTAAAACAGTACCTCGAATTTGTAACATGAATTAGCCATGGCTCTCTACTGAAACAGAACAGAATATATTGACTAAAGGGGAACTTACTAGCATGGCTTACAGGCTGTGTGGTACTGTAGTCCAACAATGGCTGTCTTGTGACAGAAAGGCTGAGAATCCAGTAGTTGTTTATCCACAAGGTTGGATGCCTCTGTAGTCACATCTGGAACTCAAGTCCTAGAGAATTCCAGAAGGTTGCTAGTCTTTCGTCTCTGTTGGGATTCTGAACAAGTCGGACATAATACTGTCCTCAGCCCAAAGAACAAATGAACTTGTCTTCAACAAGGAGGCCAAGTACACAAAGAGCAAAGCTGCTTTTGACAGCCTTTTATTGGGCTGCCACCAGAAATTGTGATCCAGATTTAAGGGTGGGCCTTCGTGCTTCAAATAATCTGATTAATGAAATCCCTCAGGCCAGCCCAGAAACTTGGGTTTTAGTCGACTTCAGCCGTAATCAAATTAACAACCAAAATTAGCCATCACAGACATATGAGAAGGTTTACACCAATCTTGGCATCATCATCATCATAATGATACAATAATGAATATTTAAAAGACAGACATGATACACCAGAAGTAGTAGTACACGCCTTTAATCTCAGCACTTAGGAGGCAGAGGCAGGTTCATCTCTGAGTTCCAGAACAGCCAGAGCTATGAGACCCTGTCTCAAAAAACTTAAAAAAAAAGATCAAAGAAACAAGCGTGTTGTTAAATCTCTAAAGACGTTCTTTTAAAAGCTGACAGCCTTCCAGTTCTATGGATGAAAGTTAAGAGGTGCTACAGACAGCTTGTAAGGTGTGCTTGCCTTGCATGAGGCCATAACCTTCCTTCCCCTCAGCTCAGAGGCCTACAGTACAGCTGCTCTCTGTGGAGTTTTCTCCTGGCCCAGCCCATACCAGTCAGTCAGTAGAACAGAGATTTGCTGCTGTCAATGAAGTTGGTGCTACTGACAGGAATCTCAAGACTCACAAGCCACAAAAATCTGTTCTCTTTTCAAAGATGGCTTTGATTGGCCCCTAACTCAAATCCACCCATCTCTACCTCTGGTGGGATTAAACATAAACCATCACACCAGTTCATTGTCTATTGGGTAATGCTGTATTCTCCAGGTGGGTACTTTAAAAGAAAAGCTTTAGTTTTGGAGGCTGAAGCCATGGATGCCTGGCCTCTGGTAAAGGTTACATGAGAGGTAGCAGCCAATCTGAAAGAAAAGAAAGAGAGAAGGAAGGAGGGAGGGAAGGAGGGAGGGAAGGAGGGAGGGAGTGGGAGGGAACAAGGGAGGGAGGGGAGGGAGGGAGGAAGGAAAGAAGGAAAGAGAGAAGGGAAGGAGGAAGGGAGGGAGGGAGAGAGGAAGGGAGGGAGGCAGGCAGAGAAGAAGGAAGGAAGGAGAGAGAAAGAGAGAAGGAAAGAAAATTACAAACCAATACTACTTATGAATATACACAGGAAAAAAGTCCTAGATGAGAAATACTAAGTTCAAATACAGCAAGATGTTCAAAATGGAATGACACAAATTGAAACATGTAAGGCCTGGCTAATTTAGGAATATCTACATAAACTAGTTAAACTTGATCCTGAGAGAGTGTCTCTGTGTGACTCTGCCATCCAGGAGCTTGCTCTGTAGACCAGGCTGGCCTCAAACTCAGATCCACCTGCCTCTGCCTCTGCCTCCCAAGTGCTGGGATTAAAGATGTGTGCCATCTCTGCCAGTTTTACACATTCTTTTTGAGACATCTTCAAAGTATAACATACGCTCAAGAAGTGTATAGTGGTGAAGTGTGTCAGTGATAAAGGCACTCGACACCCAACCTGACGATCTGAGTTCAATTCCTGGAACCCCTGTGGGCAGGTGGAGAGAGCCAAGTCCTGCAAGTTGTCTACTGACCTTCCTAGTGCCCATACACATGCACAGAGTACATGTTGAACTCCAAATCACAAACAAGATTCGCTGCTTTGAACATACACACGGAAGTGGCAATGTATCTAGTTTGGGTAGGAAACACTAGTATGTCTTTCTCATCACTTCATACAGAAGTCTGTGCCCAGCAATACCCCCCCACCCTCTTGTTCTATGGAACTTGTTGAGTAGACCACAATGGCTTTGGACTCAGATCCACCTTGCAGTATGGGTCACTGCTGTCCCTTTTCACCTCTCCCTCCCCTCTTCTACCTCTTTTCTTAACTGGCATAGCTTTAACTTACTGTCGTATCAGCCTTGAGGACTAGACAGTTTTTGCAGGGGAGATGCAGAATCACCAAATACCTTTAGGTTTTGTTTTCCAGCAAACGTTTGGTTTTTCCTTTATTCTGAAGTGACTGTTGCTGCATAGACTTTTTTCAGCCTTTTCTTTTTAAACCTTAAAAATGTTAACCTACTATTTCTTGGCCTCAGTGGTCTGTGGTTCTGTGATCTGCTTCTTCCTTCAGGATGACTGGACACTGCTGCACACCAGGCTGCAAGGATGAACTGTAGCCCTGAAAGGGTGGGGTCTGCAGGATCCTCTGGGAGAGGCCATGGGTGGAGAGGCCCTTCTCCAAGGATTTTACTGCTACAGCTTTAGATGGCATTGAGTGAAACAGCTGGTGTGTGTACACTACTCGGGGTAAACAAGGGCTGTATGTGAACCTTGGAGAGTGGGAAGTAGTTTTCAGGGTGAATGTAAGTCATTGGCTGGAGTGCAGGTTTTTATGGTGTAGTGGGCTTGAACTTGTAGGTTTGCCAAGGACTACTTGACTTTCCTCAGATAAAGGAAAAGATCAGAGGAGCTACCTGGACATGGTAGATGGTAACCTTAACTAACAGGGTTTCCCCACAGTGGTCTGTGATCAGAAAATATGTTAAGTCTTACTGAAGATCCCTTTACCTAAGTCACTTCTCTTTGGCTTTAAAAGATTCTTTTTCTTACATAGCCTCTACTGTTAAATATCCCAGTATGAGTCCCTCAGATTTTAGCATGCTGTTGTGAGATCGTTTTGGAATAAGCACTCCAACACCAGTGAAGAGTAGACGGAATGTCGCCAGGAGCTGCCAGGACAGGACCAGGACAGCTCCTGAAAGACCTCAGTGCTATATCCAGTTTGAATTCTCACTTTATGCTCTAGACCACAAGGTAGAGTGGGCAAGCGATCAAGAACTGCCAGGTAGTAAGGAAAGTCACACTTGCCCAAGGCAGTACAGACAGTGCTTTAAGTAAGTCACTTAATAGACCACAAAATCAGTATGCAATAATTGGTCTTTCCTACCTTACTTTGTCAACGCTGGGACTTTTGCTTCCTGGATGAGCCTGTTCACACTTAGGATTTCAGGCATTATTTCTTCAAATACTGTCTCTGTTGAGACTGCCATCTGTAATGTTGAGCTCAATGCGTTCACACTCTAGACTGTTGTCTTTTATGTAAATACTTGAGAACAGAAATAAGGATGGGAAGTTTGAAGTTTTTTTTTCATCTGCCTTTATGACAGACAGAGGAGGAGTCTCTGACGTGAGATAGAGAGGCTGGGGCAGGGATGCAGGAAGGGCATGACTGACTGCCTTGGGTGAGCAGTGTGAGCACTTTGAGCTGGAGAGCAGATGTTTCTGTTTACAAAGTGAGTGGGCTGGGGCTATACCCTGGTAATGTAAGTGCCCTGGGATTAAGTGCCAATTTTATTGGCAGCAAATGGGTCCTGATGGGATGGCAGAAAAGCCAGTATTTCTGTTGCTGCACCTAGTTTAACCACATATGATACAGGGACAGGTTGCAGATATAAACTGTTTCCAGTGGCAAAGGGAAAAAAGAGTACATGGCAGACAGCTAAAAGCGCTCTGCCTAGAGTGAAAACAGGGATGTGAAAACATGGCCTGTTCACTGAGTGCTGGGAAGAGAGGCTGTCAGTGTCTGCTACCCAGCTAAAGTCTGATTATCAACAGACAAACCAAAGTGCCCAGGATATGGGCAAGCTGATGCCAGTGTCTCTGTAAGAAGACTCACTGGCTCACTATCGAGCACTGTGGCATTCCAACACATCAGTTCTTCCCACTGGAATCCACAGATTCCAGGCAATCCCAGTTAAAAGATCGTTTGAATCTCAGAAAATTGATTCTAAAGTTTATATGAAGAGGAAAGAGATCCAGAATCACCAACAGAACTTTTTAAAAAGAGAATCCTTGGGTTGGGGGTGCACACTTTTAATCCCAGCACTCCAAAGGCAGAAGTGAGTACACCTCTATCAACTTGAGCCAGTCTGGGCTATAACAAGTCCCAGGCTAGCCAGGACCACATAGTGATTGCCTATCTCAAACAAGTCAAAGGGTGATCGTGTCCTGACTGATAATTTCTGTAATACTGCTTTGGCCATTGAGAAACTTTTCTTTTGTGGTGCTGGGAATTGAATCCATGCTAGGTAAGTGCTCCACCACTGAGCTACACCACCAGCTTTGGTTGGATGATTGGTTTGAGCCAGGGTTAATTATGTAGCTCAGGCAATCCTCTTGCCTTTGCCTTGCGAGTGACATAGAGTGTGTGTGGGCATCTGTCTCTCATATCTGCCTTGGGGTGGAAGGACAGCAGAACAGGGAGCCCAGAAGTATATCCAAACAATACAACTGATTAATGTTGGCAAAAACAAACAAACAAACAAACAAATGCAGCATATGTTACTTTAATCACCTGAGAGCAAACACCTAACAAAAATCAACCCAAAGGAGGAAAGACACTACTTAGCTCAGTCTGAGCCCAGGGCTGGTGGGCATTTTCAGTTTTTTCCTTTCATTTCTCCTATGCCCCGCTATGAGAGGTTGGTTCTTCCATACCTTGGCACTTCTCTCTGGAAATATCCAGTGGAGTATCTAAATAGACAAGATAACCATAATATATATGGCCACTTATATGGTATATATATATATTTACGAGTATGTAACACACACACACACACACACACACACAAAAATTAGACTGGCAGAAAGACAGCCTTTTCAAAGAAAGACCCTGAACTACTGGATATCCACATTAAAAAAAAAAAAAAGACAAAACAACAAACCTGTACAGACTTTAACATCCTTCATAAAAATGAACTGAACCTAGATTACAGACCTCAATATAAAACACAAGGACCAGTAAGTTGGCTCAGTGAAAAAACCACACTTCCTTCCAGGCCTGCCCATGTGAGTCCAAGCCTCGGAGCCCACGCTGTGGAAAGAGAACTGGCTCCTGCAAGTTGTCTTCTCACCTCCACACTCCACCACAATAGAGATGGAACTGAACAAGATAAATGACTAGGTAACAAAGAGATTTTAAATGACCCTGGATTAGGGGGCGTGTGTGTGTGCATGAATGAGCAGTGCTTGTGTGTGCCTGTGGTGTGTGTGCGTGTGTGTGTGTGTGTGTGTGTACCTGAAGACTGAATCCAGGACCTTGTGCATGCCAGGCCAGTATTCAACTGAGCTACACCACCTATCCCTAATACTTTTATAATTTATTTATTTTTATTTTATGTGCATTGGTGTTTGAGGGGGTCAGATTCCCTGGAATTGGAGTTATAGACATGTGGGTGCTGGGAAGTGAACTCAGGACCTTTAGAAAAGCACCCAGTGCTTTTAACTGCTGAGCCATCTCTCCAGCCCCCATACTTTATTTTTAACACCAAAGGCATAATATACAAAATAATTGAGAAGCAGGGTTTTATTAAAAGTAGAAAAAAACTTCAGCTTTGAAAAACTGTCAACAATGAGAGAACAGAACAGAGACTAGGAGAAAATCGGATAGATAATTGGTCCAAAAAAGGACCTTAAAACTGAATAATGAGAAAACAATCCAGTTTATAAAATGAACAAACACCAACAATGGAGAAGTACAGGTGGCAAGCTCGGTGTGGTAGTAGAGCAAACAGGTCATGAGTTCAAGGCCACTATTTCAACATTTTCAAACAAGATACAGAGAAGGCAGGTATAAAAACAGATGCCCAGTGTACTTCAACAGAAATCCCTCATGACAAATTGTGCCAAGGGCACAGAACAGCAGAATGCTTCCTCCTGGGAGGTGGACAGTATGTGCTCTGCACAGCTGGTTTACCTCTTACAACTCAGGCTTGTGCTGACCACACGATCCCATGGTTGAGCTCTCTGGTATCCAGAGGAATTAAAAACACACGGGGAAAACTGCTGCAGACATTGCTTCAAACTTCCAAACTCAGAAGCTGAACAATCAAGTCATGAATCCATGGAGGAACTTAAATCTTTATCACTACATGAGGGAAGACACACTAAAAGGCTGGAAAAGGAAAACCCATGGAGACAGTAACCAGGCCAGTGGATGTCAAGGGATTAGAGAGGAAGCAGTGGACAGCACATGGGGTTGTTTTGGGGTAACGAAGCCATTCTGTACAATACTGGTGGACACTGGCTGTTGTATTTTAGACTTCAGATAACAGCTGTTCTCATTTGTGAAGACTACAGGAGACCATGCATAACAGAAAGCTTCTCAAACTGTCAGACACAGTTCTACTGTTGGGTTATTTCTCAATGCATCTAAAGCATGTCCTGGTGCGTATGTTTCGATGCCTAATCCAAACCTCTGACTGGTTAGCTCTCAGTGTTCATGGTTAAGGCTATGTCCCTGTGCACAAGACATTTAGCTCCAAGAAGGGACGGAATGTAAGGCCTGACCCAGAGCTGACTGTTCTGCACGTCACTTGCAGGGGGGGAAGAGTGACTAACAGCTACAGATCCCCACGTACACACCAGTGTATGATATGGTCATTCAGCCAACACGGCACAGTAACAACACTCATCGGTTAAACAAATGACAAATGCACAAGAGTGGCCCCCACAACCCTTCACCGGCCCGTGAAGACCAGGACCAGCAGCTCCTGAGCAGAAGGCACTTCTGCTAAGCTCCCATGTCCCGATGCATGGAGACGGCACTTCCTCTTTCCAGAGCCAACACTGAGACAATCTGGGAGATCAATACCTTGAGTTCATTGCATGTGACATTTACAATGAGACCAAGAGCTAAAGCAGAAGTTTATTGACATCCACTTATATAGTATTTTACACATACACACCAAATATAAAGTCCTTGGCATTCAATCTACTCTTCTTAGAGTTGTTTCATGAGAAAATGGGATTCTTTGCCCTCCCCCAGGAAGATACTGCTGCTATGTATGCTCCTGAAAATAATACATTTGATTACACCGCCTTCATAAAAACAATCCTTAAATCCTCTGCAGACAGTGAAGATATACCAGCATAGAACCCTCTCCAAATGTAATGCTTCACAACAGAGGTGTAGTGCAAGAGATACAGGAAATGGTGACTCCTCAGAGGCCATATACACACCTAGAGGAGGATGCCAGAGAGCTAAGCTCCCAATTGGGTGGCCCTAGCTTCTGAGTGTGGCCAGCCGTGACTGCATAGCCTCCAGGTCCTCTTCATCCTCCTCCTCTTCTCCCTCTTCTGAGGCAGCCATCGCTCCTGCAGGTTCAGGCTCAGGAAGGGCATCAGTTACTTTACTGGGTGCTTTGCCCAAGGCTCCTAAAGGGAGAGTGAACAGCTTAAAACCCACTGCATACGGAACAAGGCCCGTGGCTTTATGACCTCCACTCACACCTGTACCAAGGCAATGGAGCTGCTATCTAGAGTGGGGCTCTGCTTCCTCTGACAATGCACATCTCAGCTGAGAGAAAGACAACAGCGGGATGGGGGGGACGGACTTGCTATGCTGCCCTTGAGTGATCCTCCTGCCTCAGTCTTCCAACTAGCTACTATTACAACAGTAATAACACATCCATGTCATCTTTATTCATAAAAGATGAATATCATAAAATCATAAAAATTTTCATTTCTAGACTACTTGGCATGGTGGTGTGTACTTGAGTCCACATACTTGGAGAAGAAGGGTTACTTTAGCTCAGGATTTTGGGGCCATCTTGTGCAAAATAGTGAGATCTTATCTCAAAAAAAAAGTCATTAATTCTGAAGTTCTTAATTTAAATTCTTGAATACTACCGAAAACCTAAATTTATTTTCTCTGAATAAAGTTTAAATGTTGAAGCCAGACTGGGTGGCACAGGCCTATAATCTCAGCTAACTGGGAAGCTGAGACAGGAGGATAGAAATCAAGGTTTACTCAAACTACAGAGAGGTCGGCATCAACAACTTAATGAGCCCTTTCTCAAAATAAAAGGCTGAGAATCGAGCTCAGCAGTAGCGTGTGCCTGTTTCATGTGTGTGAGGCCTCAGGCTCAACCCCCAGTGCCACAGGAAATAAAAAAGCCAAACAACCACACTGTTAGCCAGATTGGGGGGAGGGGGTGGACACCTGTAATCTAGTGAGGCAAGAGGAGTGTCTGAGACCACTGTAGACATTTGAGGCTTGGTGTGTTGCTATGTACAGTAATGCTAAATACTGGCCTCCTCAGAGACGAGAGAATCCTTGTGTATACCAAGTGATACTATGTAACCTCGCTCCTTAATTTAAAACTATTGGTTGAATAAAAATGCATACAGCCTATAACTGGGCAGAATGAAGGTAGATGGGGCTTCGGTGCCCAGGACTTGGGGTCTAAGGAGAGGCCACAAGAGGAGGAGCAGAGAGTGAGGAAAGAGGAAGACACCACGGGGTAAGGGGCTAGAACTGGCCTTGAGGCTGGCTAGATGGATTAGGATCGGCTCTGACAGGGAAGCAGACAAAGTAGCACCGAGGGTCGGCCCCTGCGCAGCTCGAGGACTGTTTGGGTTTGTTATAAATGTAAAGCTGTGTGTCTTTTATGTGGGCACTAACTGACCTGAGGATGAGCTCTGACAGGGAAGCAGACAAAGTAGCACCGAGGGTCGGCCCCTGCGCAGCTCGAGGACTGTTCGGGTTTGTTGTAAATGTAAAGCTGTGTGTCTTTTATGTGGGCACTAACTGACCTGAGGTGCGCGCAACCCCCAATCAGTGTTAATCACAACAGTGCTTATACAGCAGTGGACGACGACTTTATAACCACAGTAGTGGACTAGAAATCCAAACACTTCAAACACCAAAACACACCCAATAAACACAAAACCTCAAACTAGTTTCAAATTTTAACAAAATATATTTTCAATTACCTTCTGTCTCCCAATAATTTAAAACAAATAAAAATTAAATTTCACTATTTTCTGGAGCATAAAATTCAGAAAACTAAAAATTAGCAACAGAAGTTGAAACTTTTTTTTTTGCCGGGGGGTGGGGGATGGGGGGTGAGACAGGGTTTCTCTGTGTAGCCCTGGCTGTCCTGGAACTCACTCTGTAGACCAGGCTACAGGGATTAAAGGAGTGCGCCACCACCGCCCGGCAAGTTAAAACTTTTTATTTCTAAATTTAACATAGACATGTTTTACAGTAATGTCAGGTCTATATTAACTCAAATTCCTAACAGCTCTTTTCATTGTGAAAATTAGAAACTAAAAATCCTTCGTTTCTTGAAAACTAGTTATATAGCTTTACTGTACTTATTCCTTAAGAAATACCTTGTCGACTCCAAATGCAGATGCAGCCAGTGTTGACTGACTGGGGGAGAAAAGGGTGACAGGGAAGAGTTGGAGGGCTCTCCTGCTCATACCTGCTGTGATTTCAAAGAGGATTCTGTCAATCTCCGTTTCCGCTGCCTCTTCCATTTCTTCCTGATCATCCATGCTTTCAAACGTATCCTCTAACATCTCCTCTATGATTCCAGCCTGAAAAGAGAACAAACGCCACCTCCCTCAGTGTTACATCTGTTCCCACCAACACCCCTAGATAACACCCAGAGAAAGTTCTAGGCTCTCTGAGTCTAGTCCACTTTTCCCAGGTGGCAAAGAAAATACTGGGTGATGGCCTCTCTACAGACAAGGTGTAAGAGCATATAGTGCTCTAAATTTGCATCCGGGTTGGAGAATGCAGCCACTGGTAGTAGTTCCTGCATTAACCTTGACTTAGACAGCAGTCCTCAGGAACCTGCTGAAAAGATGAACAAAGACCCTTGAGCTGCTTCAAAAGCAACTCCTTAACACAGCAAATACAACCTGAGGGGCAAAGGTTAAAACAGGATGAAAACTGGCTGAAGTTAAGAGAGACACCAGAATAACAAAGGCATGAGCAGGGACAGAGTCCAGAAAGCATTCCAGACACATCCCGGCATGCCAGGCCCCAGCTACTGGACCAGGTTAATCTGGTAGGTGTGCTGAGTATCAGTTAGTCACCAAACACGGATCATCTCCTCTCAAGAGAAGCCACCTACAAAGCAAAACCAGTCACTTTACTAGAAGCCTCTGCTGTGCAGTCTAGCAGTCTGCCTTCTTTCCCAGAAAGTAGCAAGGAGGTGGGGGGATGGCTCAATTGGTAAAGTGGCACAAAACTTGAGGACCATTTCCAATCCCCAAGCTCCCATCTGTGCCCAGCACTGGGGAAGGAGGGTGTCTTAGCACTGGCCAGACTGACGAGCTTCAAATCAGTGAGATTCTGTCTCAAAAAAAAAAAAAAAAAAAAAAAAAAAAAGTGAGCCCGGGCGGTGGTGGTGCACATCTTTAATTCCAGCACTTGGGAGGCAGAGGCAGGCGGATTTCTGAGTTCAAGGCCAGCCTGGTCTACAGCATGAGTTCCAGTATAGTCTGGGCTACACAGAGAAACCCTGTCTCAAAAAAACAAAAAAGAAAAAAAAAGTGAAGATCAATAGAGAAAGACAGCAGATGTCAACCTCTGCTTCCACATGCACACACACAGTTCTCAGACACACCACATCCCCCCCACATGCACACACACAGTGCTCAGACACACCACATCCCCCC
>NW_021604591.1:14415918-14451402 GCF_004785775.1 Grammomys surdaster
CCCACATGCACAATTGTTTATTCACTTTACATCCCACTCACTGCCCTCCTCCCACTCACTCCCTCCCACAATCCATCCCAATCCTCCCTCCCCCTCTCCTCTGAGTGAGTAGGGCTCCCCCCAAACACAATTTTTTATTTTAAAGAAAATAGGACCATGTGGCACAAACGGCTCTCCACAGCCCTGCAATTGTCCCCAACTTAACACTTAACAGTGTCCCCAACTCCAGATGAGGCCATTCTGTGTCTGTTAGAGCAAAGGGTCAGACAAGCACCGTCCCATATCAGAAAGAGGCCCCAGACAAGAGGTCAGAGAAGGGGAACCTCAGTAGCCTTGCTGAACCAAAAGGCACAGCTTCTTGTCTGCACACCTGGAGCAGGGCAGTGATGGCTCTGGCCTCTGCCCTGTCCCAGCAAGCCACTTACCTTCCAATCTTTGTGCTTCCTGACCCCTGAGGTGACTCTTTAGACATGAATCTAGCTAGTATCTAGCTCAATTTTAGCCAATCCAAATAAATAAACTCATACTCATGGTCATAAAGACAAAGCCCAACAGCCTAGCTAGCTGATGCTGAAGTCTACTGTTGGACAACCAGCACTTTGGAGGCTGCAGCGGGAAGACTGTTTGTAGCCTGGGCTACACATTAATTAGGACACTCTCAGCTAAGACAGTGAGATTCTATCCTAAAACAAGATAAAACTCCACAGACCAAAACCATAGTAAAACCAAAAAACTCAACCAAACAAAAAAGAAGGTCAATAACTACTTGTTAATTGGTTAAAGTACTTAGCAGAATCCAAGTTGTAGCAGCCCTTCTCAGTCTGGAGAGAGAAGCCATCACTTAACTTATTCACTTAATAGCAGTCACTCATCAAACTCCCAGCCTCTACCACAGATCTGGGCACTGGGGACAAATGCAACGTCTAGGAGCGTGCCCCTGCTCTCTCAGGTCTGGTCACCATGGACAGCCTCAATATGCACCCATCCACTACCACTGCTAGCACCCAGTTCCCAGAATCTACACTATACAAGCTTCCTCCACACCGTACCTTCAGTGTTCACAAACCACTGTGAAAAAGAGCTTAGAGGTTTGTCTGAATAAACTCATTCCCTCATGTCTTGGTGGCTACGTAAGTTAGATGTGCCAGCCTGGAGTTACTCCAAAATCGCTTCCTAACCCACCTCTATAAGCATAACGACCACTAGCCCGGGCATACACCACATGTAAAGGACACACCCTTCTGATCTATTCCCTGCTAACTGCTATTGCCGAAACATTTTCTTTCTGAAGAGCTAGGCCCTGGGCTTTTCTATTTTCCTTTCTGTTCTTCTCTAGCCTCTTCTGCCCACTCTCAGTGTCCAGTGTGTGGTTTCACTGTCACAGATGAAACATTCTGGATAGTAAGTGGAGATCCACATACAAAAATTTAAGTTGTATACTCTTGGTTGTCAGACCACAGGTCTAAACTACAAAATAGCACTTATACAAGATGTCACCAGGTCCAGACTTATAATCCAAGAGACCTTGGGCTGCTTGGCAGCTTCAAGATTCAATGCCCTGTGTGAAACAGCTACCCCAACTGAGTACCTGAAGATCAAGATAGGCCAAAATGCCTATCACTTGTGGTTCACTAGCAATGCCCTCCTCTTGTCCCTGGCCCGGTGTGGAGGCCAGTAGTATAGTTACTGCCACAGCCTTATCCTGAAGGTGACAGGTACCTACCACTTTCCATCTGTTCTCAGTCTCTCCGTTTTGTAATTAAAAAAAGCCATCAGCAATTACAGCCTGCAGGCCAGATCTGGGGTTTGTAAACAAAGGATCTTTTACATTGAGACAGAGGTGACTTGCTACAAGAACGGACATCAAAGCCTAACACGATTTGTTACCTAGCAAATTTGTTACCTTGCCAGCTTCACCAATACTCTTACTGCAGACAGTGAAATTAATATTTCTTTTTGTCTCTTCTCCTGTTGGAAACTTCAGACTCCACGGCTAGATGTTCCCTATCTGGAGATCTGGGCATTCTTATGCCTTTTCTCAACACTAACAATTCCACCCAGCCTCTGAGATGCTTTGCAAATTCAATCAAATAACATTTGCTCCTCTTCTCAGAACACTTTCGAGAGCATCCCACTCTCAGCCACACCCCTACAGCTCCAGCTCAGCCCCTCAGAGGTTTGTAGAGAAAGGACAGCTAGCCCAGTCACCTTCATCATCTCTTTGGACAGCTCCCGCATGGTGGCCTGGATTTCTGGGATCTTCACAAGACTCTGCATTGCCTTCATCACTTCTGTGCTCTTCTGCAGAGAACCAGCTACTCTTAGGACCGCTGAAAAGGAAAGGCTGTATCACCCAGGAGTGTCCAAAAGACAGAACACAGAATGAGAGAGCCCAGCTCAGGCCTGCTTCTAGCACACGGACTGTCAAAGTTACTGCCATGCCTTCACGATACATCATTGTGCTAGATGTCTGAGAGGTCATTCTTTGAAACTGACTCCTACTTAGGTATAGTGGACAGTTTTAAGTCATCTTGACATAAGCTAGTCATCTGAAAGGAGACAGTCTCAAATAAGAAAATGCCTCCGTAAGACTGGGCTATATGCAAGCCTGTAGAATATTTTCTTAATTAGTGACTGATAGAGGCATACCCATTGTGGGTGATGCCATCCCTGGGTTCTATAAGAAAGCAGGCAGAGATACACAGAGAAACCCTGTCTTGAAAAACCAAAAAAAAAAAAAAAAAAGAAAGTAGGCTGAGCAAGCCATAATGAGCAAGCCCCCCCCTCCATAGCTTCTCCATCAGGTGCTATCTCCAAGTTCCTGCCCTGCTTGAGCTCCTGTCCTGACTTCCTTTGATGGTGAACTGTGATGTGGAAGCAAAAGCTGAATAAACCCTTTCCTCCCTAACTTGCTATTGGCTGTGGTATTTCATCATAGCAATAAAAAAACAAATTAAGGTACTAGGATATATGGTGTGAACTCTCTGAGAGTCACACCAATGAGCCACTGTGGAGGGTGGCCTGAAGGTCTGCAGTTGACCATTAGGGAGGGAGACTTAGTCTGACACCTGGAAACAAGTCACAAATGAAAGGCTGGGCTCAAGCCTAAGGTTCCCCAGTGGGAAGCAGAAGGCTTCCAGCTTAGGCAAGCAGAGTCTTCCATCCACTAGATGACAGTGTCTCCTCTGTGAAGAGCCTGTTGTTGCTGGTCCTCAGAAAAGTGAGATAAACAGAAGTAAAACAGAGAACTTACTCTGTGGGTCAACACAAGGCTACAGTTCCTTGCTAGGGAAAAGCCTTCTGTGACTTAACACTGTATACATCTTCTTTGTAAGGCAGTGTCATAGAAGCAATTGACTGTCTCCCTCTGTGTGTCCACTGCTAACATGTCAAGTGACAAGTGAGCAATGTTCCCAGTGTGTTATGGAATTCCATGAGATCTAAAGTTCTTAGAGTCATTCACTACTACAAAGCAAATTGCTGGCTAACAGTTACACATACTTTTCCTGTACTTCAGTGTCTAGTTAAGCCAGCAGACACTGAACACTTAACCTCAGCAGAGTCCAGACCCTAGGAATCATTCTTATCTAACAGAAAACATGAGTGAACAGGCAAATGCCTGTCTAAGGGGCACCGAGCATTTTCCTACATAAGGAAGCGTGCTTCAATTCTCCGACCACGGGGGTAGGAAAGCCAAGGGTTAATGTACAAGTAGCATTAGAAGATGGCTCAAGATCTGTGCAGCTGAGACAAGCAGTAACGCACCTATGCCATTAGGAGGAAAAAAAGACATTAGAAAATACTAAAGTTGCTGGGGAGTTGGCTCAGCAGGTAAATGTGCTTGCTGTACAAGCCTGCGGATCTGAGTTCAAATCCCCAGATCCTGTAAAAAGTGTTGTAGGGGGAGAGACAGGAGGATTGCTGGCCACCACCCCAGCTCCAGGATCACAGAATGTACTGGCCGGTTTTGTGTCCAAGTGATGTAATCTAGAGTCATCTGAGAGGAAGGAGCCTCAGTTGAGGAAATGCCCTCATAAGACCCAGCTAGAAGGCATTTTCTCAATTAGTGATCAGTGGGAGAAGGCTTAGCCCATTGTGTGGGGTTCCATTCCTGGGCTGGAGGTCCTGGATTCTGTAAGAAAGCAGGCTGAGTAAATATGGGGAAGCAAGCCAGCAATCAGCACCCCTCCATGGCTTCTGCATCAGCTCAAGCCTGGCCTGTGTGAGTTCCTGGCCTAACTTCCTTCAATGAACAGTGCTGTGGAAGTGTAAACTGAATAAACCCTTTACTCCCCGACTTTTAGGCAATAGTGTTTCATCAGAGTGGCAGAAACTCTGACCAGAAACCCTGTTTCAAAGCAATGGGCAAAAGGTGCTAGATCAGGATACCCAATATCCACTGGCCTCTGCATACTCACAGCTGTGTGCACCTGAACAGATGTGCATACACGCTCACACACATACCCAAATACAGAAAAAGAAAGAAAATCCTAAACTTGTTGTTGATCATTGTTCAAATGTGTGTGCGTGTGTATGACACACACACACAGGTAAATCCTGTGTGGGTCTTAAAATTATAAAAACACAGTGTCTGTGTGGCCTGTGCTTTATCTTTGCAGCACAGAGTACAGCAGCAGTTCAGGTCACTGATTGAGCTGGAATGTAAGAAGTGGAAGATAAAGCTGTCCCAGTTTCAACAGCATGGGGCCTGGTGAGGTGATGAGGAGTGCCCAGGACTGTACGGGTAACGTTTTTTTGCAAAGGGGTAGTGCGGGACTCATAAAGCATGCTAGTTCTAAGAGTCAACTACTCCAGAGGGAGCAGTCCTGGCTCTTCAGCCTCCTCGGGCTTTCCTCACACACGCTGCTTCTTATGAAGCCACTCATCATGAGGCCTTCCCAGAGGCCAAAATGATCAAGTTTCCAAACACCAAAACTACAAGCTACATAAACCTCTGTATGAAGCACCCACCAAAGATACTTTGTTACAGAAACAGAAAATGGACTAAGACATATGTAAAAATAGTGTCAGGAACTAACATTCTCACTGCTTCTCTTTAAGCCGACACTACAACTTCATGATGCCAGGCTATACTCCTGAGCTACAGCTCCCGTCCAGTAAATACCTCTTTTGGAGGGAGTTTGTTTTTAGTTTGTTTTTGTTTCTAGACAAGGTCTACTTTCAACTCATGACACTCCTTCTGTCTTAGCCTCCAGGTGCTATGGATACAGGCAGGAGCCCCATCCCCAACCACTTCTTTTCAGCACGGTCTTAGCCTTCACAACTACTCAGGGGAAAAAATAAAATGCATCCCAATAGGAAAGGAAGAAATGAAATTTCTGTATGCTGACGTCATGATATTACACTGAGAAATTCTTAACTCAGAAAACTATTAGAACTGACAAATTCAGTAAACTTGCAGGATTAAAAAAAATAACATAAAAATCTGAAGCAGTTCTTTCTCTTTGCTTCCTGGCTTCTGGCCAAGGTTTTATCTTACCTAAAGCTCATAGCAACAGGTTCACGTACCAAGGACAAAACCCTCCAGATCCATGAGTCAAAATAAACATCCTAATAAAACAATCTGGTTCTACAAACAAATAATGAGCCACCCAGAAAGAAACAAAACAATCTCATTTACAACAGAAACATGAAATTTTAAATATTTAGGCACTTTTACCATAAGAATGTAAATTAGTACTGCTATTACGGAAAATGATACGAAGGCCATCTCTGTTTGCATATAAATAAAATTCCAGCAACTGGGAGGCAGAAATAGGAGGGTCACTCTAAGCTTGAGGATAGTCTAAACTCACACAGTAAGTCCTAAGTCACTAGGCTACATAATAACCAGGCTACAAGACTGTTTTTGTTAGGGACAGTATTGCTGTCATGAAATACCATAACCAAAGCAACCTGGGAAGGAAAGGGTTTAATTGGCTTATGTATCCTAAGTCATAGACCACTGAGGGAAGCCAGCATAGGAACACTAACAGACCAGGAAACTGGAGGCAGCAGCCGATAGAGAAGTTATGGAGGAGTGCTGCTTGTAGGCTTGCTCAGCCTGCTTTCTTATAGAGCCCAGGACCAGCCCAGGGATAGCACCACCCGCAGTGAGCTGGCCCTCCTCTCATCACTCACGGACTGAGAACAAGCCTTATAGGCTTGCATACAGCCCGCTCTTATGGAGGCATTTTCTTAACTGACGTTCCTTCCTCTCAAATAACTTTAGTTTGTGTCAGGATAACAAGTCAATAATAATATATACTTCTAAGTAACATACAGTGGGGCTAAAGGCACAGCAGAGAGGCAGAGGCCTTGCTTAGCTTATGCACAGCCCAGGGTTCAATCCTTAGCACTGTAGCAATCTCAGAGGGCCAGGCAAGAAAGATGAAGCACATGCTAACTGTCCTAGCAGATCACAGCCACATTTTATCCTGGAAATGTAATTATGGTCTGTCAATCAGAAAATAAATGCATGCCAAGTACATGGGAAAGCATTTCATTTGAGGCTCTGTAACCACACACGTGTGCGTGCGTTCATGTGTGTGTGTGTGTGTGTGTGTGTGTGTGTGTGTGTAAAATAAAATGTTTGACTAAAATCAAAATATGGCAGGGTAATTTGGATGGTGTCCTGAAAGGAGTTATGATGAAGAAGGGGCTGTGGCCCCCACAAGTAAGGAAGGTAGAAACATACTGCATCTCTGACAAAGAGAACTACGTTCTGACATGTGGTGAATGTACTGTGATTACTTACAGGAAGTAGACAATAGCTGCATCTATTTCAAAATCACACAGGAAATGGAGAAGCTGACTTCCTAGGACAGCCCATGCCAGAAATACAGCCCCAATGAGACAGTGATCTTCCACTCACACGGTCATCTTCCCAGAGCCAAGGACACCATAAACCTATACAATGTATGTGTTACCCACAATGTCACCCCTGTTGGACAGAGTGACACCATCCTCCTCCTCTCCTGTAACAATCGCCAGGTTCTGTATGCAGACAAAGTAGGGTTGATGCCCTTTGTTCAAACAAAGTATGAACATTTCATTTTACATATTTCTGTTGTATTTTAAAATAATAAATCCATACACTAGGTACTTAGATATGTGCAAGTATTCTCTAAACTTTGTTAGAAGGTGTGTTTAAGGCTTTGCAGTATAATTTATGTCACAGTTTTTTCCATTTTTAAGGATGAATGTTATTTTGTATGGTATATGTGTACAAATATATGTTGTGTGTGCCCTGAGTACATAAGGAAATCCCAAACACTGGGGTTTTTCTCTAACGCTATTCACATTCTATTTTGAGACAGGGTCTCTCACTAAACATGAAGTTTGCTGTTTTGGCTAGGCTGGCAGGCAGAGAGCTCCTGGGATCTGCCTCCACCCCATACTAGGGGTATAGGCATGAGTGGCCATGCTCAGCTATTAATGGGTGCTGGGAATTCAAACTTACGTCCTCTTGTTTGTACAGCACACTTTTACCCACTGAGCCATCTTCCCAGCCCCAAGGCTGAATGATATTCTAATATGTATATGCAACATTTTATTTATCTCTCCATCCACAAATGGGCATTGACATTGCTTCACCCTTGAGCTACTATGAATCACATACAAATATGTGATGGTGCACATATCTGTTTATGCCTCTGCTTCTCATTCTCGAGTATATACCCAGAAGCAGAACTGTAAGATCATATGGTAATTCTATTCCTGCCCCACCTTTGAACCTCTTCCTTAACTCTTGTCCCCAATCAAAACATGCTCATCATCTGTCTTTTTCTGCAAGCAGCTGCTGTCAGAAAGCTGTTGCTTGCCAAGTATCTAATCACAACAATATATTAATAGCTGACAAAGGGTAACATCACCCACCTGGGAACAGCTACATTTTAATAAGAGAACATCTTAAGGGGAAAAAAAAATCCCTTCAGAGCAGTCACAGGCTAGGGCTGGATACAGAGCTCTAGGGCCAAGACTGGCAAACAGTGCTTAGAAACTCTGGTTATATGCCTTGCTTGTTTCCCACTCCCAAAATGGAGCCTTCCCTTTGCTTCCTTCTCAGATTCGGTACTGTTGCCCCTCAGCTGTATTAACTCTCCCAACGTAAAACAGTCTACCGTAGTCACTGATCTCAAGGAGCTAGCCCCGTCAGTCCCAAGTGAACCTTCTGTTGTAGCAGCATGTTTTCCTCCAATGAATGGCCTTGCAGTCTCGCCAGGCTCCCCTCCCTCAAGCTTGCTTAGTCTTCACTAAGGCTTTTCACTCTCACTCAGACTGCCCTTCCATTCCATGCACTGATTCAGACACTCACTCCATTCCACTTCCTCTCAGGTCCTAGGGCCTCCATCTTTGGCATCAGACTTCCCTGAGCCTGTAGTCTGGGCTCACAATAGCCCAGTTAGTTCTCCAGACCCCAGTATGAGTTAAATCCTTTACCTAACTCTGAGAACTCTGGCTTCAACCTTCCTTTCCAGCCCCACTTTCCAACTTTCTCCTTAGCGCACTTGTCAAACTATCTTCTGAACACAGCCTGAAATACTTCCGTTGTCTCTGTGCAATTACTCCTTCCACTTAGATTCCTCCCTCCATCTCCCAAATATCTCCACTCAACTCCACTGCCCGTTATCTCGACTGTCACTACAACAGGCTTCGCTTTGAGCTTGTCTTTAAAAATCAGTCAGGAAACAGCTGTAAAAACAGTATCTGCACCTCACTGCCCATCCTTTACAGACACCTCTACACCCCCTGCTCAGAGTCCCAAACTCCCAGGTCTTCCTTTAGTGTTGCAAACACTGTTCTCTCTGACCTCAGGGCCTTTATACAAGCAGTCCTCTCAGTTTGGAGTAAGTACCACCCACCCCTCCTATATGCACGCACGCACGCACGCACACACTCGTCCTCATATCCTGTTTCAGACTTCATCAGGGCCTGAAAACATCCTTCCTTGATTCTCTACTTCCCCTTTACAGCCCACAGGTATCAAGCAATTTGCAATTATAAACATATATTGATTTGATCAAGATTATTGGTTTTTTTAACTAAATTTATTCAAAGTATTGCTTTCTATTTGAGTCCTAAAAAAATTGTGCTTATACCTTTCAGAATTTAATCACAATTAAAAAAAGGGAGGGTGGGGGACAGCAAGATGGCTCCATGTGCAAAGGCGCCTACCAACACACTGATGACATGACTCCCTCCGTAGGATCCACATGACAGGAGAATTGACTCCCAAAAGTTGTCCTCTGACCTTCACATGTGTGTTGTTCATGTATGTTCCCACAACACATGCACAGCAAGTAAATATATAAAAAAGTAAATGTAATACTTCTTTTTGTTATTAAGAAAAGAAGACTGAACGGATGGCTCAGCAGTAAGAGCACTTGCTGCTCTTGAAGAGAACCTGGATTTGGTCCCCACCACCTACGTGGCAGCTCACAATTGCCTTAACTCTAGTTCCAGAGAATCAGGTACCCTCCTCGGACCTCATGGCATCAGGCATACTGTGGTACACACATATATATGCAGGCAGGTAAAACATTCATGCATATAGTACGTACATACATACATACATACAATCTTTCTTTAAAAAAAGAAAAGTAGAGGAAAGAATATAAGAAGAGAGTAAGGAAGAAAGTCTGGATTTTGCTTTTCAGCTCATCTGCATGAAAAGACCGAGTAGTGACTGATGAAGCCTACACTTAAACAGCCTAACCCATCTCTCCCCACTCTGACTCCCACTCCTCACCTAGTTCTTTTCTATTCATGCATTCATTCACTCACTCATTCACTCATTTGAGGATGTCTCCCTGCAGTCTTGACTGTACTCAAACTCTCAGATATCCTCCTGTCTCTGCCTCTTGAGTGCTGGGATTAAAGGTATGCACCACCATGGATCTGAATATAATTATCTTCAAAATAAAAAAATATGAAAGAAGCTGGACAGTGGTAGTTTATGGCTTTAATCCCAGCATCAAAATTTAAGGAGGTAGAGACAGTTGGATCTCTGTGAGTTTGAAGACAGCCTAGTTGAAAAAGTGAGGTCCAGGACAGGCAAGGGCTGTTACACATAGAAACCCTGACTTAAAAAAAAAAACAATAAAACAAAACAAATACTATGAAAGAAAATAAAAACATTAGTCTGAAAAATCCAACAAATGACTAAAATCACTTGCTTTCAGAAGAAAAGACAGTAAAAAGAAAACATACAAAAGAACTGAAAGGTTCAAGTTCCCAAATGGAAATAACCGTCCAGGAATAGCACTCTTCCCCTTAGAAACCCACTGGAGAACAGAAGCAATGGTATCTTAGATTGCCAGAGGGAATACAGGAAGTAGGTGAGGACACACGTCAAGGGACACCAGATAGGAAATGCAGCTTTAAGCTAATGGCAGATAGTTATCTATCTGGCTATTTACTCTAGTTTTGCAGACTTACATTTTACCATAATAAAGAACTAAGGAGAAAACAGTTCACAGAAGTACTTATTAGAGCAAGTGAAACTCCTCTTCCCTTAATCCAAGCCCTCAGCTTGGAGCGTCTTTTCTGGTATGTGTTATACTTATTTACACTCTTGCGCAAATACATGCTCCATTTACCCTCAGAGCACACGCTATACTTAACAGCCAACAACCTTGCTTGCCTATGAAAACGGCATGCCTCATATCCTCCTGCTGGCAAGTGCCATCTCAAGCTTGAATATGCCACAATTTATTGATTCAATTCCTCACTGAAGAAAAACAAAATGCTATCAGTTCCACTATTAATCAATGTCTTTCCAGTGTTGGCTTTAGGTATCTGCATTTTACTAACTGGGTAAATTTTTCTGATGTTTACAAATATGAACAATTATAAAATGAATGCAAAACAAATGAAACATCAAAAAGTTCAAAGTCAAACAAACATTAATGTCAAAAATAGTATGTGATGCGATGCTTCACTTAAACTATTACTCTAAGTGAGGGTGACACTGTGGGTAGACACTAGCGAGCCTGTCTACACAAGGTCTTCTATGTCTGACCGCATTGTTTCTCTATTATGACTACTGAAAACTTCTGCATTCAATGGTAATTACTTGGCAATACACAATAGGTTCGACTTCATTTTTTTCTTTTTTTTAAAGATTTATTTATTTATTATATATGAATACACTGTAGCTGTCTTCAGACACACCAGAAGAGGGCATCAGATCTCATTACAGATGGTTGTGAGCCACCATGTGGTTGCTGGGATCTGAACTCAGGACCTCTGGAAGTGCAGTCAGTGCTCTTAACCACTGAGCCATCTCTCCAGCCCCATTTTTTTCTTTTTAATTGTTAATGTTTTGAAACAGGATCTTACTATGTAACCCTGGCTGTCCTGGAACTAGCTATGTAGACCAGGTCACCTCCAACTCATTGGCATCCACCTGCCTCTGCCTCTTAAATGCAGAGATTAAAGGTGTGCACCATCATGCTTGGCCGGGACTTTGCTCGCTCCATGTTATTACACTGCCATGATTAAATTTGGTACCATGTCAAAAATGCAAATAAGCAAGTTAAAATCTCATGAAAGTAAATCATTTTAACATGACCCATAAACACATATGCCGAGTTTATAAACAATAATGAAAGATGACTTAAAATTTTGTTAATTCTCAAAGAAAAATCACAAGAAAAAGAATATATTCTTTGACTCCTCTGTAAAATCTGCCAGAATGAAAATGGCTGGCCTTACTAGGAGTGGTGGTCCACATCTTTGTTCCTAGCACTGGAATGCAGAGGCAGATGAGTCTCTGTGAGCTCAAGGCCAGCCTGGTCTACATAGTCAGTTCCAGCACAGGACAGGACAGGACAGGACAGGACAGGACAGGACAGGGGATAGAATAGGATAGGATAGGGGATTCTCAGTACCCACATAGCAGCTAACAGTCATATAGGATTCCATTTCCACTGGATATGACGTCCCCTTCTGCAGGTACTCCACACATATATTGTACAGACATACATGCAGGCAAAACACTCATATACAGAAAGGAAAGCTAAATAAAATTTTAAAAAACATATAATAAAAGTCTCTAAAAAGTGAACTAATGAATCAAGGATTCTGCTCCACATTTGATATTAAAAATACATACAGAAAACAACTACATACTACAGGTAAACAGTCACTAGCATTTGAACCTGCTTTATGGGTATGGTCTTCACATTACACCCATTACACGGCCAGACACTCTTTTCTAAGCTAGAGATAGATCCACAGGTTAGACAATGTATACTAGCAGGACACAATGTATACATTAAGAATACAGCAATGCTGGGCATGGTAGTCCATGCCTTTAATTCCAGCATTCAGGAAGCAGAGGCAAATGGATCTTTCTGAATTCCAGGACAACTAGGGCTACATATTGAGATTCCAAACAAACAAACAAGACTGGGGCTATAGCTCAGTGGTGTATCACTTGCCTAGCTAATACAAGGCTCTATATTCAATTCCTAACACTGTTTTTTTTTTTAAACCAACTGAACAAATTAATTTCATTAGAAATCAATTACTTAGAAGCCAGGCTTGGCAGCACAAGTCTTTGATCCCAGCACTTGGGAGGCAGAGGCAGATAGGTCTCTGAGTTTCAGGCCAAACTGGTCTACAAGGTGAGTTGTGGGACAGCCAGGGCTGTTACACAGAGAAACTCTATTAAGAAAGAGAGAGAAAGAGAGAGAGAGGGAGGGAGGGAGGGAGGGAGGGAGGGAGGGAGGGAGGGAGGGAGGGAAGGAGGGAGGGAGTTATAGAGTTATGTTGACAGAAGCTTTAGAAAAGGCTTTACACTGTGCCTAACATCTTAATTGAGACCTGCAAGACAAGGACCGAGCATTTCAAGAGCTGTGGGCACTGTGTACTTGCAGAGAGATCATCAAATGTAAAGAGAAGCGTAAGCTGATCCAGTTCCAGGGACAGAAAGAGCAATACAAATGGATGTAGAGAAGAAAGGAGACAAGGAAGACATGAAGTCAGAGTACACAGGACTTCCAAGATCAAATAGAATCTGAATTTTAATCAAATGCTACAAGAAGGCATAGTATCTAAATAGAATACTCAAAAGTGGATGTTCATTTTGTGAAGTGCATTCAAGGGTCGATTCGAGTCTGGACTGCAGCTGAACATATAAATTGAATATGTTCTAACGTCTAAACAAAGACTTCTATGTAGATTTACTATTTCAAAACCATTGGCAAAAAAGTGAGTAATGAAATAATAGTAACAATTATATTCTACATTTGTACAGTACCCTAGTTAGGACAATGTGAAAAGTTAAAAAATCAGATTTGAGCCTCTTCTTCCTATGCAAGGAAACCAGTGTTGACAGTAACAATGGCAGCAGCATTATTGGGGGATGTAAGGTACCTGGGCCTTACCAAGTTGATTCTTCATGCCCATGAGCACAGAGTTCATGTGTGCTTTGGATGCATAGAGCTTGCTCACAGCCTTCCTTGACCTGATCATTTCCTTGGCCAGAACCACACAGACTTCCTTTTGGCCCTTCTTGGCTGCATCTTTCACAGACCGTTTTACTTTCTCTTCTTCTCTTTGGATATCTAAATTTAGAACAGAATATCAAAAGCCATGGGTAGGGGCTGGAGAGATATTGCTGCCCAATCTTGACACCAGAGTTCAGAAGTCACAACCCACAACAGGGGGCTCACAATGCTTAACTCCAGCTCCAAGGAATATGACACCCTCTTATGGTCTCTTTGGCCACCCACATACCTATATACAAACATAAACACACACCACAAAGGACAAATAGGGCTTGGTAGTACTCAAACTGTTTTTTTTTTAATCTAAATATATCTGTAAGTAGAAAATTATCAGAGGATATAGATAAAATAAAAATATTACTACATGGGTATTTAGTACTTCCTGAAACAAGACTAACATAGTTTGACAATAAGCAGAAGTATAATCCTATTATACTTTAAGAACCTTTGAGAGCCTGCTCTAACACTGCTTGGTACCTATCTATACTAAGGAGCTATAGAATGAACTATACATACATCTCAAAGCTTATTCTGAGCATCAGTATGCAGCTTTCTTACAAGTAAGAAAGTACACTCTCTAAACATAATTGCTAAAAATCTACAGCTTAAAGAGAGCCTGAACACATGAAAGCTGATCATGTCAGCATCAGTAAGAGTGTAGACATGTCTGTATTATTATATGCCTTATAACCAGTAAAAACTTTTGGATTTTAGAAACTGTGGCAAAATACATGTAACACAATTTACCACCTTAACTATTCATAATTCTACAGTTAAACAGTGATTTGGACCAGCAGGTCATTCTTCCATGACAGGGTCCTGAGGGGGAGGTTTAGGAGATCAGAAGATAAAGATAGAAGACAGGGAAGATAATAAAATTTGTGACCAGGTCTTTCAAAAACTATGTCTTAGGCCAAGCAAGTTTATTAAGAAGTACAGCATCAAAAAAAAAAAAAAAAAAAAGTACAGCATCTTATATACTATTTTTAGGGGAAAAATTAAACAGTCAGCAGAAGCTACAGTAGAGTGGGACTACATCACCAAGAAACTAATCAATGTTGCACATAGGGAACATTAGAGACTTGAGTGCACAACGACCTTGGAAATGATAACCATAGCCCTTTTGCAGGAGGAAGAGCTGGCTTCTCAGGATCTGAAACCAAAACTCCTGCAAGGGTCCCATCTCCCTCCAGTGGGCCCTCTAATGATACACTGGCTGAATAAATTCAAGGCTGGATCAGGACATGTTACACAGATGTGGGCCAATCAACCAAATAAACCTTTCTTCAAACTGACCAACTCTAAATTAGAGGAAGAAAACTCTTGAGAGACTTCAAAAACTCCAACCCTGAGAAGAGACTGGATTTTTTGGCTTCCCAAATCCTACCTCAGCTTTGCAGGTCTTTTTCTCTGTATATCTACTACATACCCGTGTCGGCTGTTATCTGCGGTGTTTGTAACTTCTCCACTGCTACCTGCTACACACCAGATTCTTTTTCTGCATTTTAATTTTTTAATTGGCAGAGAAAATGAACCTGATCAAGATCCCTAGATTGTAAGATTGTATCAATGTTAGTTAAAGAGATCCACCTTCATTTTGGAGGAGGAAGTACCACAAAGCCACATATTTTTATATTTGGAAAAAGAAAGCAACTCCTAAACTGGACACTATTTGGGGGCAATTCCCTATTCTACAACACTGGGGAAGACTTGGAGGAAAATTCAAATCATTTGCAGAGTTTAAGTATGGTGGTACACACCTATAATCCCAGCAGCCAAGAGACAGAGGAAGAACGATCATAATTCTAAATCAACTTGCGCTAACTTATTCCCAAAAAAGTCGCTTGGAAAAATCCAGGTGTAGTTGTTTTGTATATTTTGAAAATCAGAAAGGGTGTGTGAAGGAGTCCTACATTCCCCAACTTCAGACTCAGCCCTGAAACCCTGAAATGGGTCAAGAAGCACCATTTCATTGCTGTTTCCTGAGACTGTTAATAAATACAGAGAAAAACAGGAAGTCTAACATGGCCAGGAGGTAGAATCATTTCAAGATAGTGTTAAATTTGACTTCTTAGTATTGTATTAAATACTTTTACAAGGTTTATCAGATGGCAGGTTTCTTGTAACTAACTTTGGCTTTGACTTAAAGATATACTGATTTATGGAGTCAGAAAGTCCTCAGTACATTTTTATAAGTTCATAAACTGGTATTAGCACTTCCATGAATGTTCAGTAAAATTCATCAGTGAAACCATTAGGTCTGAAGATTATATTTTGATTGAAAGGTTTTTTTGATCATTGATTCAATGATCACGGTTGACTGTGACTTGAGACTTGAATTGGGGCAAACATGCAATCTTATTTGGAGGATGTTCCATGCACACCTGAGAAAATGCATATTCTGCTGTTGCTGGAAATTCTGTATATGTCTAAATAGATATAGCTGGTTTCTTCCATTGTTCTAATACATTTCTTTACTTAACCATTTGGAACAGTAAAGTCTCTTACTATTATTGAAATCCTACTACTTCTTTCAATTCTTTTCCTCTTTTATACTTTAAGAGTATTTAGTTAGATGGAAAATGTATATGATCAGGTAGATATTAGGTTATATTAGAACTTTTATTAATATAATAAGCTCGTTTCTCAGGAATTTTTTTTAATGTTTTAAGAGTTTGGTTTACCATGATGTAAAGTTACAGCCATTCATCTGTGATGCAGTATCTTTTTCTAACTTTGTATCCTCAATCTATATGTGATTTTGGATTTAAACTGAGTTTGCTGTAGACACCATATAGTTCAATAGTGCTCTTTAATGCCTTTTGACTATTTCTTTTGATTAAGTAGTTTAGCTCATTTATATTTAAAAAGGAATTAAATACAGACACTGTGACTCATACCTATAATACCAATGCACTGGAGGCTGAGGCAGAAGTCAGACAAGCAAGCACATGGAAAACTTAGCACGCTGGGCATCTATTTTGCTTGAGCTATGCACACATCTCTCTCCTAACAAAACACCTAGCAACCCAGGACGCTTATCTGCACCAAGCTGCATAAACACCCTGCTCCAAACAACGGAATAAGTCTCATCTCCTTAGCAACCTTTAATAACTCCCCTTTTGAGAACAGCTTCCATTCCAATACATTCCAGGACATATATAGCTGGACACTGAAGGCAGGGTCCAGAACTAGTTTTGGGTATAATAATAGTAATGCAAACTGTCTTCTGAGTGAACTTTCAGAAAAAAATTCTCATGGCTATGTATGCCGGGCATGTACATAATTAAAATCAGCTGCAACAGGGAGAGATGGCTCTGCAATTAAGAGCACTAGCCACTCTTCCAGAAGACCTGAGTTTAATTTCCAGCACCTACATGGCAACTCACAACTGCCTATAACTCCTGTTTCAGGAGATCTGACACACAGACATATAAGCAGTCAAATCACCAATGTGCATAAAATAAAAATAAATAATTTTTTAAAAATCAACTGCAATATGGGCTATATATTATATCAATGAACTATTTGTGCTAATAGCATACATTTTATTCCTGTATATTATATGCCACAATAAATTTTATAAACATTTTTAAATAATGAAAGCTGTTATTTACTTGTTTACTTGCATTTAATTATATCCAATTTTTTTGTTGTTTTTTTTGTGTTTTGAGACATGGTTTCTCTGTGTAGCCCTGGCTGTCCTGGAACTCACTCTGTAGACCAGGCTGGCCTCGAACTCAGAAATCCGCCTGTCTCTGCCTCCTAAGTGCTGGGATTAAAGGCGTGCGTCACCACTGCCCGGCTATATCCAAAATTCTTTGTATGTATCTAGTTTTGATTTTCCTTTGGCCCATAATTGCTAAAGATTGTTTTATATTTACATAAATGCATATTAGCCTACTGAGTTTATGTACTACATGTGTACAGGTACCCTTGGAGGCAAGAACAGGGCATCAGATACCTGGAGTTGGAGTTACTGCCCAGGGTAGATGCTGAGAACCAATCCAAGGTCCTCTCATTAAGTGCTCTTAGTCTCTGAGCTGTCTCTATGGCCCCAGGCTACAGTTTCTTTAACATTTCTTATGCTGACAAGAGGCTCAGCTTTTAGCTTAAAAATATTTAACTTCATTTTAACCTTTGAACAGTATTCTCTCTGGATATGTTTTTTTTTTCTTTTTTTTCTAAGACAGGGTTTCTCTATGCAACCCTGGCTGTCCTAGAACTCATTCTGTAGACCAAGCTGCCCTCGAATTCAGAGATCTAGTTGCCTCTGCATCCCAAGTGCTGGGATTAAAAGCATGCACCACCACCACCCAGCTTATATATAGAAATTTAGTGTAAAACTTTTTCTTCTACCACATTAAATATATTCTGGCTTACATAATTTCTGATAATTAAGTTTTAACCATTCTTACTGTTTTCTGTATTTATTTACTTACAGTGTTGCAGACTGAACCCAGGCCCTCACACACTTCAGGCAACAGATGCTCTACCACTGTTTCCTAAATCTAATGTGCTTATTTTTAGGCTGTCTGTCCTTACTGAAGTAAACTAAACATGTTGTGCCTCAATGTTGTTTTCTCTAATTGATTCAACTTTGGGATAATTCTTTTTGCTCTGTGGACTTATTGAAAATACTCAGTTATAATTTCATCTGATCTCTTAACTCTTCTGATACTCAAATTATACACAGCAGACCACTTAACATCATCCACAAGTCACAGTAGCTCTGTTGGTCTTTTTCTTTTTTTGTAGCATAGTTTGTGCCTTTTTTTTTTATACTGTCTAATCTATTGTTGTGTCCATTTAGTGAAGTTTTGCTTTATTTTTAAAAAGTTTTTCTCTATTTTGCTTATGACTTTGTTTGTTTTAAATTATTTAACATATTTCTGAAATGGAAACTTCTGGTTTCTTTGGAGAATCAGTTGTGTTGGATGGTGTTTTGCTGGGGCAAACACATGAAGGAATATTTTCCTGAAGCGGACACAAGTGAAAGGATGTTTCACTGAAGCAGATACAGGTGAAGGGATAATCTGCTAAAGTAAGCATTTAAGAGGACTCATGATGAACAATTCTTCACTAATGACACTCATGTACTGGTCTGCCTTACATGCGTTGCTGAGCTCCATTTGTTATGACTCCATAGAGATATGCACCAAAAAACTTCGCAAGAGGTTCCTGCTGCTTCTTGCTGCTTCAGTGGACTTGGGGCAACAGGCAGAGTGATGTCAGCTGATACAAACTCACGTGCTGAGGCACAACACATGGTGAGGCAAGACTCATGGAGGACTCATATTTGGAGAGAGTATAAATAGGACCCAACAGACAGTGAATAGAGCTTGGCTTGCTTGCATAGCTAGCTTTGCAGCTCTTCTTGATCTTGAGTCTTCGCTTGAGAGACACAGCCCTGGTGGTCCTAGTCCCTCCTGCTGACTTGTGCCAATTCAGCTGAGGCCTGGCTGTCTCTAAGTCGTGCTATTGCTGCTGATTCATGTTTGCTATTCCAACACTACTAAACTGGACTGTTGGTATATTCGTCAAGTGTTTGTGAGTGGATCATCTGCCACTTATGATTCCTGTGAAATGAACTGCTGATTTCCAGACAACACAGATGGGATTGGCTCTAAAGAACAATTTCTAAACAGGTCCACTTCCCCCATATCCTAATAACCTTTCTTTTCCACTACCTCTGGTGGGTGGTAGGCTAGAAGAGAGGTTAAAGCATTTAAGAACCATCATTAAAAATAGGGCTAAGAAAAATCCTTCATATTTCTTATCCCTTTTAGCTTAATTGGTTTTTTGTTTTTGTTTATTTCTATCGGCCAATGCATTTAATTTGCGTGGCCTTTTTACTTGGCATGAGAATGACTCACAGTTAGGTGTCATAATTTTGTAGTCCTTTAAAGAGCATTAAGTTTTATTCTGACTGGCAGCTAAGTCACTTGTAGATCAACTTCAAGACCTGTTCATAAGCTTTCCTCATAAATATGCCCTTATTCTTACCTTAATACTAAATGTGGCCCTTCTCCAGTCTGTACTGAATGTCCCAGATTTTAACAAAATCTCTTTACTGTGTTTGCAAAACTAAACCATCTTCCATCCCTTTGTTAGCTTTAGGAACTGTTCAGCTTAAAACTTCCTGGTAGTTGTTCTGTTCCATTAATTATTCTGTCAGTCTCTGCAGATACCACTCTAAGTAAGTATTCAGCCACAGACTCACACCCTGTGGAGATGTCTGAAGTTCTTTCCCTGGTTATGTTCCTCTTCTCTATTACTCAGTATCACAAATTTTAGCCTCCCTTACCCTGATCTCCAAATCTTCAATTCAACAAGACCACCATGTTCTTTCTGGAATCCTCCCCATGTGCTACATTCAAGAAAGTATCTCTAGCAAAAAGACAGACTATGAGGATTCTCTTTCTGTTTCTTTTGCCAGTATTCAGTCATCTGCCCAGTGTGAAAAGCAGTTGTTTCATAGATGACGCATTCAAACTTTCATTTGCAATTGAAGTAGAAGTGTTAAGACCAAAATTAACACAGCTGGGAAAAGAATTCTCATCTCTAATTCTTTTTTAAAGTCGTGATACTGTAATCCTGGGACGCTTTTCTAGTATCAATCTTTTCTATTCATAAAGATGTTTTTAAAAAATTCCTTTAAGGAGGAAGAGAATAGTATACCCCTATAGTATAATAGTAGAGGCAAGAGAATACTGGAGGTTAAAGGTTTAAGAAAGGATAGGACAGACCAGGGAAGTAGAGTGCAGGTGATTAGTCAAAACTGAGGTTCTAAAAACCCTTAGGGAAACTCACTACTTTATAAGAGAATTAAAAGTTAATTCTAAGAAATGTAAATCAAATTAACCTGCATGGATCAACAATACTTCTCCCAGAAGACATGGAATTATTAAATAAAAATCTCAGTGCCAAGGCTTACTTGTGGTAACAAGGAGACCCCAGAAGCACTATAATAACAGGCCATTGTCATTATCTTTTGGCTGCCCACCAGAACTATATGGTAAGACTTTACTGCTGAGGAAGGACATATTCTGGCTACGAGACATAGAGGAATCAAACTGGAACTGACCTGAAAACTTCCTCTCTACAGGCCAGTTTCACAGTGCTGGAAAGTGCTATGCAGGGGAAGTGTGGAGTGGGAATGAAGCCATCAATATTATTATTCAGCAGCAAATCTTACACACTACAATACTGACCTGCCAGAGAAGACATATTCACTAGTTTAATAATGGCACAAAGGATACTGAGGTAGCCAATAGCTTTTCGGTTGGATTTGTCATCTGATCCATAGAAGGGAATTCCTATCTGGTACTTTATACCTGGACAAAGACTATGGCTTAGGATGTCTAGGCCCAACAGGGTAACCAACTACTGATGACTTGCTAAACAGTCATGTTGATAGATTAGTGATACTCTACCATGGTTAGTGATAGATAGTGAATTCTATACCTTGTTTATAATTAGGAACTCAAAACTGGTCAAAATGCTGAGAACAAATGACTACTGAATGTTCAGCCCTAAATGACAGCTAAATCAACATCCCATCCAAAGCTCAGGGACCATCTCAGAAGAAGAGGTAGAAAGAATATACACATGTGGAAGACTGCTGTGAAATACTGTCTTCTGGACGACATAGCCATTGCACACAGAACTCACTACAGCTATGGATGCCTGCGTAGACCTGCACAGATCAAGCCAACAAAAACAGTCACCATTCCAACAAACAGCACTGACTGGACTCCATGGGTTATAGGGGAGTGGGTGTAGATATGAATATGAAGTGGAGGACGATGACATGAATTGTCTGAGAGGAGTGGGAGGGGGATATGGGGGTTGGGTATAATCAAGACAATTGCTTATATGTATGATGTTGTCAAAAATAAATAAAACTTAGAAAAAAAACTTAGTTTAAGCATGACCATTTCTTGGTCACTCACTTTAATTTCAAATGGTACTAAAAAAAAAGTAACTTTTATTTAGAAATATATTGTTCCCAATTTAAAGTTATGTTAAAGTATGCAGAGAGTAGAGATAATGGAATTGCACTGATTTTTTATGCACAACTTATTTAATGTACAAGCACAAGGAGCTTTCTTCTGCTTCTTCACAATAGTCTGTGTCAATCATTATCTTTTTTATTCTGAGTATAGAATAAGAAAACAAAATAATGAGAACATCTACACATAATTAGTATGGGAATAAATGATGTCATAATGTAGAGGTGAGTTTACTTTTATGTACTAAAATGAAATAGAGCATTAAGAGTATAGAATGGAAAACATAAAATAGTAATTTACCTCTTATTTGCCTGTCAACAACTCTCATTTCCTTTCTGATCTTCAGTGACCATTCATTAACCTGGAGAAAATTTTAAATAAGGAATTATCAGAGAGGCAAACATTGCTAGTCAATTTTGCACATTCTTAATAATTCTATATTAATTCTATATTGAGTTTAGTCACGATTTTTTTTAATTCTGCAGAAAGATCTTTAGGGCCATTTGTTTCTTTCTTCCTTCTCTTTTCCTTCTTTCATTTTTTTTTTTAAACTAACAATTCGATCACAGTACACAGGCACTCCAAACTGTTTATAGCCTGGCAGGGAAGAACACTTTATGGAAAACTCTGAGGGTACACTAGTATTTTTTACATGGTACCTGGGCAAAGGCAATCTTGGGGGAATCAGAAGATTTTCATCTTTTACACATAATTATTTTAAAAATTACTCTGCCTGTGTACTCCGAACTTATATTTTTATAAGTTATTTTTCTCCCTGTCAGGTTAACTCTGAGGCACTAAATGTCACCAGCTAGAGATACTGGTGTAGGGACTCTAATAACAAGCACATTCTCATGCCAAGAAACTGCCTTCCAGTTCTTTTTCCTTTTTCAAAAATATTGAAGAAAAATCTGAGGTGTCAGCTGATGGATCATTAAAATTTATATTAAATTACTGCATCCGTTTTGGCACATGATGTGGAAGAACTGAGTGACATTGCTACTTCAATGCCCTTCCATCACCAGCTACTTACTGACAGGGCTTTCACTTTCAGTACTTTCATCAAACCAAAAGTTCTATATTAATTGTAAAGGAAGAACATGGAACCCTGTAACACCCACACACAAGTACATGAACTAAACTGCATTTAACAATTCCTATCAGTAGAAGATGTGTTTCTATTGAATTTCAAGTTTAACTTTTAATAATTACTTACCAAAGTCTGTAAAATATTTATAAAAACGATAATGCCACTGAAAGAAATGTTTCAATACTTAAAAGGCAGGCATGACTTATAATCCCAAAGCTGGGGAACAGAGACAAGTCAATCCCTGGAGTTCACTGGCCAACTAGCTACAATGGTGAGCTTCAGGCTTAATGAGCTTTTAGGTTTAGTCTTAGGGGAATAAGGCAGAAAGTGAAACTTGACATCCTCTTCTGGCACATGCACAGGCATGACATCTACATACACACACAAAAATTAAAAACCATAAAGAAAACTAGGAGGTGATGCAATTTTTAAATAATTAATCAGGCTAGATTTATTTACAGTTTAAGTTAAATTTACATAATATACAACTAATCCTGCTAAGGTATGTAACTGATGGTGAAAGTCAGTACAGCTTGCTATCAACCCTTCAAAGCTAGATTTATTTACAGTTTAAGTTAAATTTACATAATATACAACTAATCCTGCTAAGGTATGTAACTGATGGTGAAAGTCAGTACAGCTTGCTATCAACCCTTCAAAGCTTTTCACCTCCTTGGAATACAGTACACATCTTAAGTAATCCCTTATCTCCCATCTGCCAACTCCTTGGCAACCAGTATTTTATTTTCTGTCTTTATAGAAATGGTTGTTCTGATTATTTCATATAAAAATATTCATATTCAAAGTGTGTGCCCTTGGCTCTAAATTCTTTCATTTCATAGCATGTTTTCAAGGTTCACACATGTTGTAGCACGTAAGTCATCTTTTTTTATGTTTGACCTTCAACCCATTATATGCATACACCACAAACTGTTTCTCTCTCCACTTGTTGATGGCCATCTGAGTTTGCTATCACCTTTTGGCTACTGTTATTATTTGTGTATAAATTAAAAAAAAATACTGCTGGGCGGTGGTGGCGCATGCCTTTAGTCCCAGCACTTGGGAGGCAGAGGCAGGCGGATTTCTGAGTTTGAGAGTTCGAGGCTAGGCTAGTCTACAGAGTGAGTTCCAGGACAGCCAGGGCTATATAGAGAAACCCTGTCTCAAAAAAAAAAAAAAAAAAAAAAACACCAAAAACCAAGAAACACAGTCCAAGACCAGGAGTTCAACAAAATGTATCAAACAGGTTTTATAAGTATAAAAATACTGTAAAGAAAATTCAAAATAGATAAAAGGAAATTTAAACAAATATTTATTTAGTTTCAACAGTACTTTACTAACAAATCAAAGGTATTTAAGTAAGTAGGAATGCAGTAATAAGGTTTTTTAAATCAATTAGTAAGTTAGACTATCTTATGAAAACCATAAGGAACCTACAGAAATGTTGAAACCATCAAGATAAGTGCTTTATTCATTCACTGAGGCCATTATATGCCAGACACAAACTAGGTGAAAGAAACTGAAACCAGCAAGAAGGCATCACCTACAACCAGTGCTGAGACAAATGTTGCTGAGACAGAAACCAGTTGTCCAAATCCTGGTTCCACCAATCTCTGAAGCTAATTCCTGGTGGATTTAAAACACAATTATGAAATAAAAAATCATTACACCAGAGTTTCCTGGAAGGCTAGAGACGCAGCTCAGTAATAGAAGGCTTGCCTAACACAAAACATGAAGCCCTCTCTTCAAGCCCTAGGTCTAGGAATTGATGTTGTCAAGTTAGAGGATTTATTAAAACAAAATTAATTAATTAACTAATTAATTAATTCAAACAAAACAAAAAAGCAAAGTGCAAAAAAAACCAAAACAAACAAACAAAGCAAAGAAACAGGGCTGGAGAGCTGGCCCAGTGATTAGGATACACACTGCTCTTGCCGAGTCCCTAGGATTCCCAGTACCCATAAAACTCCAGCTCTAGGAGATCCAATGTGTCAGGCACCTGACATACACACACACACACACACACACACACACATACATATACTTATATATACCCACACCCAGTCACCCACATTTAACTTAAAAATAAATCTTTAAAATTAAGTTTTAAAAGACACATGCAATAACCAGAAAGGAAAAGGCTTGACATTTTTATTTAAATTGAAAGTATGAATTTTTATTTTGCATGTCTATAATTAAAGAAAAATATCACAAATGGGAAGAAGATATTTATAACCATATCAATAATAAATAATAATAATTTATTTAATTTTTGAAAAAAATTTAGATGTGTTTATGTGTTTGAGTGTTTTGCCTATATGTCCTGTACTGCATGTATGCTTGGTGCACAAAGAATTCAGAAGAGAAAATCAGATCCCCTGGATCCAGAGTTAGGGATAGTTGTAGGTATCATGTGAGAGAACTGGGAACCAAACAAATTACTATGTCTTGTGTATAATAAATACTTTATTATATAATAAAGAACAAATATATAGTTTCAATATAATTTTATTTACTTTACTAAAAATACCATTTTTTTCTCATACACTATATCCCAACTACAATTTCCCCTCCCTCTACTCCTCCCAGTTCCTCCCCACCTCCTCTCCCATCCAGATTCACTCTTCTGTCTCTCATTAGAAAAGAACAGGCTATCCAAGAGATAGCAAAATATAAAAAAATAATATATAGTAAAATAAAACAAAACCATCATATTGAAATTAGACAAGGCAAGCCAACAGAAGGAAAAGAGCCCCAAGAGAAGGCACAGGATTCAGTTCACTTGTTCACACCCTCAGGAGTCCCATAAAAATACTAACTAGAAACCTGTAACAGATAGATACATACATACACAGAGGACCTGGGGCGGGCCCATTCAGGCCCTGTGCTTGCTACTCCAGTCTCTGTGAGTTCACATAAGCGTGGCTCAGTCAATTTAGAGGGCCTTGCTCTCCTGGTACCCTACATCCCTCCTGCCTCTTTCACAGGGTTCCCCAATCGTGAGGTGAGGGATTTATTTAATTGAGACATCCCATTTAGAGCTGTATGCTGAACAAGTCCCCAGTAAAATTTATAAAGAATTTGCATCCAGGATATACGAAGGTCTCTTATGCATAAATGTCTCCTTTTAAAAAATCAATTCTGAACATTATATGTAAGAATTTTCAGGATAATTTAAGCCTCTGAACGTGATCTCATCTTCTTCCAGAGAAACCTTATATTTCTTCTACCAAACATCTAACTTGAGTGGGCTGGCAATTGGTTCTCAGTTATCTGCTGAAGACAGTGACTGTCTGCAACCCGCTTCAGCATTTATGAATGCCAGTCACTCCTGAGGTTTGTTTTTCAGAGTTATATGCCAGAATCCTTTGCCCTTGGTTCATCACAAAATTCAATCTTTTAGCCGCAGGGTCTGTCAATAGGTCTGCTCAGATTCTCAGTTTCCTGACCAATGCCCTTAAGCCTTGGCGAGCGTCTAGAACTGAGCGTCCCAGCTCTCTTAGGACCCGGACTATGATGACATCCACTGCTTTCAGTGCTTTCAGCTAGTTGTACTTTTTGGTTACTTCTGCTGTTTTTGGCAAAGGGTTGGTTTGATACAATTTAAAATTGCCATCACAGTTTTTTTAATTTAATATACACCCTACTCATGTTTCAAAAAAGACCTAGAATTGAACACATTCCAGCAGCAAGAAACATATATGCACCCAAATTCAGGGTTCTAAACAGCACTGCCATTATAAGAGAAATAGTGGATTTTGGGTTCCAAGCTGGGAACATACAAATCACACCACAAATATATATTGCATTAGAAAGAAAGGAAGCACTCAGGGATCATTAAGATTATGTTTAAAAGTGACAGAAATTCTCTAGCACCACTGACTAAACTTGTATTTCAACATTACACAAAATAATGAAGAATGACTATGACATGTAAAACATATTAAAATCTACTAGACTAACATGGCACTAGAGAGAAAAAGCATTTCATATCTCTGGAAACCATTATATCAATTCGTTATTCTCAACATTAGTGATTAAAGAAAAAGCAATTAGGTACTTACTTCTCTTGCCTTTTCAGCACAAAGTGTATGCCCAGGTAACCAAGCAAGCCTAACAAGAAGATCTTAATTGAAGACTGTCAGCTAACAACTAAGAAAGAAGTGATGAAATCAGAAAACTATTAAAAGACAGTTCAATTGAGAAAAGAGGTACAAATAGATGCTAAGGAATTTCAAGAAAAAGGGTTAATAAGAAACTGCAGTGCCACCAGTTATGGTGGCGCACGCTGGTATGATTTGCTGAAGGGAGAAACTGCAGAGCCAATCCTTGTAGCACCAAGGTAGTACCCCTCATGTTACTCTCTATCGCTAAGAGAAAAATTCCTTAGACCAATCAAACTGAGTTTATTAAAGTAAAGCAAAACAAAACCTAGTCACAAACCAGGCAACTCCCAGAACAAGAGCAAATTCTGAGAAATCTAACCAATATGATCAGATGGCATTTACAGAAAACGGAGGAGAGCCAGAAAGCAATGCAGGTACTACAGCTTCTTAACAAGTCAACTGGTTACTACTTTGCTAGTTAACTGGCTGCAGTATTCCTTACAATTAATCAAACTGTGATTGAATACTATTGGTTTGGTAGATGCTAATGGGTCCAATTTAGATGCTCAATGCAAGTCCATGGCACCCTGTGCTATTTTATTGGATAATAGCAAAAGAAAAACTACATCATAGATACCTGGCTGACATGACCTGAAAGCAGGTGATCAAAGCTAACTAGCAACATTATTAATGAGACAAGCAGCCAAATACAGTGGTACACACCTGTAATATCAGCTCTTAGAAGGATCAACAATTCCAAGCCAGCCTGCAATACATGATGTCATAGTTTGGTTTCTATTGCTGTGATAAACATCATGACCAAAAGCAACTTGGGGAGGAAAAGAGTACATTTGAGCTTACAGTTGTAATGCATCAGGAGAAGAAGTCAAGAAACCTGGAGGCAGAAACTGCAACAGAGACATGGAGGACAACCCAGGACCACCTGTCCGGGGATGGCATAGCCCAGAGAGCTAGACCCTCCCACATCCATCATTACAATACCCCACAGATTTGCCTAAGGTAATTCCCAAATTTCGATTCCCACCACCCAGATGCATCTAGGTTTGTGTGAAGTTGACAGAAACCATACAGTACACACAGCAAGAACCTGTCTAGAAACAAACAAAATGAAACTACTTATCATATGCCTTCGGATGAAAAATGCTAGAAATATTAAATAAGTCTGAATTTATTCATTATAATTTTACTGTAATTTATTAGTCATTAGTAATAATATTAAATATTAAATTTGTGATTAGAAGGAATTCAAATCTTTTATCTTCCCTACCTTGTAGGACTTTTATAAAAATGTTTCAAACTCCCATCCCAACACCTCTGTTTACACAAAGGCCCCCTACTGCATTCTAGGAAGTAGGTGGAGCAGTGACCTTCTCCCCTCTCTTTCTTTATTTCCGGTGTGGCAATGCTTTTCAGACAAGCTGAGTGAATTAGACTGTGAGGTCAGACCACACAGCCAAGGTGGAAAAGACATAGTTACCACCTGAGTCAGAATAAAAACCATGTGCACTTGCTGTCTCTGTGAGTTGACTCTTCTGAGCACACCTTCCTGATCGATACAGAAGTTTGCTTTGCCCAGACATGGCAAACTTCAGCTGGAGTGGTGATCTTGTTCGTTTCCACACAGAACTAATTCTTAACATGTATACAATGAGAAGTTCACAGATTTCTTGTAAGACATTCTTGCTAAATTTGTTTAACTTTGATCTCATCCAACTTCCACATAAAATGACACAGAGGAAAAAGCTAAGGGCAAGACACAGACCTTGCGGGATGATGAACTGTCAACTCTAAAGTCTTTACTTTTTCAATGTTACTTTTTTATTAAAATGGGGAGATTAAGCTTTTAAAATGAATGCATGGTAACATCTCAGAAACTCTACAACACCCAGACTTCTCCCTAAAATCTTTGCTTTCCAAGCCACTGTCCAGTCTGGCCTTGAACTCTTGCTTTCAGGAATATTCCTTCCCAGACTACCCAAGTAACTGAACTGCACTCCACATTGCATCTCTTAAAACCTTTTCCTATTAAGAACATTCATTCACCTGCTACATTTTGCTCTCTGGTATAAAATGAACGTGTGGAACTTAAATGAGACAAGCATACAATTTCACTTTAGAACATTATGTAGATCATTTTGTGGTAATTGTATACTCTTCTTCTTGAAGATAAGGAAATCATTACTAGTTTGTGGATTTAGCTTTGTCATCCATAAATTAAGACAGTCTAAAGAAAACAGTCTTACCACTATTTAAATTTATTCCCGGTATGTACATTACTTGTTTAACATTTCCAGTTTTTTAAATGATAAGTGTGATTGTTAAGAATGCGATGTCAAGGGGGCTGGAGAGATGGCTCAGTGGTTAAGAGCACTGACTGCACTTCCAGAGGTCCTGAGTTCAAATCCCAGCAACCACATGGTGGCTCACAACCATCTGTAATGAGATCTGATGCCCTCTTCTGGTGTGTCTGAAGACAGCTACAGTGTATTCATATATAATAAATAAATAAATCTTTAAAAAAAAAAAAAAAAAAAAGAATGCGATGTCAAGCCAGGCAGTGGTGGAGCCCGCCTTTAATCCCAGCACTTGGGAGGCAGAGGCTGGCGGATTTCTGAGTTCGAGGCCAGCCTGGTCTACAGAGTGAGTTCCAGGACAGCCAGGGCTATACAGAGAAACTCTGTCTCGAAAAAAAGAATGCGATGTCAGTTTCTCCTTTAGTAGAGTACCCACCTAAAACAATAGAACACACACCAGAAAATGGCAGAGTTAATGAATGAGACTGACTTGACAGCTACACTTCTGTAACTGAACTAAAAGGACTTAAAGGACAAGTTTTAGTGCTGTAGAAAGTGCTTCTCAAATGTCAGGGCACATACTAACCACTGGGGAAGAGTCTTATTTAAAATCTGATTCAGTAGGTCTGGAATGGGACCCCACAAATCCAATATGCTGGGTGCTGGTCCTGTTGGTGCGACTGCTGGTGATCAGTAATAAGGCTGGGTGTGTAAAGAACGCACCTTCACTACCACTACTAACTCAAGCTTCACATTTTTAAATGGTCAATTTCTGCAGTAGCACGAAGTCTCGGAAAGTTGTTGAGATCGGAGAGCCGAGACGTCTAAAAGTAGAATTCAAACTTAGGCGGCAGATTATTGGTTCCTAAAATAACTCAATTTACACGCAGATCTAAGAATTCAGAACAGGAGCAGAACTATTTTCGGTAGCAGTCTTATGGGTAGGGTCCTGACAGAACTACTGAGCTTCTGGAGTAAACAGAAAGTCGGGCTTCCCTGCACATAGAGGTGGGGGAGAAATGGACCTGCCCAGCATGTGCCTGGACCTTTCGAGGATCCGACCCGGTTCAACGCGCACGACCTTCCGGTCTGGGGTAGGTCCTCCGGGTGGTCTGCAGACAGGCGTCGGGGCGGGGCCTGCGCAAGAGAAAGGATCCGGGCGGCCCGTACCACTGCGCGCAGGGGAGAGTGCTTCCTCAGAGCCCGGCTGTGTGGCGCCTCGAGCACCCGGGGGCGAGGCCGAGGTGCTCCTAACCGGGCCCCACGCACCCAGGTCGGACGCCGAGCAGCAAAGGCGCGCTCTTCCTAATCCTAACTGCCCAATCCTAAACTCTTCCCTCGGCCCCTCGGCCGAGTGGAAGGCCCCGGAAATGGGGGCCAGTCTGAGAGCGCAGCTGGCTGTTCCCACCTCCGCTGCCCAGCTCGTAGCTTCCCCGGTTGCTGGTCCTTACCAGCTCTTTGGGAGGCTTCTCCTGGGTTTTTCCAAACAGCCCCATGATGAACTGAACTCCTCTTAGCCCTTCCGACTTTCCGTTCCCTGCGCCCAGGCAGGTCACGGGCAGCCGCCTGGGCGGGGCTGCAAGGAAGGGAATCAGACGCCCAGAGAAGGGCGCGGCGGCAGCAGGGGTAGTACGCACGCGCGCGGCGCAGGCGCAGAGTTTAGTTGGGTGGGGTTCTACTATCCCGATGACACCATTGCGCAAGATAAGGGCAGTTAAGTGAAGTATAGAAGTAACTCTTAAGATATTTATTGCCTACACCCAAATCCTGTCAGCTAGCCCAGAAATATGTATCTCTACGCCGTCACGCATACAAACACTTCTCAGAAATTTGTGTATGGGTTTCTCTTTGTGTCCCGGAGTCACCTCACAGACTGCAAATCTACGTATCTACTCGAAAACTTGACCATCGTCTTCTTTCCCCTTTTTAGGAAATCTCAAAAGTTCTAACAGTGACCTTATGCTAAAACCATAGAAGAAGAGATTAATTAAACATAATAACATTTGTTTCACTTGTAAGATTAAGGTTAAACAGACCTGCACGAGTCATCTGAAACTTAACTTTTTAAAGGAACAAAGTAACATAGTTTATTATGGTTTTCTGTCCAATAATAAAACTCCTTTGATGGCTAAGATCAAAAACTCAAGTGACAGCACATACTAGCGAGGATATGGAGCAAGGGGAACACTTCATTGCTGCTGGGAGTACAAACTTGTACAATCACTTTGGAAATCAATTTAGCAGTGAAACTAACTTTTAAAGAAGAGATAACAAAAGACTTCCATTCTGCACCTATCAAAGAAATGGATTCATAGACAAAGAACTGTGCAAGGGAACCTGGGCCCCTGGAAGAACAGGAAACCACTTCTACAGCCTCATCTTACCTTTAAAACAAACAGGGAAATCTTTAAAAGCCTTATTTTCTTCACTGAAACATTAATGATAAATAAAAATAAATAAATATTCTCTAACAGAACAGAGGTAACCTGGGGCCATTGTCTATTTCCTCTGGGAAGGAACCAGTTAGTGTATCTTACAGTTGAGTTTGCATATGTTCTGGCTTTTGTATCATAGCTTTCTATAAGTTGTAGTACGGCCGCTGGCTAAGTGGAAAGGAAATCAGACTCTTCCCATTTTTCTTTATCATTTTTAAAAATTTATTGTTTGAGAATTTCATCCATGAATGTAATATGTTATCCACATCCATTCCTCTGCCTCCTTCCTTGGCCTCTACTGATTTTTGTTTCCTAGTTTCTTTTAAAATACAAAGGAACTAAATTGGCATGTTTATGGACCCAGCTGTGATCCACTTTGTCCATTTTCACTTCCGTCTGCATGGGCACCAGATACCAGCACGAAGCTTTCTGTGCCTAGCTGTGCTGCCTGTTCGGGTGGATGTTGAATTCTTTCTGAGCTTGGACCTTCCTTGTGTTTTGTCAATGATCCACTGGTTTATTCTGAACTTGTTGGATGCCCTGTTATTTTGTTCTCAATGCATGCAGATGGAGGGCTTGTTTACTTTGTTTCCTTTCAGAGCATTGGTTTATTTGCTAACAATTCAGCCCTTTCCTCCTACCACACCAACAACTAATTCTACTTGCTTATAGCTAACTTACCTCTTTTAATTTAGAAAGTCTATCAGTGCCTGATCATAAAGACACTAAAGATATGAGATATTCTCATATCTGGGTACTCCAGCACAACAAAGGGAGGGTCAGAAGAATCTCCTAAGCACAAGCAGTAGCCTCAAAGAGAAGCCCCAAGACAAGTCTCAACTCTAGTTAAAAGGAACCATATTGGCTCAGCTGGGAAGACACACATAGGGGATGGCCACATTGTCTTCAGCTCCTCTATGTTTCATTAAATCTAGAGGATAAATCTGAGATACTGTTGTAGAGAGAATCTTTTATGTATTGTATGGATGTATCACCTGTCAATTAAATAAATACATTTAAAAAAAAAACCTGTGGCCTGTAAGAAAGAGTAAGATAGAACGTGGAACATCCCAGAGACAGAAAGAATTCTGGGATAGAGCCAAGCAGTGGAGATTCGCCTGGGAAGGTGTGACCAGAGCGACTCATGGTACCTGAGCACAGCTCACCAGCCACGTGGCAGAATATAGGTTAAAATAACTGGGTTATTTTCAATTACGATCTAGTCAGAGAAGAGCCTACCTATGTGGCCAAGGTAGGTATAAATGTATTTTGAGTCTTGAGTCTTATTTCTGGGCACATGGAGCTAGGAGGAAGAACCAGATCTAACTTCTACACACTGTTGAAAGAACTGCCTTAGAGTGAGACCTACCTCAGCTGTTATTATAACTGATGCAGAAATCTGATCCAAAATACAGGCCTGCCCAACTAACATAAAGAGTTGTACTTTTCAGGGAAGAAAAAAATACACTAAAATGATGTTGGGAGCCGACTCTTAGCCAAAAGTGGCTATCATCTTTACAGCCATCTTGAGCCATATACCCTGACAAGAGACTTGTTTCAACAGCCTGCAATAGCTGAGCGCACTCTGATAAACATCTTGTTACACTGTTTAGTGCCCCCAGCTGCCAGGTGCTCCTGGTATCCATGGCTACAAGGCACGTGACGTAGTGGCTTCAGTTGAGATTGTCCACGAGGGCAAGTCACGTGGTAAAGGGTATAAATACCCAGGATTTCCCTTCTATAGGGGAGTAGAGGAGTAGAGGAGTAGAGGAGTCGAGGAGGTAGAGGTAGAAAGTAGGAGGTAGTAAGTAGTAGGAGGTAGTAGGAAGTAGGAAGTAGAGGAAGGAGAGAAAGGTAAAGGGTGTCTGGAGACTGAAGGAGTGAGGAGAATATATAAAGAAGAGAGGAGAATAAAGAAGACTTGAAGAGACTCCACCGGACTCTGGCTTGTATCTATCTTTTGCGTCTCTCGCCCCTTTTTTCCCCTTCCTCCGTCCCCACTTTCTCTCTTGCTAGACCCTGACCTGCCGACCGGAGCAGCAGAACCGGCCGGCCTTTACAAAGTAGCAGAACCTGACGGCCGTTACAAAAGAAACGGCAGTTACAAAATGAGAAACAGAAATTCAAAGAAAGAGCCGGGCGGTAGTGGGCATGCCTTTAATCCCAACACTTGGGAGGCAGAGGCAGGCGGATTTCTGAGTTCGAGAGTTCGAGGCCAGCCTGGTCTACAGAGTGAGTTCCAAGACAGCTAGGACTATACAGAGAAACCCTGTCTCGAAAACAAACAAACAAACAAACAAACAAAAACAAAAAAACAAAAACAAAAAAACAAAAAAAGAAATTCAAAGAAAGAGGAAATAGTTGGTTAAAAGCTGCCATTTGGCACTCTAGAATGTTTGTGTTTGAGTATTACATCAATTTAAGTCAGTTATTTTAAAAACTGAGGAATGAGAGAACATGTGATAGTCTCTCCCAATTTCACTCTAAACTAGAAGTTCTAGGCAACAATACAGACAGGCTACATTAATTAAAGTTTAGAAGCATCAAAGAAAGGAAACAATGGGATCCTAAACATAAGAGACTCATAGCAGAGCTTTGGGAAGCTGTCAAAATTGTAGTCAGTAAAGGACAAGAAGTTAATGAGAAAAAAATCTATACAATGTGTAAAACCTTCTTAGCCTTTGACTACTTCACAATTTTCTCATTATTTGGTATAATTGAAATGTTTAAGTCTAGTTTCTAAACTTGAAAAGAAAATCTATATTAAATCTTACCTACCCCCAAAATCTCATTTTTAGCCCATTGAATATTTTATGTTTATTTAGGAGAGGTGTGTGTGTGTGTTCTGTGTCTACTTTAGTTGTTTACTTAAGTTTTCATCAGTGTCAATATTTGTAACTATATGAGTCTATAAGAAAATGTATAATAATTTAACTATTCCTTGCTGTATGACATTATTTCCATTTTTACCTTAAGGCTTCAACATAGGATCATCATTACAGATTTATCTGGAATACAGATAGCCTGAACATATGCATTAAAATATTGTGAACTTCTATAACTAGTACTTGGAATGACTTCTTTCCTCCCCCGCCCCAGTCCTTGCTAACAATGAATAGAAATTCATTTGTTAATAAATTTTTTGTTAATCTGGGGCTAGAGATATGACTCAGTTCAGAGTGCTGGCTGCTCTTCCAGAGAACCCAGGTTTAATTCCCAGCTCACCTGATGGTTCACAATCATGTCATTCCAATCTCAGGGATTCTGATGCCCTCTTCTGGACTCCAGAGTATCAAGCAGGCAAGTAATGCACAGACATAAATAAAAGCAACATACCCATTCATATAAAATACAAGTAAATAAAACCTCAAAAAACATTTTTAAATTGCTAATCTGTGAACATAAATATTATTTTGCGTTCCTTTACATGTTTAAATTAGTATATGTTCATTTGACAAAATGAGGGTCTTCACTATTATATTTTCATATGAATAAGAGTTGTTCATATTTACCCCATTGTCTTTTCTTGTCCTCTCTCTCTCTCTGCCTCTCTCTGTCTCTCTGTGTCTGTCTCTCTGTGTCTGTCTCTGTGTCTCTATCTCTGTCTCTCTTCCTCTCTCGGTTTCCTTCCCACTGAAGGGACTCTGGCCAGCTTGGGCATGGTGAGCGTGGTCCTGGCAGGCCTTGTCCTTCTCCCCCATTCCCTCTGCATTGCTAAAACCCATTAGACTACATTCCCAAAGCTAGCCACCAAGGTCTATTCCCTTATTTGGCCACTCCCTCCTCCTGAAACTGACTACTAAGGTCTAGATATCAAAGTATTGAAGTCCAAAACACCTCATCTAACACAGGGCTTCCTCTTTATAAACTGCCATTTTCCTGTGTGTGTGTGCGCGCGTTTGAGAGAGAGAGAGAGAGAGAGAGAGAGAGAGAGAGAGAGAGAGAGAGATTGTGATAGTTATAGGAGGAGCTAATGTGGGAGGAGTTAGGAGAGGAAGAGGAAGAG
>NW_021604591.1:14451502-14468667 GCF_004785775.1 Grammomys surdaster
AGAGAGAGAGAGAGAGAGAGAGAGAGAGAGAGAGAGATATGTAGGAGGATGGAAAGCCATGCAGGTATGGAAAGCAGTGTGGGTAACTACTTTTATTTAGGCTAGCTAATTGGGAAACAACTCTCTTTGTACAGGCATATGGTTATTGAGCTTTACCAAATATATAAGCCTTTGATTAATCTTTAAGCATTAGAGTCTCATCTTTCTACTAGGCCCGCATGGGAGGCGGGATGGTCTGGGCAATGCCCAGCCTTGTGGAGACAGCATGGAAGATTGGCAGTCCTATCTCCCACGCTGGTGTCTTGTGGGTGTCAGGGCTGGTGTTTTTAGCTGGCCATTTCTAGCTGCAGCACGAACATCGTGGCCTTCGGCCGAGAAACATGGTGGCTGGGCTAGGCAGAGCCGCTGCAGCTTAGATAGTCAACTTGACCGGAGGCCGATTTTAAATAATTATTTCAACAGATACTGAAAGACTCCTCCAAGAGGACCCAGGAAGGACGCGGACCCAAAGACACTCCAGAGACCCTCTTGCTGTAATTACATGAGTCAGGTCCTTTATTATCAAAGCTTAAGGTCGATACATGACTCATGCAGGAGGTAGGGTAATCGACCCTGAGACCTAATAGCTTAGGGTTAATAAAGGCAAAGGCTGGGGGGGAAGGAGAGGGTTGCGGATAATCACACACAATTGGTTGTTTCAAATGTCTGTAATGTGTGTAAGCAGATCTCACGAGAACTGTCTCTGGTTTCTGTGGCCTTGAGACCCAGTGTGAATGTTTATCTGAGACAACAGACCATCTGGCTGAATTTAATTCGCAAGTCCTTGGGACTTCTGGTGGAAGTTTTTCCAGAGGAGGCTAAGTCAGACACCGCGGGAACAGATCAATTGACCTTTGTTTTCCTGTTCTGCATTCCCTGTGAAGGCCTTGGGTTAGCAAGCTAGCTGACCTGCAATTTTAACTCCCCGTATCTGAACCAAGGCTCTCTGTTATATCAACTCAAAATTCCTGTTTCAATACTTGTGTTTCAGAGTCAGGGTTTTTTGGGTTTTTTGTTTTTGTTTTTATTTTTTTAGGGAGGATTGTTCAGTTTGGAATGGTCGGTTGTGTTTGTTTAGGATGATGTTTCTCAATTCTATACATTTTCCCTGCAGATGATTTAATCTTGCTGTTCTTTGTGGCTGGGTAACACTATATTGAGCATCTACACCACATTTTCTTTGTCCACTGGTTTGTTGGTGGACATCTACTGACGGTGTAAACTAGCTGTTTGAATATTGCTACAATAAATATAGCCATACAAGCATCTCTGTGGTAGGCTGACTTAGATTGCTCTGCATGTATCTAAAAGTAGTGCCACTGTTGACTTAGAGTCTCACTATGTAGTCCTGGCTTGCCTGGAACTCACAGAGGCTGGCCTGCCTCTGCCTTCCCATCACTTGGATTAAACGCTTTTTTTATCTAATTTTTTGAGTTCTTTATATATTCTTGTGTAGAAATGTTAAAGATTTATCCCATTATGTAGGCTCTGTCTTCAGTCTATATTTCTTATGTTATACAAAAACTTTTTCAGTTCATGTAATTTCATTTGTTAGTTACTGCAATTATTTCCTGGGTAGTTGGAGTCCTTTTCCAAAAGATTTTCTGGATGTTTTGAAGTCTTTCTATATTTTTCCCTAAATGTCTCAAGTCCTCTAATCCATTCAAGGTCCTTGATCCACTTTGAATTAAGTTTTGTGCAAGGCAAAAAATAGGGATCTATTTTTATTTTTCAGCTTGTGGCTCTCCAGTTTTTTTAGCACTGTTTGCTGATAAGATGTGGTCTTTTTACAAAGCATACGCTGGACTCCAGATAACTGTAGTTGTGTGTATGAATGTCTTTCTGGGTCTTCTATTGAAGCCCACTGCTCTATATCCCTGTTTTTGTCCCAGTATGAGGCTGCTTTTATTGCCATGCATCTATATTGTGATTTGAAATAATCCTATAGGAGACATCTCTAGCTTTGCTATTTTTATTCAGAATAGCCTTAACTAATTCTATGTCCATTTGATGTTGTATTAACAGGAAGGTAAACTGAGTAGTTTCAGGAGGTCCCTGAAACTGACCAGATTCACTAAACCCCTCCTTACCAGAGAAAGCAGTAAAAGCAGCAAAGAAGACTTTCAGACAAGCCAAGCTGTAAAGAGAAATTCTCAGACCAGACTAGCTGCCTGGAAGAAGTAGAAACCATTTAAGTGGCTAAGAAGAAATTTTGACCAACTCAGACATCTGGAAAGAACATTGTCCAACCTGCACAGTGTGTTCCAACTTTATGAGCTATCACCAATGCTGGGATGGGCTTTGGTAATACAACTGTCTTTGAATTATTTCTGCTCCTATAAGTAACTCCTCACCTATACTCTTGTAAGTAACTCCAATAAAACTCTGGTTTACCAAGATGGACTTCAGTGGTTGGCTTAGTTAGGGTTTTACTGCTGTGAATGGACACCATCACCAAGGCAACTCTTATAAGGACAGCATTTAATTGGGGATGGCTTACAGGTTCAGAGGTTCAGTCCATTATCATCATGGCAGGAGCATGACAGCATCTAGGCAAGCATGGTGCAGGAAGAACTGATAGTTCTACATCTTCATCTGAAAACCAATAGAAGACTGGCTTCCATGTGGTTAGGAAAAGGGTCTCATTGCCCACCCCCACAGTGACACATTTCCTCCAACAAGGCCTCACCTCCTAATAGTACCACTCACTGGGCCAAGCATATTCAAATCACCATGGTGGTATTTGTACTTTGGTCTGTTGAAGGCAGCCTGTCTAAGGTAAGCAGATGTGTGTGTGGTTTATCTCCCCAGGAAAAGTTTTGTCACATAACATGAATTTTAGGATTGTTTTTTCTAGTTCTGTGAACAATATCATTGTAATTTTGATCGGAATTGAATTGATCATTTGAACTAACAGCCATTTTCACAATAATAATTTTTGGACTCATGAGCATGAAAGTCTTTCCATCTTTGATCTTTCTAAAAAGACCAGTAACATCACAAGATACTCCAAGACCAAGTTCTCAGCACAAAGGTTTATTTGCCCCAGAGGAACAAACAGTAGGGAATAAGCCATGAAGACAGGAGATAGAGGACAAGGGAGAAGGGAAAGGGAACAGAAGAGAGGGGACAGGGGTATTTGTCTCAGAGGACAAAGGACTGCCTCTGGATAGAGAGGAGACAGATGTGACACATAGGAAAATGGCAGTGTATAAAGGGAAAGTCCTGTGTTAGGATGAATTGCTTTGTTTTGATTGGACATGTTAATTAGGTGAGCCAAAGGGAGCTTTTGATTGCTGGACTTCAATACTTTGATAGCTGGACCTTGGTATTTAGCCTCAGGATGAGGAAGTGACCAAATAAAGGAATAGACCTTGGAGGCTAGCTTGAGGACTGTAATCTGACCGTTTTTTAGCAAGGAAGAGAAAATAGGGGAAGGGCAAGGTCTGCCAGAGTCCTGCTTGCCATGCTCAGGCTGGCTAGAGCCCTTTCACTGTCCTTTGACAGTTTCAGGTGGTGGGGAGCATGGCAGCACAGACAGGCATGGTGCTGGAGTGGTACCTGAGAGCTCATATCTAATCTGCAAGCTGTAAGCAGAGAACAAACTAGATAGGGCCTTTGAAACCTCAAAGTCTATCCCAGTGACACACCTCCTCTAACAAGGCCACACCTCTTAATCCTTCCCAAACAGTTCCGTTAACTGGGGACCAAGCATTCAAATATACAAGCCCATGGGGATTCAAACCACCACAGTTAGGTTTATTTCTAGGTGTTTGTCTTTTATTTTTCTTAAGCTATTGTGAATTGAAACTTTTCCCTTAAGATATTTCTCAGCATGCCCACTACTGTTGTAGACAAGCGCTACTGATTTTTGTGGATGTTAACTTTGTATCCTTCTGAATTTCTGAAAATGTTAACCAGATATAATCTGGTAGTCTTTAGAGTTTTTAAGCATAAGATGCTATCATCAGCAAATAAGGTTAACATGACCTTTTCTTATCTTTGTCCCTCTTGTTGTTTTCTCCTGCTTATTGTTCTGCCCAAGTCTTCAAGCACCATATGCAAAAAGAACACAGAAAATACTTTCCTTGCTGCTGGACTTAGTGCACCTTTTTTCACCTTTCTCCCATTCATCTAATACTGGCTACAGGTTTCTCATAGTTAGCTTTCGTTGTATTCCTCATTTCCTTAGGACTTTTATTATGAAGAGACACTAACCTTTGCCAAAGGCATTATCTATATCAATTGAGATGACCACATGACCTCTCATCCCGGGTCTATTTGTGTGCTCTGTCACACTGACTGATTGGCATAGGTTGAAATATTTTTGTATCCCTGGAATAAAACCAACTTGATCACATGAACTTTTTAATGTGTTGTCGAATATGTGGCCTGTATAAAACACACAAAAACCTGATATTTTAATTACAAGCGGAAAGCCTAGATTGGCCAGGTTCTATGCTGTTCTCACCTATATACAAACTATATGCCCCTTGTTACTTGCGGTTTGAGTCTCAACGGGCTGCTTTTGCTCCATCACTCTGTCCTCAGGATGCACTTCTATTGGCCACGTGCTGCTGGTCCATCATGTCTAACAGAGACCTCCTGCTCTCTCTTCTCTCTCCTTTTCTTTGTGGCCTCTCTTGAGAGTCTTCACTTGACTCTCAGGTACCACCTTTCTCTCTCTACTACCCAATCACAGGCTCTAGCCCCTTATTAACCAATAGCTTTAAACTGGGAAGTAAAGTTTACACAACAAAGGTGTAAGTGAGGATGCACTCATCTGGGTAGCAACCAGATCTTGGGGTTCAGAATTTAGCATACATGGCAACAAACCAAACCCTGACAGTCTGCAAGTATCTTCTGGGGAAATATTGCATCTACATTCATCATGGAAGCTGGTCTATAGTTTTTTGTTGTTGTTGTTTTGCCATTATCTGTGTTTGTTACCAGTATAGAAAGAATTCAGTGACAATCATTCTCTTTCTATTTTATGAAGTAGGAAGGAGCGTGAATGTTAATTCTTCTTTAAAGGCCAAGTAGAATACAGCATTAAATCCATCTGGTCTTGGGCTTATCTTGGTTGAGGAATTCTTTTTTTCCCAATAATTTATTCACTTTCCATCCTGAACAAAGCCCTTTCTTCCTCTCCTCCCAGTTTCTCCCTTACAAATAATTCCCCCACGAGCCCCTCCCTTTCTCAGAGAAGGGGAAGCCCCTCTTGGGTACCACCCTCCCCTGGAATATCTAGTTGCAGTAGGACTAAGCACATCCTCTTCCACTGATCCCAATCTGTTTAGGTGAAGGGGATCCAATGGCAGGCAACACAGTCAGAGACAGCCCCTGCTCTAATTGTTAGGGGACCCACATGAAGACCAAGCTGCACATCTGTTCTAAAAATGTGCAAGAGGCCTAGGTCCAGCCTGTGCATGCTTTCTGGTTGGTGGTCTCAGTCTGCAGGTCTTCCTGTGGCATCCTTGACCCCTCCAGCTTGATCAATTCTATCTCCCATTCTTCCGAGCTCTGCCTGATATTTCGCTGTGGGTCTCTGCATCTCTTTCCATCTGCTGATGGATGAAGCCTCTCAGGACACTCCTGTCTGCAAGCATAGCAGAGCGTCACTAATAGTGTCAGGGGCTGGCTCTTTCACCGGACGGGTCTTTTTTTTGGGGGGGATTGGTTTTTCGAGACAGGGTTTCTCTGTGGAGCCCTGGCTGTCCTGGAACTCACTCTGTAGACCAGGCTGGCCTCGAACTCTCGAACTCTCGAACTCAGAAATCCGCCTGGCCTCTGCCTCCCAAGTGCTGGGATTAAAGGCGTGCGCCACCACCACCCGGCTACACCTGACGGGTCTTAAGATAGTTCCCTCAATCTCTGTTCCATCTTTATCCCTGCACATTTTGGGTTGAAGGTTTTGTGGGTGGGTTGATGTCCCTCTCCCTCTACTAGAAATCCTACTTGGCTACAGGAGGTGGCCACTTCAGTCTCCATATCCCCTGCTGGTAGGAAACTCAGCTAGGATCACTTTCATAGATTCTCCCAGGTTCCCCCAACTCCACCCCAACCCCGCCCCGCCCCCGCCCCATCCCAGGTCTCCAGCTAGTCACAGAGATGCCGCCCACTGATTTCTGTTCTCATTCCCAACCATCTCCTGAACCCCTCCCCATACCTGATCCCCATCCCCGTTCCCCTCTTCACCCCCCTCCCACCCAGTTCCCCTCTCCATCCACCTCTGATGACTATTTTGCTTCCCTTTCTGAGAAAGACTCACACATTCTCCCTTGGGCCCTCCTTGTCACCCAGTTTCTTTGGGTCTGTGGATTGTAGCATGATTACCCTGCATTTTATGGCTGGTGTCCACTTATGAGTACATACCATACTTGCCTTTCTAAGTCTTGGTTACCTCACTCAGGATGATATTCTTAAGTTCCATCCATCTGCCCTTTTAAAGACAAAGAAAACAGAAAAACTACATCTTGGTTTGCAGTTGCAGGGGAAGCAAGCGAACAGTTTAACAAGAGCCAAGAACATGCTGTTAACTGGCACATTTCAACCATGAATTTCTTGGGTGGGGTTGGGTGTTTCCCGTGAGACTTTTCAAAGCAGGGGGCAAAAACTAAAGATGGCTTCAGCTGAGACAAGATGGAGAAACCTTTGCCTTGTTATACCGTCTCCGTTTTATGTCTGTTTGACACAGCTAGAGTCATCTGAGAAGGAGGAGTCTTAATTGAGGAAATGCCTCCACAGGATTGGCATGTAAACAAATATGTATGGCAATCTTCTTGACTAATGATGGATGTGAGAGGGCCCAGCCCACTGTGGGCAGTGCCACCCCTGGGCAGATTTAACAATCCTGGAGGAACGAGCCAGTAGTGGCACTCCTCCACGGCTTCTGTGTCGAACCCTGCCTCCAGGTTCCTGCCCTCACTTCCCTGGATGATATACATTGTTACCTGAAAGTGTAAAATTAAATAAACCCTTTTCCCTTACATTGTTTTTGGTCATAGTATTTTATCACAGCAATAGAAACCCTAACTAAGACATCCTAGAAGGTCTTCATTTCTCCATGCATTTAAAAAGGTAACTTTGCTAAATACAATAATCTCTGTTGGCAGTTATTTTATGAGGCTGAAATGTATCATTCCATATTGTTTTCTTGGCATTTAGAGTTTCTCCTGAAAGATCTGTATGAGTGTAATGACTTCACTACTGTGAGTCTATGTCTTCACCACCGCCCACTGCAGATCTTACTGTTGCTTCTCTGTTCTTACCCCTGGCATTTTCTTTTATCTTGTATTTTGCTTTATGTGATTACTGGGCATTATATCCTAGAGCCTCACACCTCAAAACAACCTATCAGTGAGTTGCTTTCCCGGCTCCATTTTATTTTAAGACAGTGTCATTCTGTAGGCCAAGATGACCTTGAAGTTGAGATCCTCTCATCTCCTGAGTTGCTGGAATTATGGGTCAGGACCACCAGACCATGTATTCTTTGTGTGTGTGTGTGTGTGTGTGTCTGTGTGTGTGTGTGTGTGTGTTAAGACAGGGCCTCTCTATGAAATTCTGACTGCCCTAGAGCTCGCTATGTAGACAAGGTTGACCTGGAACTTAGAGAGCTCTGTCCACCTCTCCCTGCACTCACTGCCTTGTGTGGCTGTCTCCTCCTCAGTCACTCTACAGTGTCTCCAGGCTTCCACCTTACAATTGTCCCTTGTTTTTCAGATCTTCAACAATAGGCTCCTTCTCAAGAAGGAAACTGAGAGTGACAAAGTAGATATCTAGCCTGCCACATAGGAGAACTCACTGTCACAAATCCCCCACTGGATTGAAGACTTAAGCCAACTTCAATCTGTATAAGCACCACGGACTAACTGACTGCATGGTGGGAGCTCCCTGCCAGGCTGTTGTGCCCAGGGCTGCCTGGCCCACCTTTTGGCTATAGCTTCAGTTTCTCTTTGCCTGTAGCACCTGAGGCTGAATCCACCACTGGATCCAGATGCTTTTCCCTCTGTTTTGCAGCAGTCTTTCTGTTTCTATGTACTTTTCTCTCATCCTTTTCTAGATAGCCAATATTCTTCTCTTTCTTTTTGGAATACTTTGTCCTTTCTCACCCAAGTCTCACTCACAGAATCACTTGGATGCAGGTTCTAATCTGCTATCTTATCCTAGAAGTCTATAAATACTATTTACAATTTTAATTTCCCATGTCTACCAGTCTTTTTGCTTACATGTGGGCAACTTGAATTTCTTTAATAACTTGCCTTTTCATATCCATTCCCATTTTCTATTGAGTTGCTTCCTCATTACCTTCCTTCCCTCTTTGTATTTTTAATGACAAGGGTGTGGATTTTAAAAATTAGCTCCACAGGGCTGGAGAGATGGTTCAGCAGTTAAGAGCACAGGCTGCTCTTCCAAAGGACCTCGGTTCAACTTCTGACACCCAGATGATGGCTCACAGCCATCTGTAATTCCAGTTCCAGAAGATTTTATGCCCTTTTCTGGCCTCCGTGGACACCAGAGATGCATGTGGTGCCCAGGCGTGCATGCAAACAAAACAGCCATATACGTGAAATAAAAACAAATCAATCCTTAAGTAAAATGAAATTCATTTTTCAATTCCATATTTATTTATTTTGTGTGTATGTTTGGACATGTGCATGCCACAGGAGATGTGTGGAAGTCAGAGGACAACTTGCAAGAGCTGGTTCTCTCTTTTCCTCATGTGAGACCTGGTGGATGAATTAGGTTGCAAGGCTTGGAGGCCAGTGCCTTTACCTGCAGCACCATCTCACCAGCCCATAAACTCTTTTTCTTTTGAGGTAGTGTCTCACTAGGTACCCCTGGATGACCTGAAACTTACAAGCAAAACAGATCAGACTGGCCTCTAACTCAGAGTTCTTCCTGCTCCTGCCTCCCTAATGCTTGGATTAAAGGTGAGCACTACCACATCCATTTAAAAAACAAACAAACCATCAAACAGCCCTTCTGTTTTTCAAGATTAAACAAACATACAAACATTAAACCAATAATGTTTCAAGCAGGATAATACTGAATTGCCAAAGAATCAGCAAATCCTATGCATCAGGGTTTTGTTTTTGTTTTTTGTTTTTTTGTTTTTGTTTTTTTGTTTTTGTTTTGTTTTGTTTTGTTTTTGAGACAGGGTTTCTCTGTGTAGCCCTGGCTGTTCTGTAACTCACTCTGTAGACCAGGCTGGCCTTGAACTCAGAAATCTGCCTGCCTCTGCCTCCCAAGTGCTGGGATTAAAGGCGTGTGCCACCAACGCCGGGCACATCAGGTATTTTTATGGGCTTCAGGAAAATGATAGTGAACCCCCCAAAAGCCTCATATAACCCAGTGAGGAAAAGTATTAAGCAGCCACAGTAAACAAAATGTGCAAAATTCTAGATTATTTTTCCTTATTAACAATAAGGCATATATGAACTTGAAAATTGGGACCAGCAAGATGGCTCAGTGGACAATTACTGCCAGGTCTGATAACCTGAGTTCAAGTCCCATGATCCACATGCCAGGAGAGACCCTATTAGTGCCAGTTGTCCTCTGCCCTCCACACCTACATGATAATGCATATGCGTGTGTGAGAGCATACACATGCTAAATATAAATAAATAGCGAACAAAAGAAATCAGTGCCTATTCCTGAGCAGTTGCTATATAAGCTGAGACCTACTGCCTAAGTTAGAAAGAGGTAGAGCATCCCAGCAAAAGGAACAGCCTTCCACATTTCTGACATGTCAAATCCTAAAGCCACATTGCTGTTGGTCATCAAATCAAGAACAGAGAGTGTAGAAGAAAGGTGGATTTAGAACTTGGCTCTCAGTGGAATGGAAAGACCACAAGACTAATGGAGCCATGAGCATATCAACACAGCGGCTCCTTGGCAACTGGAAGGAGACCGTGAAGCTTCCTCCTTGGGGTCTTGGGGTCCACTCTAAGTAACACAAACTCTCTGCTCGCACCCTGATATTGTCTCCATTCTTAGCTATGGCTGTGACTGTAGTTTGTCTGTTTGTCCTTCTTACAATAACTTCAGGAAGCATGCCAGATATCCTTCCTACTAAGACTTACATCTGGGGGGGGGGGGGGGCGGCAAGAACTAAGTGAGCAGACATTTGAGCTCTTCCCTCCTGCCAAGCACAGCACGTAGTTAATGGGATCTCACTCCCCTGCCGTATGTCCATGCAGACATTTAGTCACACACAATTTCAAAGCCTTGATACACACTTTCTGCTTGATCTCTGAAATATCGTAAATAGATGAGTATCCCTGATTCAGGCGATACTTCAAGGTCTATGCTTTTAATCTTTCTCTGAATTAACATGGACATAGAGACAATGCAAAGTAAAAAAAGAACCATTTTCCTTCGCTTCCCAGTTTGGCTTTGCTCATTTTATAAGATATTCATCCTACGAGCCTCTTGGCCACAGTCTTTCTGTTCATGAGGCAGACTGTTAAATGAAATGCTTTGAACAAGAAAACTACAGTCCAACTGCTATTTTTGTGTAATAAAAAACCAAAATATACCTCACAGATAGATTTCATTCTAATGTATGTAATTTTCTTAGATAATATACAATAATTTTGAAATTGGATTTGAACTTATCTTTGTTTCTTAAATTTTTTACACTTATTTATTTATTTGTGTGTGTGTGTGTGCACGTGGGAGGTGGAGAGCCTGTGCTGTGACATGCATGTGGAAACTCAGAGGATAACTTTTAGGAGTCAGTTCTTTTCTTCCAGCATGTAGATTCTGGAGATGAACATGGTCACCAGTCTTGGCAGCAAGCATCTTTATCCACTGAGCACCTCATCAGGCCCCAAATTATTTCTGAGGAGTCTTCAGGTCTAAAGGGGTTCTTACCCTTAGCTTATGTCTCAAGAGAAAGCAGAATAAACCTGGAGGCATCTCCTGAGCATCTTCAACCACCTGCCACCGATTATAAGACCTTTAAAAAAAACTATTTTAACGTACTTTTTTATTAGCATAGAAAGCTATATTTCAAAGGGGCATTTTCAAACTGGATTTGTTTTTGCTGTCTGTTTTCTCCCCCATCTCTCGGGCCATTACCCCACGGGCCTTCTTTCTTCCGTTCACTTGCCTCCTTTGCCTCACGTTGTCCCCTCCCATGGTCTCCTACTTAGTTTCTTAGTCCACACCAACTTTTACACACTTCTATTTACATACACACAAACATGAAAAGTTAGGATCTGCACATGAGATAGAAATGAATTCTGTCGCCAGGCGGTGGTGGCGCACATCTTTAATCCCAGCACTTGGGAGGCAAAGGCAGGCGGATTTCTGAGTTCGAGGTCAGACTGGTCTACAGAGTGAGTTCCAGGACAGCCAGGGCTACACAAAGAAACCCTGTCTCGAAAAACCAAAAAAAAAAAGAAAAGAAAAGAAAAGAATTTTGTCTTGTCTTCCTCAGTCACATTTAATATACCTTCTAGATCCATCCATTTCCCTGCAAGTTTTATAATTTTATTTTTTACAGTTGGGTATAATTCCATATATAGATATGAGAATATATATGTGTATATTGCATTCTAATTATCTATTCTATTGATGGACATAATAGACTGAAACCTTTTCCTTGCTATTGTGAATAGAGTAGTAATAAATATGGGTGTGCGAGTGTCCCTGGGTAAGATATGGAGCCTTCTGCACATATGCCCAGGAGGGCTTAGCTAGGCCACATGGTACTTCTCTTTTCTTTTCTTTTCCTTTCCTTTCTTTTCTTTTCTTTTCTTTTCTTTTCTTTTTTTTTTTTTTGGCACTTCTATTTTCAACTGTTTGAGAAAAACTGATTTCCATAATGACTGTGCTAGCTTGCCCTCCCACCAGCAGTGAATGAGAAAAGCTTCTCTTTACCCAAATCCTCACCAGCGTTTGCTGTTACTTTCTCTCTCCGTTTTGGCTTTTTCGAAACAATGTCTCACTGTGTAGCCCTGGCTATCCCAGAACTGACTTTGAAAACAAGGCTGTCTTCAAACTTCCAGAGTCTGCCTCCCAAGGGCGGAGATTAAAGACTGCACCATGCCTGCCTATTGTTTAAAATATTTTTATTTATTATTATGTGTTCAGATGTTCTGCCTTCATGCATGTCTGTGCACCGGGCCCTGTGGAGGCCAGAAAGGATGTCGGATCCCCCCCAGGAACTGGAGTTTCAGATGGTTGTGAGCACCACATGGGTGCTGGTCCTCGGGACGAACATCCAGTACTCCTAACCATCTCTTTGGTCCCATCATTTGCTTTCTTGACCTTAGCCATTCTAACTGAGGCGAGATGGAATTCCAGTGTAGTTTTAATCTGCATTTCCCTGATGACGAAGTATGGTGACAGTTTAAAAAAAAATTATTGGCATTTACGTTTCTTTATTTTAAGAACTGCCTATTCATTAGCCCGTTTTAAATTATTGGTTTCATTCACGGTGTTCCATTTGTACATTTTTTTTAATATTCTAGATACCAACTCTTTATCTGAGGAGATTATTTTCTCATTCTGTAGGCTACTTGCTCTGTTGATGTCCTTTGCCATTCAGAAACTTGCATTTCATGCAGTCCTTGGGTTCTTAGGACTATGTCCTGTGTTAGTTCTGACCAGTCTCTATAACTTGAAGTATATCCTTGTTTTTCTCTAGCAGGTTGCAGAGTTTCATGGGTTTTGTTGGTTGGTTGCTTGTTTTTGTTTGTTTTGAGATGGGGTTTCTATGTGTAGCTTTGGCTATCCTGGAACTTGCTCTGTAGACCAGACTGGACTCTAACTCACAGAGATCTGCCTGCTTCTGCCTCCCAAGTGGTGGGAGTAAAGAGTTTTATGATTATAACTAAAGTCCTTGAACAATTTTGAATTGCTTTTGTGCGGGGTGAGAGATATGAAGCTAATTTTGTTCTTCTGAAGGTGGATATCTGATTTGGCCACCATATGTTGAAAAATGTGTGTTTCTGTTCAGTATTTGTTTTTAATGCCCTTCTTAAAATTTAGGCGGCCTTAGCAATGTGGGCTTATTTCTTGGTCTGCTATTCTATTGGTCTACATGTATGTTTCTTGTGCTAGTGCTGACTTAGTCAGGGTTACAATTGCTGTGATAAACACTCTGAGCAAAGCAAGTTCAGGAGAAAAGGGTTTATTTGGCTTACACTTCCATGTCATTGTTCATTATCAAAGGAAGTCAGGACAGGAACTCGAACACGGCAGGAACCTGGAGGCAAGAGCTGGTGAAAAGGCCAAAGAGTGCCCTAGAGGCTTGCTCCACAGGGCTTGCTCAGCCTGCTTTCTTATAGAGCCCAGGACCAGCCCAGAAATGGCACCACTCACAATGGGCTGGGCCTTCCCCAACAATCACTAATTGAGAAAATGCCCTATAGGGTTGTTTACAGCCTGGTCTTAATGGAGACTTTTTTTTTTGTTTTTTCAACTTTTAATTGATTCTTTGTGAGTTTTATATCATGTATCCCAGTGTCACTCATCTTCCTGTCCTCTTGCATCTGCCTCCAAATAAAACACACACACACACACAAACAACAACAACAAAACAAAGCATAGAAAACATCTCACCGTGAAAGCTGTAGTGTGTCACCATGTGCCTCACAGTATACCCCTCTGTCCACACATCTTCATTTGCAAATGTCCATTCCAAACAGTCATGGGTCTGGTTTGAGATCTCTGGCTTCTGTGACACCATCAACATTGAATCTTCATTGGGATTTCTCCCAGTCATCCTGTTGTTGTCCTGTGTCAGGGAGATACTGCAGTTTTGAACTGGCAGAATTGGCCTTTTCATGTACCCTAACAGTTTACAGATGATGTAGATTTGGAGGTGGGTCAACTCAAAGCCCTGGATCTGGGCCTGAGTGGCGCTGAGTTGGTCAGCCTTCCATCTCTCCTTTATCCGTACCACCAGGGGGCGTTCTCCAGCACTGCTCCAGCTAGGCCACCTAATGCCACATCATCAGGAGGCAGAGTCAGCTTACTCTGCCTTACCTGCATCCTCACCTCCAGAGCCAACTCCACTGTGCTCCCCAGTCAAGGCACGACGCCCACTCTCCTAAGAGCTGCAGCTAGCCAGGGGCTGAGCCACCTCTCCTGTTCTCAATCATACCTGCGGGGCTGGCTCACTCAGGCCTTCGCCATTAGGGCTAGCTTCACAGTGCTCCTCAGGCAAAGTACAGGGCCTGTTCTCTGGAGTGCTACCTCTGGTGTGAAGCAGGGATACCTCTCCCGCTCTCTTGACTGTGAGGATAGCTCTCCTGACTACCACAGGTGGTGAGGGCGGGGCGGGGCGTGCATAACACTGCATCCATGCTACCTCACAGCAGATAAGTGGTGGGGCCTGCTCTGCCTTGCTCTCATCCTGGAGACTGGCTCACCGGTAGCCCCTCCACCAGGGCCAGCTCTACTGTGCTGTCCGGGTGAGACACACAGGGCCTACCTAACCTCCAAAGTGCTGCAGCCTGTGAGGGCCAGCTCACCTGCTCTCATGACACCGGAGTCAGCTCTCCCAATTGCCTCAGGAGACAAAGGGTAAGGGGGCAGAGGGCTTCCCCACGTGCCCAGGCCACCTCATAGCAGATGAGTTGCAGGGCCAGCTCTACTGTGCTCACACCCTCAGTGCTGGCTCATCCATGCCCCTGCTGCTAGAACCAGGTGAGTGGCAGGGCCTCCTCTCCCATTCTCATGACCCATGGGGCCAGCTCTGCTGACTGCTGCGGATGGCAAAGGGTGAGGGCATCATTCTGCACCTGTGCTACCTTACTGCATAGGATTTTTTGACTATATGTGTTTTTTTTTGTGTTTCCATGTGAATTTTTATTGTTTTTTTTATAGTTTTGTGACAAATTTAATTGGAATTTTTGATGTATTTCATCACCTTTGTAGATGACTTTTGGTAAACACCGATTTTCCAAATATTAATTCTGCCAACCTGAGAGTATAGGAACTCCACCATCTAGTTCCGTTTTTAATTTCTTTTTTTCAGTGATAATAAGCCTTTCTTATGGCTTGCTGTTATTTTTTCCTATAAAACTCATGTTGGCATTTAGTTCCTATTGTGAAGTATTATGAAGTACTTTGGGAGATTATTAGGATTGAGTAATGTCCTTTGTGAGGTGGTCCCATGATTGACTTTGGGTATTGTGAGAATTTCTTCCGTGAGAGACTGTCTTTTTTTCTTTTCTTTTTTTTTTTTTTGGTTTTTAGAGACAGGGTTTCTCTGTGTAGCCCGGGCTGTCCTGGAACTCACTCTGTAGACCAGGCTAGCCTCGAACTCTCGAACTCAGAAATCTGCCTGCCTCTGCCTCCTAAGTGCTGGGATTAAAGGTGTGGACCACCACCGCCCGGCTTTTAAAATAGACTTCTAGGCATTTCTTTTTCTTTTCTTCCCGCCCCCCGGCACCCTCCCCCCCCCCCCCCAGACAGGGTTTCTCTGTGTAGCCCTGGCTGTCCTGGAGCTCACTCTGTAGACCAGGCTGGCCTCGAACTCAGAAATCCATTTGCCTCTGCCTCCCTCTGCCTCCTTTTTCAAATATTAAGTGGCCATAGTTTGGTTGTGTTATTGCTGGGGTCTCTATTCTATTCCATTGGTCTACCTGTTTTTATGACAGTACTGGGCTATCTTCTGCACTATGATTTGGGGATTGGCATTTTAATACTTCCAGCAGTGTTCTGGATATCTGTTGCCTTCTGAGTTTACATATGATTTCTTGTATTGTTTTTCTAAATCTGTGAAATACACCATCAGAATTTTGGTAGCTATTGCATTAACTCTGTGAATTAATTTGGTACCTAGTTTCACAGTATTAATTCTGCCACTAGGATCACAAAAGGTCTTTTTTTATCATCTAGTATCTTCTATGACTTCCTTCTTCAATGTCTTGATGTATACATATACATATGTACACATATGTATATACATATGTATATATGTGTGTGTATGTGGATATATATATGGATAGGAATATATATATATATTCCTAAATAGTCGATTCTTTTGCAGTTGTTCTGAACAGGATATTTTTACTAGTTTTTGTGAGGGTGCACAGTGATAATCTTAAAAATAACAAGAGAGAAAAGATGGTTACATACATAGGACAACAATCAGAAGGACAGCAACCTGGATACAGAGAAAAAGAAAAGGATGCCTTCAAAGTACTGTGGAAAAACCGGAAGGATGGCTACCTCATTGCCACGCACCCTGCCGAATGGCCATCTGTGCTACTGCAGTGACAGCTACCGTGACTGCTGTTCTGGGTAACCCTGGCCAGTTTCTTCCCTTGTCATTTCCGAGTGTGTTATAAGCACATAAAGCTATCAGGGTAATCTGTGTAGGTTTAGCAAGGCTCCCTGGGGCTAGAGCACACATGCATTTTGGTGGTCATTTGAGGAGAACCAGGTATATTCCAGCTAGAGGGAAGTTATATTTCTCAAAGCCATGCTAAACTCTCTTCTTCTAACCAAATGTCAGGGATGTCTCTGCTCTGGTTGCCACCAGGACCATGCCTCTGATAGTCCAGTAAATGGCTATCAGTGAAATCCAAGACCTGGATGCTTTTCCTCGGTTTCTTAACACTCTGGGCTGGTTCTGACACACTAGAATTGAGTTGTTCAGGAAAACTCTCTCCAAATGAATGATGAGGAAAATAAAGATATGTTGGAGAGAGAAAATCTAACAAGACACCAAAAGAATCTTATAAGCTACAGACCAATACTAACAGAAATCCCAAATAATGTACTTTAAAAATAGTAAGAATGATCTAAAAAGAGGGTCTGTGCTTACGGCCTTCACCGGCTCTCATTACCCCACTAGAGACCTGTTCTCCAGATACAGTTATGTTAGCAGCAGCAGCCGAACTTTTGGAGATAAAACTCAGTCTATAATCTCCACCATCACAGATGGAAAAGCTACAAGTTTTCTTTTGATTCATGACATATATTTGATAATATATACAATAACTACTTGATCTGTCTTATCTTGTACACAGCAAATAGGAAGTTATCACATATGAAACATATCACATTGTACAACCATGTTTAATAGGGTTAGAAATCAGCAACCAAGGAGAGTGGTGTACAGCTAATCTGAAGGGTTACCCTTTGCAAGAATGACTTAG
>NW_021604591.1:14468767-14523477 GCF_004785775.1 Grammomys surdaster
AGAGAGAGAGAGAGAGAGAGAGAGAGAGCTGAAAAGCCAGGCATTGTGGCACATCCCTGCAATCCCAGTACTTGAGAACTTGAGAGGCAGGAGATCCTGAATTTGAGGTCAGATTAGCTACATAGAGGTACGTTTTAAACAAAGCAAGCACCCATCCTCCACCAACAGAAATCAGTGATTAAAAGGTTTCCAAACTACAGCAGCCCACCACTCATCCACAGGGGTGGTGCGGAAACCCCTGACAGGGGCTGAAGCTGTGTGGAGGGAACACTGCACACACTGCTGTTTACCCTATATACTCATCTTCCTTGATCTGTGGTTTCGCCTTCTACAGCTTCAGTCATCTGCCAACGGCAATCTGAAAATATAAAATGGAATATTCTAGAAACAACAGTTTACTGTTTCACACCTTTCAGAGCACAGTGATGAGGTCTTGTACCATCCTGCAGCAGAAATTGTCCTTTTGTCCGGTGTATCCACATTGCAAATGCCACAGGCTGTCTCGGTCATCAGCTTATCATATCAGAATTTAATTTCAAGTAACACTGACTTATGGAGTAATGACCCCCAGGGTAAGAGTAGCGATGCTACAGATCAGTGCAAAGACTCACAGCTGGTGGGGTACTGAGCATAGGTGTCTATTGAGTGACTCCGTGGAGGCACACCGGTGATGCCCTAAATGGGGTGTGTATTGCAACCCCTCGAGAAAAACTCACAAACAGTGGAAGTCGGGAAAATGTACACGAAGAGCCAGAGGATGGAGAAGAGCGCTGTGAAATGCTGCCTTCTGGACATGCCTTGGCCATTTTACCCATGAACTCATGTCGCTGATTATCTGCACAAAATCAAGTCACCAAGGGCAGTCAGCATTCTGGTCAGCAGCACTAATTAGATCCAATGGGTTACTAAAAAAAAGGGAGGATGCAAAATGGAGAGGAGAGTGTGTTGGAGTTGCCAGGGGGGAGTTGGAGGAGGAAGTCTGAGGTGCATATGATCAAGATGTATTGCTTACATGTATGGAATTCCCAAAGATCAAATAAAAGACTTTTTAAAAATAATGATGTTAGTAATTTGGAAATGCCAAAGAGCCGGGTGGTGGTGGCGCACGCCTTTAGTCCCAGCACTTGGGAGGCAGAGACAGGCGGATTTCTGAGTTCGAGGCCAGCCTGGTCTACAGAGTGAGTTCCAGGACAGCCAGGACTACACAGAGAAACCCTGTCTCGAAAAACCAAAAAAAGAAAAAAAAATTAATGGAAATGCCAAAGAAGTCATATAATGTCTCCTACAAATGTAAAAACAAAATGTTGAAAGAGAAAATTAACATAATTTATAATCATTCTGTTTACTACTTACTGTTAATCACTTGTTGTGCCTAATTTATAAATTAAAATTTATTGTAAGTATGTGTGGAAAAAAAAACAGTGATCACAGGGTTTGGTATTTTCTGAGGCTTCAAGTATCTGCTGGGTCTCGGAATAACTTAAGAAAATAATCAGTGTTTCCCAAAACTGGGCATAGGAAAGCTCAGTAATCCAGAAAGCCCACTCTAAGCAAACATAAACATGGAAAGTATACAAGAAGATTCACAGCAGCACTGTGTGTCATCGCCAAGCACGAGAAATAGGCTACATGGTCATCATGGTGGAATTAAATTATGGTACATTCATTCAAACTACAAACATGTGGCAAGAAATGACATCAGCCAATGACAGCTCACATATGCAGTGACGTTTCCATAGCGTTATACTGCCTAGTAATCTTGTAGCCATAGTAGTTTATACAAACACACTGTGACATTACCTAATGATAGTTATCAAAATGTATCCTAGCCTCTTTAAAAAAATGTGTTGAGGATTTCATTGTGTAGTGCTGGCTGGCGCCTGGAACACACTACTATATAGACCATGCTAAACTCACAGACATCCTCCTGCCTCTGCCTCCTAAGTGCTGGGATTAAAGATGTATACCACCAAGCTCAGTAAGAGGTGGGGTGTATGTGTGTGGGTGTGTGTATTTAATTTTATTAGTTTTTTACATGTACGGATTTTTTTCTGCCTATAGTTCTGTGTATAAGACATATGCCTGGTACCCACAGAGACCAGAAAAAGGATGTTAGATTTCCTGGGACTGGAGTTACAGATGGTTATTAGCTACCATGTGGGTGCTGAGAATCAAACTCAGGTCCTCTAGAGGAGCAGCCAGTGCTCTTAACCCCTATGCCATCTCTCTAGCCCCAATACATATGTTTTTATCTTGAGCATGATTCACTATTTATTTTTTTTATTATCTTTTTTTTATTTGCTTTACACCTCATTCACTGTTCCCCTTCTGGTCACTCCCTCCCTCCCACACAATCCTTCCCCCTTCTCTGAGCAAGTGGAAGCCCTCCTGGGTACCCCCCATCCCCGGCCCTGGTATATCATGTCTCCCCGGGGCTAGGCTTATCCTCTCCCACTGAGGCTAGACAAAGCAGCCCAGCTAGAAGAACATATTAGGATACGTACAGTAACAGCTTCTGTGATAGTGCCCACTCCAGTTGTTTGGGATCCACATGAAGTCTAAGCTGCACATCTGCTACATATGTGTGGGGAGGCCTAGGTCCAGCCATGTATGCTCTTTGGTTAGTGGTTCAGTCTCTGAGAGTCCCAAGGGTCCAGGTTAGTTAACTCTACTGGTTTTCCTATGGAGTTCCGATACCCTTCGGGACCTGCAGTCCTTCTTCCTATTCTTCCATAAGAGTTCCCAAGCTCCATCCACTGTTTCACTGTGGGTGTCTGTATCTGTCTGAATCTGCTGTTGGGTAGAGCCTATCAGAAGATAGCCTTGCTAGACTCCTGTCTGCAAGAATAACAGAGTGTCAGGGATTGGTGCTTGCCAGTGGGGTGGGTCTCAAGTTGGGCTGGTTATTGGATGGTCTCTGCTCCATCCCCAGTCCCTGCATTTCAAAAAACCACAGTATAGCTAAAACAATCCTGAACAATAAAAGAACTTCAGGAGGAATCACCATCCCTGACTACAGAGCAATAGAAATAAAAACTGATGGTGTTTGTACAGAAACAGACATGTTAACCAATGGAATCTTCGATCCACAAACTCACACCTATGGACTCTTGATTTTTGATAAAGAAGTCAAACCATCCAATGGAAAAAAGAAAGCATCTTCAATAAATGGTGCTGGTCTAACTGGATGTCTACATGTAAAAGAATGCAAATAGATCCATATTTATCACCCTGCACAAAACTCAAGTACTATTTTTTGTTTTGTTTTTTTGTCTTGTTTTGTTTTGTTTTTTGGTTTTTTGAGACAGGGTTTCTCTATGTAGCCTGGGCTGTCCTCGAACTCACTCTAGACCAGGCTGGCCTCGAACTCAGAAATCCACCTGCCTCTGCTTCCCAAGCGCTGGGATTAAAGGTGTGCGCCACCACCACCCAGCGTGATCTTGCTTTAAGGAGGGAGTATAATGTCTGTGTATGTTTGCTATGTGGGACACTCTCCAGTTATCTATGCTGAAACTATTTAGTCAACAGGAAACATGTCACATGTAGGTAGTGGACAACTGTTATCCTTTCCCATAACCCCCTAACATTTCCTATCTTTGCACATACACACACACCCCTTAGTACTGTCGGGGAGGAAACCAGACACAGGCTTCTGGGATGTGAAAACTGTCCTCTTTCTCATCTAGTTACATAAATGGTTTGACTTCGTGATAAATTAAAATTTTGCATATTTGATATTTATGTTTTTAAGATTTACTTTTATTCTTTTTTTCTTTTTTGTTTTTGGTTTTTCTTTTTTTTTTTTCTTTTTTTGGTTTTTCGAGACAGGGTTTCTCTGTGTAGCCCTGGCTGTCCTGGCACTCACTCTGTAGACCAGGCTGGCCTCGAACTCAGAAATCCGCCTGTCTCTGCCTCCCAAGTGCCGGGATTAAAGGCGTGCGCCACAAGATTTACTTTTAATTATGTGTGTGTGTGTGTGTGTGTGTGTGTCTGTCTGTCTGTCTGTCTGTCTATCTGTGAGAATGTGCATGTGCATGCCCATGCCTGCAGAAGTGAGAAGAGGGTGTTGGATCTCCTGGAGCTGGAGTTACGGGCAGTTGTGAGCCACGTGACATGAATACTGAGACCTTGGGTCTCCTGAAAGAGCAGTATAATATATATTATTAACTTCTGGGGCATAGCCATCTCTTCAGCACCCTATTCTTGGTTTTATGGAAACATTGTCTTTCAAAGGAATAGCTAAAGAGAGAAAATAAACATTTTCCTTCTGGGTTTTTTTTTTTTTTGAGTGGTTTGGTTTTGGAGGGTGTGTGTGTGTGTGTGTGTCTGTCTGTCTGTCTGTCTGTCCAGGCAAATATACTGTGGTGGTTTGAATGAGAATGATCCCTCATTGGCCCCCAAATTTGTGTTTGGTTTCTAGCTGGTCATCTGTTTAGGAAGGGTTATGGGTACTGTCTTACTGCAAGAGGTGCGTTACCGGCCGCGCGGGGGCGCCCCGGCTGCTTTGTGGTTTCATAATCCCTTGCAAGACCAAGTCTTGCTATCTTTGTGCCTGGTGCTTGTGGATCAAATATAAGTTCTCAGCTACTGTCCTAGTGCCATGCCTGACGGCTTGTCATGCTCTCCACCATGATGGGCATAGACTAACCTAAAACTGCTAAGCAAGCCCTCAATTAAATGCTCTCTTTTGTATGTCGCCCTGGTCATGGTGGCTCTTCACAGCAATAGAGAAGTAACTAGGCACACACCATAGTGCGTGTTGGGAACTAGAACACAACCAGAGGTCATTTCCACTTTCTGACTTTTAAAGCAGGGTCTCTGTTGTTTCTGCCGCTGCAATGTGCACTCTAGTCTAGCTGCCCAATGAACTTCAAGGCTACAGGAGTATTGGGATTACAAATGTGTGCTACTGCATCTGGCTTTTATGTGAGTTCTCTGAATCCAAACCCAGGTTGTCTTGTTTATCCTGCAAGTCCTTTTAGCCACCAAGTCATCCTCTTGGCCCAGTATTACCCTTTGTCGACTGAAAGTGGTTAAAGATGGGAAAAAACTGTCTATTTGTTCCACCCCTTTCTTGTCCCATCCTTCTTCTTAGCTGATGACAATATGCTACAGGGCATCTAAAAGCCCTTCCCATGTCCCACCTGTCGTTCTTCCTCTAGGAATATTACTTCAGGAAACACTGGGGCCGCACTCAGATTGTGGACTCACAGACAAACATGTAATTCATACTTAACATGACCTCCTCTGCTAAAAACCACAAGCTATTTGAACAGACACTAAGTGTCTGAATGGGTTTATTTGCTCCAACCCCACTTAGGGTAAAGGAAGCCAAGTCAGTGGGTTCCTATGGGCTTTTTTGCCCCTTAGAAAACTGTAATATCTTTTCTCCAGTATCTGTAGAGCTCCATGTGGTGCATGTAGTAATAAGAATTGCCTTTTGCTTTGGCATATTACCCTCCATCCTTTACACAGACAGGAAAACAGCTGACACTGTAGAGCTGCCCTTGTGCAGAATCAGCAGGAACCTGCTTGCCTGGAGTGAGAAGCTGCCCCGAGGCACTTGCTCCTTCTGTTGGAGATGTTCAGGGAATGGATTTGGTGCTGAAAGCACAGAAATGAGCTCATGGGCTTTCTTGATATAAAGATCGCTGTGAAATAGCTACTATTTTGATATGTGATGGAAATGTATTTCCAAGAGAGTAGATTGGAACAGGACTGGATTTTTTAAAAGATGACCTCTGACTCATCCTCCTTCCCAAAGATGGTGTCATGAGACACATCCAGATGAAGTATCCACCTTCAACACTGGAGGCTGCTGTGTTGTCAGCTAACCCCATGCTTCTCTGGGAATCCTAGCAGGTAGAATGTTTATACATCTTGTTTTTTTTGTTGTTGTTTGTTTTTTTTTTTGTTTGTTTTTTGTTTTTCGAGACAGGGTTTCTCTGTGTAGCCCTGGCTGTCCTGGAACTCACTCTGTAGACCAGGCTAGCCTCAAACTCTCGAACTCAGAAATCCGCCTGCCTCTGCCTCCCAAGTGCTGGGATTAAAGGCGTGCGCCACCACCACCCGGCTGTTTATACATTTTGTAAGGGCAGTATGTCTTTTGTTAGATGATGAGTGTGCCAGGTATAATAAGGCTACCAGTAACCTAAGTTAAGGCAGAAAGATTAGACTAAGTGACCATCACATAGGATTCTGATGATTTTAAAATAGGAAAATCTTTTCTACCTCCTGTCAAACAGTACTAGGTAGATTCTAAATAACGCAGCATCCATTGAGATGGGTCACAGTGTACCACGTTCAGAACTAAGAAATTATTTGAACACAAAATTTAAAGCATGGATGTCGTTGACTGGTATTTTAAGAGGTTTCTCCTACCCAAGCAAGTATCTGACAACAGAGGCAGGAATTGGTTTGATGGACTTTGTTTCAGAAACATACTGTTTGGCCACTTGGCTCAGGAATTAAGTAAAAACAAACAGGAACATGTGGAAGACAAATGCCAGCCTCCCCAAAATACCAGTGTTCTAACGGTTCTTTGCTGTAGAACACCCTACCTGTTGGTCTTTCTGAAAAATAAAATCACCAAACTCCAATCAAGCTACCTATGTACAAATGTCACCAGTCCCCAAATTGTCAACAAAGAGAAAACATTCTGAAAAATATGCCCCCAAATAAAAGAGCTTACAGACCTTTGTAATAGCAATGATGCTGGTACTTACTCTACAGACAATGTTATGAAAGTCAATTTTATGTCATCTGGTGCCTGCAGGGTGTGTGTGTGTGTGTGTGTGTGTGTGTGTGTGTGTGTGTGTGTGTAAGTGTTCTACCTCTGAGCTAGATCTCCAGCCCAAATTCCCATGGCTTTTTCTGCAATAAGTTTATTTCTGAGAGAGTGAACATGGCAGAAAAATCTATGAACAAGCTAGAAAGGTACAATTCTAAAGCTATAGGTCAGAGTGGATCAGCTGATACATTCTTTTGACCATACTTAAAGGGACAATGTACACACATCATAGCTGTACCACTTTGCACTTGAGCCCTGAGGACAAGTAGGTTTGAAAGCTGTGTCCTAGTCTCATCTTAACCTCAACTGTCCTGAATTTGTGATTGTCATATTAAGTCTGAGTGTTGTCTATTCCAACGTTGCAGAGGGTATTATAAAGGGAAATGTCCCTCACTCCAGCTGGAATCAGGGTCTGGTGCATCCTATTACTGAGTTACATTCCCCACCTGAAATGATCTGGCACATATGGAATAGAAGCTTAGGTCAGGAGAGAATAAAACACTCGAATAGACTGCCTGTACCAACATACAACTATTGACAACAAAGAAACAGGATGATCATAACACATACGATGGCGGTGAGGAGGCTTAGCACATAAAGGTGGCGGCCAGGACACCTAAGAACCTGCATGGGATCCCTGGGACCCACACGGTGGGAGAAGAGAACCGGCTCCTGCACATCATCTCTGGCTTCCAAGAGTGCCAGAGCAAGCATCCTGCCCGTACCAGGAAATACACAGATGACTTTTAAAATATTATTTTTAACAATTAATTTTCAGTACTTGTCTTAATTTTAAGTCAGCCTGACATCTCACCAGCTTTTTGTCGTTTTGGCATAGTTGCTTTTTTTGTTTCGTTTTGTTTTGACCGTGTATGGATGTTTTGCCTGCATGTATGTCTGTGTACCACATGCACACAGTCCCCAAGGAGGCTAGAAAGCAGAATCAGATCCCCTGAAACTGAGTTACAGATGGCTGTGAGCCACCATGTGGGGCTGGGACTTGAACCCATGTCCTCTGTAAGAGCAGCTCGTGCTCTCAACCTCTGCACCAACTCTCCAGCCCCCTCCTTTGACTGAGTTTTAAGAAATAATAAAATGAAAAAACATAGGTGAGCCAAGAAATATTACAAGAATAACTTTCTAGGCTTCCAAGTAACCTAAAAAGTAAATAGCATCTTTTACCTTCCCTACCCACACGAGATGGGTAAGAGGTAAAACTAAAATACGTTCTTAAAATTCAAGCCAGCAATTATTTACTGAGTATCTATATTGGATCTTACATACTGAGATGAGGCAATTCTAACACTATTCCATCCCTCACGGAGCTTATCAACTTTACAGAATGAAAAGATTTTACACACAAAATAATTTAGATTTCTCCTAAGCAGAACAAATACGTCATATTGCTACCATTAGCCAGGGAATCCTGCAACTACAAAGACCACATGCTTGGGATTCGTTAAATACAAGAAACTGTTCAAAAAAACAGAACTTTCCTTTAAAAACAAGTTGAAATAAAGTCTATCAACCTTCAGTGTTTCCTTCAGTTCTCTACCTCAGGAAAATCTGCCAAGAGCAGTGTTACTCGCCCTGCTTAATGATTAAGGGATGAGTCAAGTTTACCAAGGCCTGAACGCCTGGCAGCCCCTCTAACCTTTTTGTAGTATTTTTTTTTCATTGTGGAGTTTTTACTGCACACATAAACACTGAAAAAAGAATTTTGTCCATTTTCTACCATGCACTATGAGTAGTTAGATTAACAACACATAGGCCATACCACAAAAGAATCTAAAAGGCGCATGCAAAGTTTAGTTCAATCCATCTGCCAGGAATGTCCAGAGTGCCTGAGCACACATCTGTCCACTCAGCAGTTGGTGACATTAAGTTGGATCACTTGAATAGGGTGTCCTTTCTGTTGCTATGTGTAGATATAAGTCTAGTAAGGAAGCAGAAGATGGGAAGGTGCAGAATTTAGGGAGAAAATTCAGTCAAGCCAACCAAAGAGTAGTAGAAGGAACAATACAACCAGGCAGAGGGGATGATAGCAAAGCACCCACTGGAGGAAAAATTATAGCACAGTGGTTAAGGATACAGAATGATAATCATCCTAAATTATGATATCCTAAGCCAGGAATGTGCAATGGGGAGGCGGGGAGGGGGCTTTGATGGCCAATGATGATTTCTTTGTTGTCTAGGCCTCAACTTCTTAAACTGTGGCTTGTGACCCCATATGGAGTCCAGTAACTGAATTTGGGGGTCTGGATAAATGTTTTAACAGTAAAAGCTTCCTGAATTTGCAAAGGAGCAAAAGGTAATACAAAATCAGACAGACCATGAATCTAAGGTATTTCTGGTAACATTCACCTGTGTTTCACAGCGTGGCCTCACCACAACCTTGTTTCTGAACATACAACACGCATGCTGCACAGCGTGTGTAGGAACGCCACACAGCGCCAACACAAACTGCCTGAAACATCGCAGCTCAGACTCGAGGCCTTCACACTGTGAGCTACAGTGTTTTTACTGTGTATACAGTTTTCTGCTCTTACAGAAACATGGTTTAGTCACAGAAAACAAAGGCTTTAAATATTTTCCTTATTGTCATTTCTCAGCACGTAACTACCATATCAGTATACTAGTATAGTTAGTAACTGTTTAGATTGGATTGTATCAGATTGTTTAAAAATTGCTAGTTGCTGACTCAGTTTCACTAAAAACTGTTAAATTAATTTTGACATGGGATTAGGCAGAATTTCCAGTAATTTTTGAAATGGCTCTAAACGTATTTCTGCTCTTTTCATTTTATATTGCAGATTTATACAAAGTTGCATCTTCTGCACTGACAATCATAAAAATAAAAATGTTGATCAGGTCTAACTAATGTCAAAGATATGCTGGGCTTCTAGGTTAACATAAAATATTCAGCCATTCTATTTTGGGTTGTTTGTTTTGGTTTTCCAAGACAGCATTCCTTTATGTAAGAGCCCTGGCTGTCCTGGGACTCTTTTCTGTAGACCAGATCGGCCTGAAGTTTAGGAAGACCCACCTGCCTTCTGCCTCCCTTGGATTAGAGGTGTACCACCATGCTCAGCTAACATTTAATTCCTTTTTTAAAAGACTTATTTATTTATGTACATGAGTACACTGTAGCTGTCTTCAGATACACCAGATGAGGGCATTGGATCCATTACAGATGGTTGTAAGCCACCATGTGGCTGCTGGGAATTAAACTCAAGACCCCTGGAAGAGCAGTCACCGCTCTTAACTGCTGAGCCATCTATCTCTTCAGCCCCAAGATTTAATTCTTTACGTAAAAATAAGTATACTTATCTCACTAGTATGGAAAACTGCCTTACTCTCTAGTGAACAGCAAACCTGTATGCGTAACAGAAGCTTTTGAATAAATTTATAATTTTATTGCTAGTAAATGTCTGATTTATATAGCTATTTTATATACCCATATGCCCCAAAGTCACTTTCTTGAAGGAAAGGGATTATGAATGGAAAAGATTTAAAAGGTCTGTTTAGGATAATGATATTCAATGTGTGGTGTGCTCTAGAAAGCTAGAGAAATTTTGTCTAAACATTTCTACACTTTTGTACAATGTACATTTTGTACCAACCCCCACTCCCCATCTCCATTAGGACCTTAAAAGGATGACTGGGGATGGAGAGAGACAGCAGAGCACTATAGTTAATTAAAAGAACCCAGAGCCAGGGCATGGCAGAATTGAACTCAGGATGATTATGAGTTCAAGGCCATCCCAAGCTATATGAGATCCTTCCCCACAAAAATCAAAGGCTGAGGATGGGAGACTACTTGCCTAGCATATCCCAAAAGACCTAAGTTCAATCCTAAGTACTTCGAGAGATTCTAGTAGATAGCTGTGTATAAAACTGATGCTGTGGGGAGAGCCCTTGAAGAACAGTTAGAGTTGAGAACCATCTGCTGAAAGCATGAACAAAAAGAGAGGTGAGAAATTCTGGGACTCCATTTACAAGGAAAAGATTTCAGCTTTTGTTCAGAAGCATATGCAGCACTGGCTGATGCTATTTTAGGTTCTCAAATTTATGAAATACAATTCCATAGCTGCTAGTCCTTTCTAATAGATGGTTTCCTACTTTTTAAAGACAAGATCTCATGTCTCTCAGGCTAGTCTTGAACTCTCTATGTAGCTGAGGATAACCTGGACCCTTGATCCTCCACCTCTGAGTGGGACTATAGGTATGTACCACCATGTCAGTTTATATGGTGCTGGGGACCAACTTAGGGCTTCATGAAATCTATCTAGATAAGCACTCTACTGATGTTTGATGATTTCTCAATTTTTAGGATAATGAGAAAGAAGTCTGTCTCTTTAGAGGCAGTTAGTTGAAATTCTGAGTACTTCTCAGCCTACGAAAGTACAGTATTCTGGAGAGAGGTATCAAGTTGGAACTGCCAGCCATAAGACCTTGAGGGGAAACAATTGACATTTTTCTACAGTGAATTACGTTAGTACTTTAGACTTAGCCGGGCGGTGGTGGCGCACACCTTTGATCCCAGCATTTGGGAGGCAGAGGCAGGCGGATTTCTGAGTTCAAGGCCAGCCTGGTCTACCAAGTGAGTTCCAGGGCAGCCAGGGCTACACAGAGAAACCCTGTCTCGAAAAAAAAAAAAAGTACTTTAGACTTGTAAATACATCTTTTACTTGTGAAACTTTCAATTTATGATGAATTTATTATGACATAATCCCACTAAAACTAAAAAAGCCACCTATTTTCTACTAGTATTTGAAAGTAAGGCCCAATTTATCATGCAGGAAAAAATTGTTAGTATCCTTGAAATAACTTATGTTTCATTTTTCCCATTTCCATTTTGGAGTGTAGTTAACTAAGGATCTTAGGGGTGTCCATCATGAAACTTGGGTACTCTAAAACACAAGGATGACAAGAAAGCTGGGTTAAAAAGCAAACAAGTGCTTCAGAATTAACAGACATTAGTAATAAGACACAAGGCTAGTATAGAGAGTTTTCCACTAGCTAAATATGATATTAGGCACGAAAAATAAGTATTTTTTAAATTTAATAATTTTTATGAGTGCTTTGGGACTTGTTTATTTATCTACTTGCTTATTTACTATATGGGTTTTTTGCCTGTGTACTATGTGCACTCACTGCTTGCAGAGGCAAGAATATATTAGAATTCCTGAAACTGTAGTTACAAATAAGATGGTGGCTAGTTAGCTGCTTAACCATCATATGGATGCTGGGAATCAAACCCAGGTCCCCTATAAGAGTAGCCAGTGCTCTTAACCAGCGAGCACTCTCTCTAGCACCTGAAGTTTTAAAACACAGAGTAATAATAATAAAAATCTGAGTCCAGTGATATTCAAAACATGGAAGAAAAATAGGAAAGTCCCCCCCACACACACACAGCCAGCTGATAAATGCACAATTAAGCAGCAATTAGAAAATGTCCACATTCTAACTGTTGATAACCAATTCAAAGAATCAGCACTGACTGTTAAAACCACTGGGATGAGGAAAAAGATCATATAGAATCACAGGTCGCTTCTTAAATTATAGAGGAAAAAGCTATCTCACAAAGGAAAGACTTGACAGATGTCACTTTAAACACATTTAGTATCACCAACAATAGAACTGACACTACATGCATCCTGACACTACGTAAAGGAGCAACACTCAAATCTAATCATGAAACAAGGAACACTGTATAAGCCCATTCATTTGTACTGTTAAAAATATTAGTACCAGAAAGGGCACCAGGCTTGCAATACAGACCTGTAATCTTAGCTACTCAAGAGGCTGAGGCAGGAAGATTGAGAGCTCAAGGCTTACATAAGCTATACTGAGTTCAAGACCAGCCCAGGCAATCTAGTGAGACTCTTTCAAAATTAAAAACTAAAGAGAAGGCTAGGGTATGGCTTAGGGTACTTGCCTATTATGCTGAGATCCTGAGTTCAAAGCCTTAGCACAACACACACACACACACACTGCAGTTTCTCTAGAGGGTAGGATGGAAGAAAAGGACACTAAACCCAACAGATGAGTCTTTTCTATATTCACAATAAGAATAAAACAAAGACAGAGACATAAAGACATTTGAGGAACAAGGAGCATATATTAGGTATTACTGAAGCAATATTAAATTTCAAGGGTATGATAATGAGGTGGTAACTATGTAAGGGAAAGCTCTCATTCATAGAAAATGTGACTGTTTATGGGTAAAGCATCATGATTCAGGTTTACTTTCAACAGACTGATAGAAAAAGAAGAAATATTAAAATAATAAAAAGGTGCTAAAGTAAATGTAAAAATACAAATATGGTGCACGAAAGAGAAATAGATATTTATTTTACTATCTATATTCTCAGCTTTCCTCTAGCACTAAAAATTTTCAAAATAAAAAGTCAGTTAAACATACAAGGTAACCCTTATGTGACTAATATGTTATAATTGTTTTTATTTAGATGAATATGCTAAATACTAATTTTTCAAAGCCCCCTATAAAATTCTTTACTATAAAAGCTGTCAGGCTGTGAGGTGGACCACCATTACTCATAGCCAGTGCCAGCAACAGAATTCCTATCCTTCTCCCTCCATCTCAAAATCAGGTTGCAATTACCCATGAAATTAGTAATCTAGCAAAACACCTACAAAAAACAGTCATTTTACCACAGCTTAAGATCAGAAAATCTACAACCTTCTGCTTTTAAAATAATTTATTTTATAGATCTGTTTCAATTTCATGTCTCAGAGCATACATTATTTAACCAAGAGGTGCCGGACAGAGATTGTAAAAAGGGAGAAAACACTTAGGGTAAGAAACCAGCTCAGGCCCACTAGGATTTGATCCTGCCTCATAAAATCTTGCTAAGATAAATTTCTACCATACTTCTTTTGTGCTTACAAAACAACCATTAACTTCTGAATTTTCAATGCTGTAAATAAAATTTTTTTTTTACAGTTTAGTATGCATTCAATTGACACACAAGGCAACCAAATAAATTCTGTCATCAACATCAGCATAATGTGTATTTCCTGTCACTGCACTAACATTAAACTAAACTTTGAACCACAAAAACATTGTGACTAACATTAAAAGGCAAGCTGTAAGATACTCAAAGCTTATAAGGACAAATTGCACATGGTTAAGATGGGACATCATTTGACAACGGCTGTTGTTGTGCGTATGGCTGCTTTTTCTTATATGAAGGCCAACGGCAAACAGGGCAACAGTGTCGGCCTCCGGCCAACCACATAACAATGCAATTCTGGTGAAACACATGACCACAAGGCAATCCCATTAGCAAACATCCATTTTCAAAATTCTCAAGGCAAACAACACATTCAGTACAGTGCAGCGTACCAGCAGGCCAAGCTAACCAGTCCGGTTCCATATCTTCATTAGTATTATGTGATCCATATGACCTCCTCTTCCTTTCACATGGGCTGGTCTGACAACATTTATTGGCACATGAACAAGCCTCAGTATCGCAGTCACTTGTTCTTCCTGGAGAACTGTGAACAACACTTTGTTTATCTCCAAATACATCCTTACTACTACTAAAAGTGTCCATGTTGTTATCACTATCTGAGTCATTTTCAGTGTCTTGAGAACTCTCCGACATTTCTTCTTCAGACTGCACCCCAAGACATTTAAATCTCCACATTGGTAAGTTTTTAATATAATCAGTTGGTATCAGAGGGTGAAGCCAAAGGGCAGGGAAAGCTAACCGTTCCAAGAATAAGTCAGGGTCTTCGTCCCAATCAGAGTCTACAGGAAAGTTCTGAAAAGAAGCAATCGGGTGGAAGAGGTAGCTGGTGTACCAGTCCCACAGACTTGATAACCATTCTAAATTATTTGCATTAACTTCATCATTGTTGCTGCGCCGTCTCTTCTTCTCAAAGTAATCAATTAGCAAACCATGTCCAAGGTATGTACTGAGAAACAGGGCTGGGTGTGAAGAATAAAACATCCAGTCTGCCCTTACCCACGAAGCCAGTGTGGTTGTATTAGAATATCGCAGCAATCTTAAACTATATTCATAAAAGCTATCTAAGTAAGGAAGCTGTAGAAACCCCAACACAGGGAGCCAAGAAATAATTAATAGGGAATTGTATGTCCCTAAAGTGCTTATGAGAACCACAAATCGCTTGATGGTTGCTCCTTGTGTAATAAATAAGTCCATCCAAGCCATAAGATTAACTAGAACCAAACTCAAAACAAACAGATCATTTACTTCAGGTTGTAATGAGCGCAGAAATGAATCCATGGCCTGAAGGGATATAAATTCACCTGTGTGGTTTCCGTATCTGTAAATTCCTTCAGGAGTTCTAAGTATGTATGATGGCATGTTATAAATACCAATATCTGTCATATAACTCTTGTTGTTCCAATTTTCCACATTAACAAAAATAAACTCAACTCTTCCAGTAAATTTTATACTTAATGCAGAGAAGAAAGCTGGTGGTTGGTCAAGGTTTGCAAATAGGTATATTTTTACCCAGTACTGATCACTTTTATTCCATTCTTCTTTCAAATGCTCAACATTATATATAGTTTTGATCCGAGAAGCTGCATGAGCAGTTATCCATTTAAAAATGTGTTCTACTTCAATCCTGCGTCCGCCATACTCTTTAAGCATGACTTTCCCTTTAGATGTACTTGTTTGTGGGACAGACATGATGAGCGTGGAACGTACCCAGCCTCTCCTTCTGCAGTACCTGTAAGAGAGTAAACTGAATGAACAGCGAGGCTGTTGAATGACTTACATCTTAACAGTTTTCTTTAGGGCCTGAAAGGTACCCCTTTAAAACCCTCTTCTCTCAGATCAGATAATCTCCAAATAACCAAAGAGAAACCAATACTTGGCAACTGTGCCAGAACAAGCAAGCTTACTGTAGTCTGCTTTGAATTTCTGTGTTTAAGAAAAGAAAAAAGTTTGTATAAAGTATACCTAAAGCATTTCTAAGCCAAAGGGTCAGAAAATACTTTAGCATCTCTTATGTGCCACTGCATTACATACTATAGATCTAAAGATAAGGGGAAGTAATTCCTGCTTATATGGAATTTTAAAATCCTGTTATGGATGTAAGACCAGTATCAAGGAAAGATTAAAGAAAGATTGAAGAAGAGATATCACCAGGAACTTGAGCAGGTGAATAGCTCAAGAAAGGTTTGGAAAAGGACCAGGCCTTAAAAGATGGTTAGAAATTATGGAGAAACAGAGAAAGAATTGAATGCTCCTACGTACTGAGTCCCTGAGGTGGTTCAGAGTCCTTGAGAGGCACCTACCTTACCACTTCTCAACTAAGGCACACCACAATGCAACAGGCACTAACTAACTACTAAAAAGTGATCTTTACATAAGCCAATCCAAAAGACAGCTACTTCACGTCACAGTTAAGTTTCTTTTCTCTTTAATGAGTACCATTAGAAAAATGATTTAACACTCAGGAAACAAAGACAGAAAGTATACAGAAGAGTTTCAGGCCAATTCAGTTTACCAGTGGAGTAATCACCACCTGTTACGTTTATGGATGAGGTCAGTGACTTGACTCCTTTTGGTATCCAGCAAGTTCTTGATATGACACTTATCCCCTCTGAAAAACCAGGTGATAAGAAATACCAAAAACTAAAACAGTCATCATGTTACTTATGGATAGATGATAACTGAAGACATTTTGCTTTTTTTTTTTTTGAAAAGTCTTCCTTAAACCTGCCATGTAGAATTTTATGATATATAAAATTTATCTTGATAAAAAAGTTAAAAAATGTACCATGTAGCTATGTTTTGTTATAGACTCAAAAAATGGATGCCACTTGATTTCTTATGTTGCTTCAGAATACTTTATTTACTAAGTGTACATTTCTTATTTTGTTGTGGTTAGATGAGTATGTTACACATTCACAGGATCCAATGAAAAATAATTCAATGACATGAATCCCGTTTCTGCTCTTGACAAAAACAGTGGGTAAAATGCCTGCAGATCCTTCAGATCTTATCTAAGGAGCTTTAATGGCTTAATTTCAAGAAACTTGTGATGACATTTCTACTCATTAAAACTTGTATTTATCTTACGTGTAGTGTGACTTTATGTGTGTCACATGTATGCAGGTAGCCTCAGAACAGAGTATATCAGACTCCCTGGAGCTAGAGACAGACAGTTGTAAGCCATTTCAGTGCTGGGAACCAAACCCAGGCTCTCTGCACAATCAGAAAATGTTCTTCATTGCTGAAACACCTCCCCAGTCCTACATCTCTACTCTGGGTCATTCTTTTTATCTTCTCTCTTATAACTACACTGGCTTCTGAGTTGTGTCAAATGACATCTTTTTTTTTTTGGTTTGGTTTTTAGAGACAAGGTTTCTCTGTGCAGCCCTGGCTGTCCTGGAACTCACTCTGTAGACCAGGCTGGCCTGGAACTCAGAAATCCGCCTGCCTCTGCCTCCCAAGTGCTGGGATTAAAGGCGTGTGCCACCACTGCCCGGCCAATGACATCTTTATGACATGAAATCTTGCTGTGTAAAACAGGCAAGCTTTTAATGTTCTCATTTCCTCATTTCCTTTTATGTTTTCTGTTCAGTTCAGAACTTGAATTTTTAAGTTTTGTCATTCTAAAGAACTTGAGACTACCCAAAAGAAAATTTCCTGTTATAATTGTCAAATTAAATGTTTTCCATGTTTGGGGAAAAAAATCTCTAATGTTTATTAAACACTGGGTTACTAATATATATTCCTCTAAATATTATTCAAAACGTATCCTCAATGAAGACAAGACCACATGCATATGTTGTTTTTAAGAATTTTATATTACCATGTATCAATGTAAAATCTTTTACTACCAATTCAAAAAGAACATTTTAAAGGTCAGAACAAATTCAATGATACTATCAAGAAAATATTTTTCAGGGTTTTGTTTTGCACCAGTGTTTCATTATATAGGTTGGCTTAGAATTTGAGATCCTCCCAGTAAGCCTCCAACTGAGAATAGAGGCATGTATCATTTTACCCAACTTTTTTGTCAGTTCATTTGGCTATATAATGTTGTTGTTGTTTAATCAGTGTCTACACTGGGAGCCTCACAGCTGCCTATGACTTCAGATCCAAGGGATCCTACATCATCTTCTGAACTTAAATGGCACCTACACTCAGATGTGCATATATACTCCCTCCTCTACACACACACACACACACACACACACACACACACACAAACACACACTCTAAATTTAATTAAAAATGAAATAACAAGAATTAATGTAATAATAGACTGAATACTGAAGTCAATGACAAACAACCACATCTAAAAAAAAAAAAAAGTGAAGAAAAAACAAACTAGTGAAGGGTAGGAAAGGTAGAAGAGGGCATGTCTGATACAGTGATGAATCTGACTCTGGTATCAGGGAGAAGGGCATACCTAGGGATGGTTGTGGAGCAGATGGAAAGTGACTCTAGATATGCAAACTGAAGGTCAGAAGTATAAAAATGGTTGTGTATGCCTGTAATCCAAGCCCTTGACTGAAGGAGGGGTATAAAGCCAGTCTGAGCTACAGATGAGAACAGTGATGTCATCCACAACCATCTGGAAAAGAATACTGAAACAAAGGACTACAGACAATTTTAAGGGACCTCTCTGAAAGTCAATAAACACCAGTTTACACAAGCTACAAACATCTGGATAACTAGCAGTACACTTAACTAATAAGTAGTTTTCAGTTCAGGCAAGCTTCTTGCAGTGTCGTCTTTATTAAGCAAAAAGGATTCTGGTCAGGGTTCAAACTCAGAATTTCTTAATCCACTTACCTGGGATCACTGGAACAGTTGAAAGTGCCTGTCCGTATTCCAAATCTTGACACTTTTTTAACCATTTTCTCCCAGTGGATTTTACCCACCAAAGGACTTCTGTCATTTGCTATGACCTATTTCCCAAAAGAGAGAGTTGAGGAAAAAGTCAAACTTTAATTACCTAAACCCAACCATTCCTATCTATAGTATAAATACTTTTTTTGTTAAGGACATTCTGCTTCCAGTTCTGGTTTAACTGAGTCATCTCATTATTACTACACTTCTTTTTAAATTTCAATTTATTAATATCATTAATTAAATTCATGCATATGTACATGAGGGCTACAGCACCCTTGTGGAGATCAAGGGAACTCATGGCAGTCAGTTTTCTCCTTTTGCTATCTGGTCACTGGGGCTTGAACAGAAGTCCGCAGGCTTGTGCAGCACACACCTTTACCTGCTGAGCCACTTTACTGGCCCTCACTGCTATTCCTACAGAAGTTCATGTCAGCTAGAAAAGAAACTCCAAGCTTTTTCAGTGACTCAGGATAGGAGTCAAAAGCCTTTGAAAAATCTAGCCATATTCTCTACTATGTACCTAATTCTCTGTAATTACATTACACAGACAGAAAAAGGCCCTGAAGCCAATTTCTCTATGAAAATAAAAATTTGAAAATCCAAATAAAGCTTATAAAGATGACACATGTGGATTTACCAAGTTCAAATGTCATGTTTTTCTTTTTTTTTTTTTTTGTTTTTTTTTTTTGTTTTGTTTTGTTTTTTTTTGTTTTTCGAGACAGGGTTTCTCTGTATAGCTCTGGCTGTCCTGGAACTCACTCTGTAGACCAGGCTGGCCTCGAACTCTCGAACTCAGAAATCCGCCTGCCTCTGCCTCCCAAGTGCTGGGATTAAAGGCGTGCGCCACCACCGCCCGGCGTCATGTTTTTCAATGTTCAGCTTTGTAGCCAAGAATCAAAAACATGTTTTCTATTGACGAAACTTAAACTTCTACTTCAAGTGTGCAAACAGCCCTCATACACAGTTAGGTCTGAGAGAAGCAGATTATATTTTAAAGAAAGGAAAAAAATTTAAATTGACTTTCAAAATGTTACTATCATCTCTGTTTATGACAGTCAGTGGTTAAATCTCTCTTCTCTTTATCCCCAGTCTTCCTGACTTAATAGAAGCAGAGTTTCACTGAAGATAATAGTATAATTTTTAAAAATGTAAACAAAATAAAATACAATTCAATAGAAAACTAAAAATTGTCTCAAGTTTTCATGAAGCCATCTAATTTAAGTCCAACATATATAGACCTAAGCTATTTTCATAAATGCCATCTTTACTAACATTATTCAATTTAAAATTACAAATATTCTAGGGCCTCTAATCTTTCTGGCAGGAAGAACCATTTTCATATTCAAAAGCCTTCAGGAAGTAAAGCTCCAGGCATGTGTATGAACTGAGTGCCAGCAGTCAACTCCCTGGGAGAGGCAAGGGGTAGTACAGCTACCTCATTTGTGGCCTTTCTCCTGGGAAGCCTAACAAATGTCAGGGGCATCACAGGCTGAGGGCACGGGGTCCTGAAAAATGAAGTTTCCTTCTTGTGCTACCAGACTACTCTTTAACTCCTACAATATGTCACAGCTACTGCTGTTCTAACACTTATGGAGATATATATGTATATGTAACACATTGTAACATACATTGGATACTCAATACATGCACACAAATTAGAGAATTAAGTAAACAGTTTTGACAGTGCTTTTAATGAAAATACATGGTCTTACTGAGGGAGACACGAGTTCACATTTGCATTTTCAGATGACTGTGGGCATGGCTTTAGATATAAGCTTTTTAGGGAAGTAATGCTAATCACATTATCCAAGATGTTATTTACCTTTTTTTCTTGTCTAAAAGTATATTGTAAAGGCTTACCTGGAGAGTCAGGGCAGCCAAGCACGGTCTGTTTCCTACTTCCTGGTCCTTTTCCCCCCCCCCCCCCCCCAGTAGAGGTAATGGTGGTTCAGGAAGTGGAACATAGGACACTAAGGGCATACTAGGCAAATGCTCCACCACTCAGTTACATACCCAGCAGCAAAGTAAGTCTTCTTTTCCTTTTTGTTACTTCTCAAAAATCATTAGTAATTCTCTTGATCATGAAGCCAAGGGACCTGAATGGAGCCTTCAGACTTCTCAGATCAGTCTCTGTAATTCTTTGCAATCTCTCTTTCTCTGTCTCTTCCTTTCTCTCTCTTTAAAAATAACTCTTTCCCAACATCTTTCCATCTCTTGACTAAAGCTGTAAAATAACCCAGATACTTAGGTCTGTGTTGGCAATGACACTGCTTCAAGGAGCTAAAAAGTTGCTTCTGCCATTGTGCACACAGCCCTAAGTCTCAGGGCATCTTTGAGTGAAGACCTAATTGCTGACTGTGTAAGTACCTTGCAGACGTATGACAAGCATTTTTGTGTTAGGAATGAGAAGGAGAAGGAGAGAGGGCTGTTCCCAGGCACACCCTGGTTCCAGCAGGGACAGCAGGAGTGAGTGAGGAGAGTTGTAAGCGTGGCTGAGGAGCTAGCTACATGACAATTTCAACCCTGGGGCCTTATTTCCTCAGCAATCTGTTCTAACATCTGTTCTGGAAGAGTTTTAAGGATTCCCCCACTGAGAGAGCTGTACAAAAATGAGAAGTCATCTAAGCATTTAATGAAATCATTTTATGATTCTGTCACTATTGCTACACAATTAGAAATTGCTTTGTTAAAATCCTATGCAGTTAGTCAACTAAAGGCTTTACAGAAACTCTGAAGGAGGCTGAATTAAATGGCCGCTATAAAAATGGTAGTGTTTTCACAATTAACCCATCTGGCTCAGTTAATGGCAAAACAAAATCTTCTCACCCAAATAAACTGTGTCATACAAAAAAATAAAGTTAAAAAAAATAAACTGTGTCACATTAGCAGGAGCCACTCTGATCTCCAGCTTATGCCCCACAAAGCATGCATGATCTGGAGTGGCAGCCACACTGCTGTCTCACTACATGACAAGAGCTACTTCTCAGAAATTCTCTATGGAGAATATTTTCAGATACAAGAAAAAGATTGAACCAAAGTACAGGTGAATTTCAAGCATGAAAGAGACCTGGCATTACAGGTTAACTGTAGGGCAATCTTTCCATTCATTGTTGTGCCTAGATGATCTGGGTACTGCTAATTAAACATTTGCGTTGAACTAAACTTTTCAAGCTTTTTACAGCTTGTTCTATACAATCCCCACTTCTGGTTTTTTGAGACAGGATTTCTCTATGTAGCCTTGGCTCTCCTAGAATTGGCCCTGTAGATCATGCTGGCCTCAAACTCACAGATATCCACCTGCCTCTGCCTCCAGAGTGGTGGGATTAAAGACAGCTGCCGCCACCACCACCACCTAGCTTCTACTTCTTTTTATAAAGAGTCTCTAAAGCAATTTCTTTTTTTTTTTTTTTTTTTCGAGACAGGGTTTCTCTGTATAGCCCTGGCTGTCATGGAACTCACTCTGTAGACCAGGCTGGCCTCGAACTCAGAAATCCGCCTGCCTCTGCCTCCCAAGTGCTGGGACTAAAGGCGTGCGCCACCACCACCCGGCTAGCAATTTCTATTATAACCAAAAGTTCCTTCCCAACAACCTGTCATCCTGAATGTTTTCTAAACAGATAGTATAAATGGTATCTTGCTATGCAAGTACACACTAATTGTCTCAGTCACTTATATATAAAAGATAGCTAATTCAGTGTATTTGGAAATATACTTTTGCCTGCTTTTTAAGAGGAGGGGTGTCTTTCTATCAGAACATTTAGTGCATCCTTGTTAATCCCCACAGAGGAGGCATAATTAAATAATACAATTCCTTTGAATAAGAAAGTTGACATTTTCTACATTTCTCATTATTTTAACAGGGATCGAGTTTCACAAGTGTAAAATATATGTATATCCCCTGTATAAAATCATTAAAAATGAGGGTCAGTGATGGACAAGTTGAAACTGAATAGCATTTTAATTTATTAACTTTAAGTATTCACCCTGATATTGTTTCTAATTTCTGGCTAAAATCAAGTGTACTATTCTCAGTGGCTTACTTTACAGGTAAACTCGAAAGATTTTCACCAACATAAAACATGGTAGCTTTCCATATATTTTGCTCTGTAGTAGTCCATTAAAGGGATAGATAATTAGAATTGCCCTAAAAAAACTTTTTAAGATCAAATAAACAAGCTTTTAAACAAGTTAAAAATCAGCTGTTAATGTTTCCAGCCAAATAGGAACTGCAGTAACATAATACTTCAGTAAACAGTGACCAAAGCTTTCCTGTACTTTAAATCATAAGGTGCTTTTTCACTGATGTGCAACTCCAGTGACTTTAATCTTAATAAATGAGATAGCTAGCAGGGAATGAACAGCAATATCCCTTTTTGAATTATGACAAAAGTCAAAACAAATAAACAAAAAAAGTTAGAGGACAAATCCATAAGAAAAAGCCACACACTGTGCAACTTTTCCATTTCAAAAACCATTTGTCTCTCTAACCAGCAATCTTTTGAAACAAAATAATCCTCGATTTTTGGTGCCAAGGAGACTGGATGGTGGCAGTCAAAGATCCACAAAATTGGGAAATAAATGGCTAATAAGAGACAGAAGCTTGCCGGGCGGTGGTGGCGCACGCCTTTAATCCCAGCACTTGGGAGGCAGAGGCAGGCGGATTTCTGAGTTCGAGGCCAGCCTGGTCTACAGAGTGAGTTCCAGGAGAGCCAGAGACATACAGAGAAACCCTGTCTCAAAAAAACAAAAACAAAAACAAAAACAAAGCAAAAAACAAAAACAAAAACAAAAAAAACAAAAAAAAAAAATTTAAAAATAACAATTAGTTCTTGCAATGGTTGGTGGAGAGAACCAACTCCAACAAGCTGTCCTCTGATCTCCACAAGTACTTCTCACCACAAAAAAAGTAGATGTAATTTTTAAACGTGTGGGAAGGCAGAGGATGAGATCGCTTGGTGGGTAAAAGCACTTGTCTGACAAGCCTCCTAACCTGAGTTTGATCCCCAGAATCTACATGAGGGTAGGAGAAAATCAACTCTACAAGGTTGTCCTCTGGCTGTCACATATGTACCACAGCAGGCACACTCCTTCCACAAACGTCATCGATGCACACATAGAAGGAGGATGATGCTGCTGATGATGATGAAGGTCAAGGTGAATGACACCAGAATTCATCTCTCTGCTTCCTGACATGGACGAGATCTAACTAGCCACCTACAGTGCTGCTGGCATGATTTCCCTTCCAAACAGGAAGCAAAAGAAATACTTCCTTTGTCACAGCAATAGGAAAAATAATTCCTAAGGTTCTATTCACCACACATACGCAAATATACAGGAAACACACGGAATCAAGCTTGACAAGCTGAAGACAGAAATGGCCAAAATCTATGCAGTGCAGCACATGAAAATACTCCTCAGAGACTGTCTTAAAAAAACAAAACAAAACAAAACAAAAAAACAGAAAAGAGCAAACAAACTAAGAACAAACTAGTTAGCGTCTTAAGAGAAGGGTGGCATGCTGGCTGACACCTGCTATCTCAGTAGTCAGAAAGATGAGCAGGAAGATGAGCTGGACTACATAGTGAGACCCTGCCTGACAACCAACAACAGAGAACAAAACAGGAGAAAAGACCCAGCAGTCAAACTGTACAGAACTGTATTCTTGAGAGGCAGACTAATATAGTCTGGCTGAGGAATGACAAACAACCCAGAGAACACTTCCCTTCTGTTTCTAGAAAATACGTTTAAAATTTTAAATATACTTTTAAAAACTAACTAAACAAACCAAAGCCCAAATATAACTATGAAGCTTAAAAGAGGTGCCTGGCCAAATAAGTTTAGCTGGTTAGGTTAGCTCATAGTGCCAACAGCAGGGTCTCAGGCTTACTTTTCTTAATTATCTTTACAGACATTGTTCTTGCAGACCAGACTAGCCATTTGACAGATCTAAGTAAATGGCCACAAAGAACAGACACTGGAAATCAGTGCAAACATTGCACATTACTGGAAAAACTAAGTGTGCCCTACTGTACTGTTTCCCATATAAACACATTCTGTTTTTCTAAGGAAGTACTTTTCAACTGTTCATACATTACTTTTAGAATACTGTGGGAGAAGGTAATGAAGAGACTAGAAGCTAGAGTGGCTACATGTTGACATTTACATCATTACTTATTGCTAACTCTGTTCAAGAGCCACCTTGTAAAAAAGTTCCTCATTATTCTCTTTAGTCTGCTTTTTTTTCCTCAGAACTTTCAACTTATTGGTATTATATTAAATATTAATTTATTTGGTGTTAGATTTTCACAACTGGAATGTGAGCTGCCTGGACATAGCCCTGGGTATCTTTCTGTTATATCTTCAGGTTCTAGAACAAGGCCTGTCATAGTTATTTATGCTAAATAAATGGGTTAATTTTATCATATATTAAGGGATTTAGTCCACACATATCTTTAGTGAGACATCAAGAAAATAGATAACAGGGGCTGGAAAGATGGCTCAGGGGTTAAGAGTTAAGGTTGCTCTTCCAGAGGACCTACTTTTGATTCTCAGCACCCACATGGCAGTTAACAACCATCTGAAAGTCTAGTTCCTGGAGATCTGACACCCTCTTCTGGCCTCTGTAGGCATCAGGTGAGCACACAGTATACAGACACACATGGGGCAAAACACCCATATACATAATAAAAAATAAATAAATCTTTAAAAAAAGATAACTTTGACTCACCTCCTTTTTCCCCCTACTTACTGTAAGACATTAGTAATGTAAGAAATTAAGTCATTAATCCTTAAAAAAAAAAAGATAACTTACAAGTGAAGACTATATTGCTAACTAGTCAATCAGATATCATTTACAGGTAGGATCCTGTATTTCAAAGCAATTCCCAGGCCTTTGACATGGTTCTTCTGCATTTTAGCCGTGCCTATTGCCTTCTCCACCATTCACTTGGAGAAAATCAATTCATGTGAATGATAAGCATTTAGGCCATAAATATATAGCAATGGGACTGACTATTCAACACTATCTTATCAATAAACCTAAAATTATCAAGACTAATAAATATTTCTTGGCCAGATTAGAAATAAGTACTGGGAGCAAGAAATAGAATAACAATTTAGTAAAGCTTTAAAGAGATGACTGACATCACATTCAGGGCTTCATACATGCCAGGCAAACACTGTACCACTGAGCTATATTCTCAACCCTTACAGCTTATTTCTCAAGTCAATGAACAAAGACAGAAATAAACTAGAATTTATACAGGCTAAACCCTCTCAAGTTCTACCTTTGCTGATTATAGAAGGTAAAAAGTCACATGCAGTAGGAATGGAACTAAAAAGAGAAGGCCAGGGGTATCCGATAAAATCTCCACAGAATCACCGAAGCTCACTCTTTCCGCACAGTGGAAGACAGCATCAATCCAACCTCTTTAAATGCATATGTGTTTGAGGCCAGAAACAAGAGAAAACCCAACTATTCCTAGTTATGCTGCAAGCCAATGACAAAATCAGGCTTCCCTCCGATGGTTTCTAAAACTTATTTTAAAAAGAAATCTTGTAGCCTTTGTTCTCAGAAAGTAATATGAAGCTTTTATTTTAATTTTCAAACCCTAAAAAAAAAATTGGTCAAGAGCAAAGCAGAAGGTCAAAAACACTGGAAAATGGGAGGATGGACACACGCATTGTCAATGATTAAATAAGTTAGTCTGAAGGAAGAGAAACCATCAGAAGACCTGGGATCTGATCCTAGTGCAATACCGCTGAGCAGTCCGAGGACCTTCAATAACCTACTTCTCATCAGAGTGCTTCAGAAACAGTCTGATGTGACTTCTGAGTTTCGGCTATCCATACTCTACCTTCTTAATTTTGGCCACATTCAGATTTCAAGTTTACTTGTTATATTACTGCAAGTGAATATAGATTTTAAAAATAAAACTTTGCTTCTTCCTAAGTAATATTTAGGACAACATTACATATTCAATATACCATAATTATTTCCATATACATGGTTACATTAATGTTTACCCACTTACCATAAACCACACCATGAAAACCATTAAAAGATAATTTTTAAGGCCATTTACAGTTTGAAATTCCTAATATACTAATCAAATCTCACAGTTTTGAAATCATCAAAACTAATCACCATAAGCAATAAACTGCATGTTCCATAGGTCCCTCAGTACGGGTACTAAGCTGACGACTTTGCTGAGTGGTTTCTATGGTGGTAAGCACATCTGCCATTCAAGGTTGGCTGCTTCGCTAATGCAAAGACTTGTTTACTTTCATGTTAGTGTTCTTCCCTTACATACTAAAACTATGTGAACTAATAAACTTAATAAACTCAAAACTAGAGTTAAAAAGCAAAACAGTGTACACTATTAAATAAAAGGAACACGTTTGTTTGTAGACATTTCTGTCTGCTGAGTCTCAAAACAACCCACCCCCCAACCCTTCTCCAATCTTTCCTTTACCGGCTCTTTAGTTTTTAGTTTTTTTTTTTTTTTTCCTTTTTTTTTTTTTCTTTTTTTCAAAGACAAGGTCTGGAGAGATGGCTCAGCAGTTAGAGTACCGACTGCTCTTCCAGAGGTCCTGAGTTCAATTCACACCACATGGCTCACAGCCATCTATAACAGGATCTATAACAGAAGAGGATGATGCCCCCCTTCTGGCATACATATAAGCAGACAACTCATATATTTAAAAAAATACATAAATTAAAAAAAAAAGACAGGGTCTCATGTATCCTACCTAGGCTGGCTTTGAACTTGTTATGCAGCTAAGGAAGACCTTGAACCTCTGCATCCCTTCTTCTGCCTCCTGAGTGCTGGAATGTCCAGTGTATACTACAATCTGGTTTAGGTAGTGCTAGGGATTGAAGCCAGGGTTTCATGCATGGTAGTACACTGCCAACTGAGCCGCAACCCCTGACCTAACTTTCATTATCATTGGTTTGAAAAAATCCTAGGAGAACTGAGTTTTGCCTAGGAAGCATGATACAACAGAAGAGTGACTCAGTGGTAAATACTATTTTGGTATAAATAAGGTTCTCAAGTATTATCATCCTTTCTACCTGAACCAGCCAGATGCCATCTTTTGTGTCTTCCACAAGCTCATAGAAATGCATTTCACCACTGAAATTGGTACTAGAAACAGACTCAGATGCCTCTTCTTCCTTGAGAGCAGAATACAGTTCACCTTCCATCAAGTCACCTGAAAGAAAAAATAAAAATCCTACTAAGGTTTCAAAAATCCTATGTTCCCAACTTCAATGATTAATTCCATTTTATATCATGAATAAGCTCACTATTATATTTTCATTCCACAAAATGAATAGCTCCTGAATACAAGATTCATAATCATCAAGAAATGAAAAAAATAACAATTCATCTCTTATAGTAGAGCATATATCCTAATGGGGTTATATAGCTTGTTAGTAAATTACTAAATTACACCAATCCAAAAAAAAAAATCCCCTCAAACCAGTAATCATTTAATTTTACATAAAGCCTGTGCAGGCTTCACATATTTTTCAAAGCTTGGCTTATGTGTTGCGACTCATTTAGAAGAGGGTTCACAGAATTTGCCATCAGCCTGCTTAAAATGGCAACAAGGTTTTTCCGTGAATGGGAGAGATAACATGTTACCTATCAGAACAACAAACCCCACATTCATACACAAGTTTACAGTGTAAACTTGGATCTTGTACAATCAAATATAAAAAAACCATGAACGTCACATTATCTAACCGTGCCTTAAATATTACACAGTGATATTCCAGTTCCATTCCAAACAGTAAAACCATCCACAGTAAACATTTAGGTTTTACAGTTAAATTGCCATACTAAAACTGCTTTTTGTTGTTATGCTGTAAAATGTGTGATCTGAATAATACTTTGGTTGTATATTCTTTAGGCTATATATGGATTCCTTGTACATTCCATATGACAACAATTATAGGCTCAAATGGCAGCAAAATATCTAACATAAAGCTCAAAGGGGAAAAAACTGTGTGAGATAGGTAACCCACTTTCTTCCCCCAACAACCAATGGCAGCACAAACCAGATACAAACAAGAGTAATAATAATACAGTTGAAAAATGTATCCCAGTCAGGCGGTGGTGGTGCACGCCTTTAATCCCCAACACTTGGGAGGCAGAGGCAGGCGGATTTCTGAGTTCGAGGCCAGTCTGGTCTACAGAGTGAGTTCCAGGACAGCCAGGCCTACACAGAGAAACCCTGTCTCCAAAAACAAAAAAAAAGAAAAAGAAAAAAAAAAAAAAGAAAAGAAAAATGTATCCCTATGCAAAGGATTCCTTCCTTCTATCCCACTGGTGAGATGAGTTCTGTAACCCTTATGCTATGAATATGTGTTAGACTGCTATATGTTATAATCTTGCCTATCACACTATTCGTCTAGATAGTACTACATAAGGGAAAAAAAAGATCTTGTAAAGAACAAAACAAGATAATCATCAGTTTCAAATGCTTCCTACATCAACTCAGAAAGCCTTTCTCAATTTACATTCCTCTTTCAGGAAGACTATCTAAACAAGGAGACACTTTAAAGTTAACTGTATTTCCCCACCCAATCCTACCCCAAATCAATGGCTACATTGAATATTCTTTCAGCACTGTTTCAAGTCTCTTCCTCAAACCCACTAAGTGACGCAGAGATGCCTGTGACACATGACAAGAAAGGTAATACATTCAAGATTCAAAAATAAAATTTATAATCCTACAAGAAAATATGAACTCCAAACAAGGCCAAGAGCCACACAAAATGTTCACTAAATTTAAACTATAAAAAGCAAATATTGCAGTGTACACCTTACCTATAATTAAACGTATAATTTACATGTAAATCTTAGGTACACGTGCCTTTTGTTATTATTTTAATGATGTTTTACCCTCCCGGTAGCTTGTTTTTACTCTGGAGGCAGAAGCTGCTATTTACAGGCTATGTTTTGCAGTTTTTCCTTTCTCTATAATCAATTGTTTTGTAGTTTTTTTTCTTTCTTTATAATCAATTTCAACTGACGATCCTGAATTCTGGGACAAATGATTCAATTTAATGATTTTTTTTTTAAAGCTACACTTTCAAACTGTCATTTCCAAAGAGCCTTTGGAATACACCAATACACCTAACAGTTCTCGTTTCAAAACCGAGATTTACATATTCTTTTAGAAAACGTGGACAAAGACGACCTGGGCAGCTAGCTCTCTGAAGTAGTCTGCTTAACCATTCCGGGGACCGCCTCATTCCGGGTGGGGGAGTAGGGGGTGGGGGTGGGGAAGAGCCAAGACAGTGGAGGCGATATCCGGGAGTCCGGCACTTGCCTGACTTCTCCACCAGCTCCCGAACATCTTTCTTCTCAGGCAGCCCGGAGTAGCCCAGCCCTCGACACTCCAGAATGGTCTTCAGCTTCTTGAAACTCAATGCCACCGGATCCACCAGCTGAGTAGCAAAGATGCCAGTCTCGTACCACACAATGGCCTCAAAAAACCTGGCCAGGACGAACAGGACCAGGAAATACAGGAGCAAGAAAAACAGCTTCAGCCACATCTTTGCCCTCTTGGCGTCTCCGGGAGCCGGGACGCCTTGGACAAGGGAAGGGGATCGAGTGCTGGGCGACGGAGCGCAGCCTGGGCGAGGGCAGAGAAGGCAGCGAGGGCAGCGAGGGCGCGCGGCGGTGGCGGTCACCGGCGGGCCATCCCCGCGGGGAGGCAGGTGGATCGCGGCGGGCGTGCGGCTGAGGACGCCGGCTCTGGCCTTGCGGTCAAGAGCTAAGAAAGGGAGAAGGAGGGACGTTCAAAAGCACCCCACCCATCGAGCCACAGACGGCTGGAAGAGGACAGGAGCCCACCAGGGGTGACCCCGGAGGCAGCTCCGAGAGACTGCGGGCCAGCGGAGGGCGGTTGGGACCAGACTGCGTGGCCGTGGTCCGGAGGGCGCGGTGCTCGGCTGGGCCAGGCCCGGGGCCCGGCGCGCCCAGCGCGGGTTGGAGCGGCCGCCGCAGCGCCGCGCCGAACGCCCAGGCTGTAGGCCCCGGCGGCCGCCCAGGCCCGGCGGCGGCTCCAGGATCCCGCGGGCGGCGCCTCTCAGGCCCGCGGCCCGCGAGGGGGCGTCGCGGCGGCTCCCGCTGAGGAGGAGCGCGAGACGACAGTCGTGAAGGGAGGGGGAAAAAAAGCAAAAAAATAAATAACGCTAGGCCCCGACACCGCTCTCACGGGCGGCTTCCTGTCAGCTGCGTAGCCGCGCGGCGCCCAGCCCCGTGCGGATGCGCCGCGCCAACCGCGGCCACCGTCCCTGCCGCCTCCGCAGGCCGCGGCCGTCACCCCCGAAGCACTGGACCCGCTGCAGCCGCGGCCTCAGTCAAGACATAACAACTGACGTCGGCACCGGGGCGGGGTCTCGGGAGGGGCGGGGTTAGAAGCCGCTGGGTGCAAGGGGAGAGAGGGGCTGCGGAGGGCTGGGCTGGGTACGCCTCCTGAGTTACTCGGCTCTCGCGGTCTCAGCCCTCTTCTGCACTTCAGTCTAGTCACTGATTTCAGTCCTGGGATTGGACGTTGGACCCTGCGACACTGTGCGCGTTTGTGCTGAGCGTGAAAATAAAGGCTGCTAAAGATGTTCGTTTTTGTTTGTGGTTTTTGTTTTGTTTTGAGACACTGCTTTATTATGTAGTCCGGGCCCGCCTGGAACCACTTTGTACACCAACCGGGCCTCAGAATTCAGAGATTGCCTACCTGGCATGGAAGTGCTGGGATTAAAGCCGTGCACCACCACACCCACCCAAATCAGAGCCTTCGTTTTAGGTCCAGTCCCTGTAAACTGCGGATATTTTAGAGGTTTTGTTTTTTGGGTTTTTTGGCACAGCTGGCTTGAGGTACTTGAAGTGAAACTCTGAAAACATATTTTTCTACCTTTGCTTTAGAATGTGTTTTTCACACATGCATGTTGGGAGGAGGTTTGGCCAAAAAGAATGTTAGTATGTGATCCAGTTGTGGCTAGTGTCCTAGGGGGTTAAAAAGTAGACAATGAAGGCCTGACTTCTCAGGACAAAAGTTGTTAGGTGTGGATAGGTCCAGGTACAAAGGTCTGTGTGTTTTAGCCAGCCAGAAGAGCTCATATAAAATGAGTTTGACCAGCAAGCGTATGGTACCCGGTTCCGTGTTTATTTAACTCTAGCAGGGTCATGCTCTTTATTTAAATATCTGTGTCAGTCTTTAGGAAGAGCACAGTTGGATTCATGAACTGAACAAGGCTTCCATGAACCCCTTGATCAGGAGAACAAGCAGGAATTCCAGGACAAATGTTAGCCAGAAAGCAAAATCGTGAACAACCTTAAACCGGTGGTGAAATTTTTAGGAAGTGTGACCCTCAATCCGGGAGCAATGAGCCATGGAAAACAAGGAATGGATCATAAAATGTAGACAATGAATAGTACTCTTTTTAAATGCAGTTAACAAAGGCATCTCAGTGTCCAGCTAGTGGAGGAGCAGGGCGAGCAGGAGTGTACAGCTTCACTCTTCTGTCTTCCTAGCTTCAGTGTGGTTTGGTTTCCAGGGCAGCAGACCATGTGGAGACTGTATTAAACAGTTTGTGCTGACAGGCTTGGCTCTGTAATTTCAGCATCCTTGATTTCATGGTATAGCACTGTTATATGGTGGCATTGCTATTCAAGTCTAAACACATAAATGATATGCCTTGCCTCAAAGGGATGCATTTTAGTAATAATAGACTCTTGTCAATACACGGAGTGAATAACAGAAAAGAAGAACAGGTAGAGAAAGTAAGAGGATGGGCTGAGGATGGAGCCAGACAGGCCAGAGTTTAAAAGTAGAAGATTAAGTCATGAGAAGAGAAGGGTGGAGGGGGAGGGAAGGAGGGAGGGAGGGAGAGAGGGAGGGAGGGAGGGAGGGAGAAAGAGAGGGAGAGAGAGAGAGATATTAAAAAACAATTTTGACTTCATTTGTTTGTTTCCATTGCCTCAATTCCCAACCCTTTTCCTTGTTCCCTCGTGGTTTAGCCCTTAGGAAAGACAGACACACCAGTGAAAGTAGACGTGTGGATAAGGGTAACATATGGACATATGTCCTCTATTGGGGTAACATATGGACATATGTCCTCTATTGGGGTAACATATGGACATATGTTCTCTTATTGGTAGATGTAGACAACTTTCCAGAAAGGTAATCTATGATGTGAGTTAGAAGATTCCCCACAAATATGTGATCTTGGTACAGGAAGCTTTCTTCAGGGAATTTTATCTTGAGGAAATTATTGGACACAGATGCAAAGATATGTATGACATTTTGCCTTAAGGGCTGAGTTAGTCGAAAGAAAAACTCACGGGTGATGATTAGTCTTCATTGCTAAGTTTGGAATCACCTAGGAACCATAGCAGTGGGTATGGCTGTGAGGGAGATTCCAAAGAGGTTTAACTGAAAAATGAAAACTCATCTTGAATCTAGCTCTATTCCATGGGCTGAGGTCTTGAATGGAATAAGTAGGAAAAAAAGAAAGAGGAGGAGGAAGAGGAGTAGTGGGAGGAGGAAGAATAGTAGGGGGAGGAGGAAGGAGAGAAGGAGGAAGGAGAGGAGCAGCAGCAGCCAGTTGAGCACCAGCGTTCATCTCTCTGCTTCCTGGCTGTGGACATAGGGTAAGCTGCCACCTCAAGTTTCTGCCCTCACATTTACCCCACCATGATAGACTGTACCTCCTCCAACTGTGAGCCGGAAAAAAAAGCAAAACAAAACACCTCTGCCCTTCTGTCTTGAGCTGCTTTTGTCACAGCAATTAAAAAAACAAAACAACTAACAGAACATGAGAACTAATCAAATAAAATAACACAAATGTCAGTATTACACAGCTACTAAAAGGAAAGATAACCAAATGGTTATAGACATGGACTCCTGTCCAAAATCGTTTAGTGAAGAAGAAAAAGGAGTGGATAACTCAGACATTTACAGGATGCTTCGAATTTTAGATTTGTTTTAGAAAGAGGCTGAGGAGGTGGCTCGGTGGGTAAAGTGCTTGCTGCACAGGCATAAGAACCTGAGTTTGGAGCCCCGGAATCCATTGAAAGTCTGTGCCTGTGGCTCTAATGCTGAGAGGGTGGAGAGGAGTGGGGCCCTGGAGCTATAACCAGCCAGTCTATTCAATCAGTGAGCTCCAGGATCGTATCCTATCCTATCCTATCCTATCCTATCCTATCCTATCCTATCCTATCCTATCCTATCCTATCCTATCCTATCCTATCCTATCTCCAGATCCTATCTCAAAAAATAAAGTAAAGCCAGACATGTTGGCACACACTTGTAATTCTAGATTTTGGGAGGCAGAAGCAGGTAGATCTCTATAGGTTTAAGGCCAGCCTGGTCTAATACACAATAAGTTTCAGGCGAACCAGGACTATATAGTGAGACCCTACCTAAAATATATAAAAAACAACAATAATAAATAATAAGAAAAAGAGAGATAAAGGGAAGCACCCTAAGTTGGCCTCTGCCCTCCACATAATACAAACAAGCACACACACACACACACACACTAAAAAGTCAAGGCATTCCCTAAAATGTAATTGTATTTATTGCTTAAGTGATACTGGGATTCAGATTTTTCTGTTCTTTATCCTTTTTTCTTAATTTATTAAAACTTTCTTATAAAGGACTTGAAAAAAAAATCACACAGCAAAATTAACCAGACCCAACGTCTACACACCCCGTGGCCTCCTGTACAGTAGAAGAGCCATTTGTGGAGCTCTGCCTTGACCTCGTTTTTACCACCCATAAAATGAGATAGAATGTCTACTCAAGTTGTTGAAAAGATTAAGTGAGACAGTCAGGCAGTGGTAGTGCATGTCTTTAAGCTCAGCACTCAGAGGCAGAGGCAGTCAGATCTCTGACCAGCCAGCCTGGTCTACACAGGGAGTTCAGGACAGCTACAGCTACACAGAGAAACCCAGTGTTGAAAAACCAAAAAGGAAGACAGGTGGGGGTGGGGGAGTGGGGGAGTGTTCAGAGGCAGACGCCACTGGTATTTCTGACACATTACTTGTATTAATTGAACTAAGTTTAAGGGGGAAAATGTCAAAGGTAGCCAGGTGTTCTGACCCACATCTGTGGTCCCAGCACTGGGGAAGCTAAGTTAGGAGGACCTTGAGTTAGAGGCCACCTAGGCTATGGGATGAAACCTTGTCTCAAAAAGAGGGGTTAGGAAGACTGTGGGGCAAAAGAGAGAAAGAAAACATCTGGCTGAGCTCAATAAAACAGGGTGACTCTATACAGTCCAATAATTCTTTTCCTTTACCCTCATAGAGGTAACACACAGTTAACGAAGGCAGGGAGCATGTCAGCATTTCATTCCTACTGGGACAATTCTGAGTGAAGGCAATGCTGATAAAGTGGCATCGAACCGACAAATTTACAGCAGAACTTCCCAAGACAAACCCTATTACACATCCACACTTATCCCAGCTAACCCTCATACCATTTCCCAGAGACTACTCCCCTCAACCATCCAGCCAGCTTACTTACATGCCTTCTTTCCTCACTTGCTTGCTTGCTTCTGTGTGTGTGTGTGTGTGTGTGTGTGTGTGTGTGTGTGTGTGTGTGTGCTTGTGTGCGGATGTGGAGGTCAGAGGTTGATGCTGGAGTGGTTCCCAATCACTCACTACCTTCTTTGTTGAGACAGAGTCTCTTACTGTTCCAGGAGCTCACAGACTGAGGTAGACTTGGGTAACAAGTCCCAAGAATCCTCCTGTCTCTGGGATTACTGGTGCTAGGGACTGAACTGAAGTCCTCTGTCTTGAAAAGCAAACACTTTATTTTCTGAGCCATCTTCCTCCTTCCTATTTCTGGCATTTCTTTTTTATCTACCTCTATATTTTCAAAGATTATTTTTCTATTGCTTTTCTTGACTTTTTCCATTTTATAAATTACATATCATTTTTTTGCCATATAATGACATTTTGTATCTTCTTTCTTACACCATTTCCCTCCCTTTAATCTCAATATTACAATATATATTCATATAAATCTGTTTCATGGTTGAACCACAAAATTTATATTTTCTTTCTAGTGTAACTATTCATTTCCTCTGAAGTTAATAAGTAACTCACAGGCTGGCCTGGTGGCTCATACCTTTAATCCCAGCACTGGGGAGGCAGAGGCAGACAGACCTGTGTGAATTTGAGTCCAGCCTAGTCTACAGAACAAGTTCCAGGATAGCCAAGAGAAACCCTGTCTCACAAAACAAAAACAAAATTATTAACTCATATTTTGTTGTTTTTTTTTTCTATTTTCTGTGGCCATCCACTTACTCATCCCCAAACTCCCAACACTATAAAACTATTTCAAATACTACAGGTCCTACACTGTGCTGGAAATAACCCTTTTGCCCTTAGCTGCCTTGTTCCAAACTGGGTTAGGCTGCATTGCAGAGCTGCTAACCAGGAACCAGGATCTTTCTGTGCTCCATGGGATTTTTTTTTTTTTTTTTTGTCCCTGCTCCCTGTTTTGAAGGATCCCTTTTTTCTTTATGTCTTAGATGTATTTGCTTCTTTCACTTCCTTGTGTACAGGGACCACGTCTGGTTCCACAGAGGCTATTCAGGAAGCCGACACAGAGGCAAACTCTGGAGAAGTTACAGGTCCAGTGGCCCACGGGTTTAACCCCAGCAGTTGGAACACAGAGGCTAGAGACAGGTGGATCTCCAGGTTTATGGCTAGTCTGGTCTACCGAGCAAATGCCTGGTCAGCCAGGGATACACAGTCTCTATCTTAAAAAACAAACAAGCAAACATACAAACAAAAGTCTGTTTTCTCTTTCCTCACTTTTCTTAGAAGGAACTAATAGTTAATATTTTACCCTAATTTCCCTATCATATCTTTTTTTACTCTTTACCTGAGCCAACAAGCAGTTAGGAAACACATCTTTTCTCTAGATTATATATGCATACTTTTTTTCTTGAACCACTTAAGAGTTAGCTGAGATTCCTCTCATGTTTAAACTATATTGTTACTACTAAGTATAGAATCTTAAATTGGCAATCATTTCCCCTACCCCACCAAAAAATTTAAAAACACTGATCTGCAGTTGTTTCTGTTGGAAAGCTGGTACGATTTTGATTGCTGCCTTTAAGGTGATATGGCTCTCCTGTAGCCTAGGCTGACCCCCAACTTACTATGTACACGACCTTGAACTTCTGATCTTTCTATCTCCCATGTGCTAGTACACCTGGGACATGCCCTTTCTGTTCTTTTTGTGTGATCACCCTGAAAATGTTAATTATAGCATTTTCCCCTAAGGTGTCTTTTATCTTTGCACTCTCTTGGAGTTGGTTTCCTCTCCACAGGGGCTTGCTTGTTTGTTGCATTTTGGTTTTGTGAGACAGGGTCTCACTCTGTACCCTGGCTGACCTGGAGCTTGCTATGCGACCCTGAATTTGCTGTGTGACCTTGAATTTGTGGGAATCATCCTGCCAAAGAGTCCCTGACTCCTAAGGGATGGGACCACAAGTTTGGGCCAGTTGTGATCATTTTTTATTTGTTTATTTTGGGTTTTGTTTCTCCCATTAGATATTTGTTTTAATGTTTTAGAGCATCTTGGTTCTCTGTTCACAGATTCATAAATATGAAATGCCAAACAACTCATTGGCAATTAATTTTCTGAGAGTGGGTGGGGTCCCTGTGGGGTGAGAAGCAAAGCTGAGCCACCTCACATTCTTCAATCTGTTTGCTTTCCCCAAAGAATTCTATCTAGGGTGTTCAAAAATGGTCACCAACAGTCTGGGACTGAAAGGAAGAGGTGGGACACAACAAGTGTCAGCAATTTGATTTGTACTTAGTACTTTGGATTCCTATAGGATGTGTTAGGGTTTCTATTGCTGCGATGAAACACAGTGACCAAAAGAGCAAGTTGGAGAGGAAATGGGTTATTAGATTTATATACTTCCACATCACAGTCTACCTTCAAAGGAAGTCAGGGCAGGAAGCTAGAGGCAGGAGCTGATACAGAGGCCATGGAAGAACTCCACTTACTGGCTTGCTCTAAATGGCTTGCCAATCCTGCTTATAGAATCAAGGACCACCAGCCCAGGGGTGGTCTATCACCCACAATGGGCTGGACCCTTTTTCACCAATCATTAATTAAGAAAATAACCTACAGGCTTGTGTATAGCCCCATCTTATGGAGGCATTTTCTTTTTTTTTTTTTTTTTTTTTTATAAAGATTTATTTATTTCATTTATATGAGTACACTGTAGCTGTCTTCAGACACACCAGAAGAGGGCATCAAATCTCATTACAGAGGGTTGTGAGCCACCATGTGGTTGCTGGGATTTGAACTCAGGACCTCTGGAAGAGCAGTCAGTGCTCTTAACCACTGAGCCATCTCTCCAGCCCCCCCCCCCTTTTTTTTTTTAAATGTTCGTTTTATTTGTTTGTTTGGGGTTTTTGTTTGTTTTTTAAAGATTTATTTATTTATTATATATGAGTACACTGTTGCTGTCTTCAGACACACCATTAGAGGGCATCAGATTTCATTACAGATGGTTGTGAGCCACCATGTGGTTGCTGGGAATTGAACTCAGGACCTCTGGAAGAGCAGTCAGTGCTCTTAACCCCTGAGCCATCTCTCCAGCCCATGGAGGCATTTTCTTAATTGAGGTTCCCTCCTCTGAGATGACTTTAGCTTGTGTCAAATTGACATAAAGCTATTCGGAAGAGGGTGCCTCAGGGATAAGTTATCCTTATAGGAATGAGTTATCATCAGCTATGAGCTATGAGATAGCCCTAGTGCTTCCAAGTCCACAGTCAGTCTGTTTATTTCAGAGGATAAACATCACATCTTTGATTGAAGATCAAAAGATTCTATTATTTTAATTCATCGTTTTGGTTGAAGAAGGCAAGTGTCTGGCTGCACATAGCCCAAAGCAGTTAAGTTAATATTGTCAAGTTCTAAATCACCTAAGAGACTCTGAGTGTGTGTGTTGGGGCAGGACGCTAGATTAGGTTAATTGGCATAGCACAACTCACTCCAAATACCACTGGGCTGGGGTCCTAGGCTGAATAGAAAGAGGGACATGAGCTGCACCATCTACCTCTCTCTGCTTCCTGGTGGCGTAGAGATGAGATCCGCTGCTGTGGACTGTACCTTCGAGCTGTGAGCCACAACAAATCTGTTCTTCCTGAAGTTGTTTTGTTGGCCATTTTGTCCTAACAATGAGAAAAGTAAACAGTGCATCCAGTTCACAAGGCTTGGAGCAAACCCCTGGTTTTCAGCCCCACACGCCACCTTGAGTTTTCAAAGTGTTGTGCTCCCAAATTCATAACTTTACTTGGGTTCTGTGACATCAACTAAGTGATGTGGCAGAGGGCCCACCATGCTATTGTCTCTTCCTAGGAGCCTAGACAGACTGTAGTTTGTGCCCCTTCTGGCTATTAGGTTGGGTAAGTGACTGAATTGTGGCCAGTGAGAGAGAGAGTAGAGGGTTGTGCATTCCATTCAGGTCTGCCCCTCATTGGCATCTCCATCCCTCTCCAGACCCCATGTCCAGGAAAGAGACCACTCCATGTGGAGACCAGAGGTCACTGTGAAAGAATCACTTCTCTACTTCTACCATGGGCTCCTGGGGATCGAACTCAGGTCATCAGGCTTGGTGGAAAGTGCCTTTACCTGCTGACCCAATGTGACGGCCCATGCAGCTTTTTTTGTGGAAGAGTTGTTTTATTTTCTATTATTTTAATTCACTTTGTAGTTAAGACACAATCAATTTCGGAGAGTCAGTGATGCAAGGATGGGGTTCATAGAGGATAGAAGAAAATTCTGTTAGTGCATAGATGCAATTCCAGGAGGCAGAGGCAGGAATGCAGCTGTGAATCTGAGGCCAGCTTTGCTATATACTGAGAACATGCTTCAAGACATAAGATTAAAAAAAAAAATTCCCAACACAATTTTGCCTTCTAGGGGAGATATGGAACATGACAGACAGAGACCTGAGCTCTCCTTAGATTGTCTGGCAACACAGATTTAACATGGACAAAGGAATAATTTTAAGTCTGTATCTAGCCTATAGGCCAGACCACCAGCATATTTACTGTTTCTCACTTCTGGGGTATGCATGTGTATGTGTAGACCCCGTAGAGTCATGTGGTAAGGAAGTATTCTTCTGCTCAGCTACATTCCCCTTTGGGAATGTAAATTACTTAAGAATAGGAAACCTCAACTGAGGAACTGCCTCTATCAGGTTGGTCTGTGCACATACCTACGGGGAATTTTCTTGATTAACAATTAATGTGGATAGGTCCAGCCCACTATGGGTATTGCCACCCTGAGCAGGTGGTCTTAGCTTGTGTAAGAAAGCAAACTGAGCAAGCCAGTAAGCAGCACTCCTCCAAGGTCTGGGCTTCAGTTCCTGCCTCCCTCAAGGGTGGACTGTAATCTGCAATTCAAATAAACCCTTCCTTTCCAAAGCTACACCTTTTGCCCCGTGTTTACCACAGCAACAGGAAAAGGAACTAAGGCCAGCATAAATGTTAATTTAGTTAGTAACAAATACTAAATAGAATGGGAGCCCTTCATGTAGCAAAACTACCCGGCAACAGGTTGTCCTGAGAGATCTTTGCTAAGAAAACCTCTGTCATGGTACCAGGCAAAGGGTACATATGAACCCCTGTAATCCACTCACCTGCATTTCCCCACCAAATCACCTTCTGAGTGAAGTCCTCTGACAGTTAAACAAACTGAAGATTTTGTTCTTGATAGGAAATCTCATGATGTAGCCCAGAGTTACCTCTGACTTAACAGTCTTCTTGCCTTGACCTCCCACATGCTGTGCTGAGACTTCAGGCATGTACCACTCTAACTAGCTGATTTATGTTTGAAAGCTTACCATTAGACAGTGTATAGTTATATGTACCGTTGATTTCAATGCAACATTTATAGTCACTGAAAAAGACAGTTTAGATTGGGCCCTTAGGCAAGTAGCTTACCTATTACTGTTTATTGTTACTGTGAAAAAACAACCCAGCAGGCTCAGTGCACCTCCTCCAGGTACGGATTCTGCTGTGACCAGAAGTGTCTGCCCTGTCCTTGCCATGTAGCAATGACCTTGTCGACTGTCTAATGTCATGGTACTAGTACCGAGTTACTTTCCTAGTACATTGAAGCCAGGCGCTGAAGGAAAAAGAGTCTGTAACTGAGTCAGCCTGAGTAAAGGTGTAAAGAGAAGTCTTGAGTGAATTTCTCAGACCCATACAAGTGGCAAAGCCTTCCTTTGGGTGAGGTTCAGAGGGATAGCAAAGCCTTCCTTTGGTCCTAGTCCAAATGCTGCCAGGGTGTGCAAATACTAGTGTGTACCAAGAATTGACCAGTTTGTAGAAAAACTGGCAACTGCAGCCTTCCTTCTCTAGGATTGTTACAACCTAAAACTGCTCTGCTTCAGAGAACTCCTACCTAAGACGAGCCAACTCCTCCTCTTTCCAGAGCCAACTCTTTCTCTTTCCACTGAACTCCACAAACACACAAGACCAGGGTTGTTGTGTAGCTGGTGCTCTCCAGCGGAGCCAGCACAGTCCATGGGAAGGAATGGCAATGCCTTCCTCTGGCTGAGGCTGAGAACCAGCTCCCCTTTCCCCTCCTCAAGTGCCAATCTGGCTAACATGTTTTATAGCTCAGTGATGCTCAACCTTCCTAATGATTCAATCCTTTAATACCCTCATGTTGTGGTGACCCCCAAGCATAAAATTATTTTTGTTGCTACTTCATAGCTATAATTTTGCTACTGTTGCGAATCATATTGTAACTATCTGTTTTTCTGACAGTCTTAGGCAACCTCTGTGAAAGGGTTGTTCAATTACGTTTAATTTTATCAACATTGAAAACTTATATTCATTAAAAATCAAAATAAATCTAAAGCTCATTAACTCTTTTAACAATTTTATTATTATTTAGTATGGTTGTGCCCATAGTGTCTGTGCCACTACATACATATGACAGCCAGACTGCAACTTTACGGAGCTGGTCTTCCCTCTCCACCTTTACACAGGTTCTAGAGATTAAATTCGGGTCATCTGGCTTGCCCAGAGAGTACTTTAACCCCTTGAGCTACCTCACTGACCCTTAAAGATGTTCTTAAGATCACAAGAAACAAGGTACATCAAAGGAGAAAATATTTGCGAAACTTATATCTGAGATATATATCCAAAATATATTCCCTCAAAGCTCAAACAAAGCAAGGAAAAAAAATTAATTGAAAGATTTAAACGGGCTGGAGAGACAGCTTAGTGGTTAAAAGCATGAAGTGCTCTTCTGGAGGATCTGAGTTTGATTCACAGCACCTATTTCTGGGAGCTCGCAACTACCTGTAACTTTAGTTCCAGGGGATCCAACTTCTCTGACCTATATGGGCACCAGCAAACTCATGTGCACATACCTACACACAGATACACATACATCATTTCAAAAAATAAAAATTTCTAGAAGATTTAAAATGATTTAATATATGGTTGGCAAGTAAACATACCAAATTGCTCACATATTTAAACTGTTTAAAATAAAAATAATATATGATAATATAATTATATAATGTAGAATCTCATATTTATAATTATAAAAAATATAATTTATGTATTATTATAATTATATAAGTATATAAAAAGAAATACAATTATATAATTATAGCCTGGTCTACAGAGTGAGTTCCAGGACAGCCAGGGCTACACAGAGAAAACCTGTCTCGAAAAACCAAAAAAAAAAAAAATATATATATATATATTTGTGTGTGTGTGTGTGTGTGTGTGTATACATATATAACTATGTATAGTAATATATAAATAATATATAATTTATAAATATAATTAATGCATAAATATATAAATTTATGTATAATATATAATAACATAAATATATGGTATATATAATAATATATAAAATAAATATATAAATTAATTATATAATGCATTACATATATTATATATAATTATGCATTATATTGCAAATATGTAATTATGCAAATATAGTAATTATATAATGTTACATATATTATATATCATATTATATATGATCGTATTATATATGATCATATTATATATGATCATATTATATATGATACAATTATAACATAATAACTTTATAATAACAATTTAATATTTAATATATTTGAAGACAACCTTTAACCCTCAATGAGCAGACACGATGTATCTACTAGAACAAATGGAACTGGACAGATTGGCCACACCAAATGTTGGTGAGGATATGGAGAAAGCAAGATACCTGTTCTTATTTTGAGTTCCTATTACTGCAACAAAGCACATGCTCAAAAACCAAGTTGGGGAGGAAAGGCTTACACTCCCAGATCATAATCCATCATTGGAGGATATCAGCACAGGAACTCAAGTAGAGCTGGAACCTGGAGGCAGGAGCTGATGTAGAATCCATAGAGGGGTGCTGCTTACAGGCTTGCTCCCCGTGGCTTGTTCTTCCTGTTTTCTTATAGAACTTAGGACCACTAGCCTAGGGTTGGCACCACCCACAATGGGTTGAGCCCTCCCCCATTGATCACTAAATGCCTAACAGCCGGATCTCATAGAGGAACTTCTCAACTGAAACTCCTTCCCCTTTTATGACTCTAACTTGTGTCAAGTTGATACACAAAACTAGCCAGTATACCTGTGAACCTCTTTGACAACATAGGTGATCCAACCAACCTGGAAAACTTGGTTTAAATGCACAATGCATATGAAACACCTATCCACTTCTAGGTGTTTACTCACATTAATTTATACCTGCATAATGACTTATGTATAAATGTTCTCCCAAGCTTTACCTGTAATAGCTGGAAAGTAGAAACAATTTCATTACCCATTAACAGGTGAATAAATGAACTATAGTATATACATAAATATCATATTTTATAATAAAGAAGACTGATATGTATACTGATATATATGTGTGTATGTATGTATATATACTGATACATACACACACATACACACACACACGTACACACACGTGTATGTGTTTCTTTATCCATTCATCCACTAATGGAGACTTGGGCTGATCATAACTTGGCTATTGTAAATAATGCTACATTTGTATAGCTATCTATACTGTAGGTGTGCTTTGATTTCTCCCCACAGGTCCCAGGGATGGTACAGATGGATCTAAGTTCAGGGTTTTTGTTTGTTTCTTTGTTTTTCTTATTTTTAAATGAACTTCTACAATGTTTTCCATAGCAGTAGTACTAGTTGACACTCCCATCAACAATATGTAAGGGTTCCTTCCTGTCGGGCTACATCCTCACCAGCATTTTCACTTTGTTTTATTTTGAAACATGGTTTCTCTACATAGCCTACCCAGTCTTGAACCTGTGGTCCTCCTGCTGTCAGCCTCCTGAGTGGTGGGGTTACAGGCATGTATCAATATGCCCACTCTCCTACTGTCTTATTCTGAGAAGAGCCAACAGCCCATGTGACGAAGAGTTGAGCTCTGACCAGCAACCACAGGGGTGAGTGTGAAATCTCATCCTCCTTTAGCCCCTCTGGTTCCTTACATTGACCACAAATTTAGCTGAAACCTGAAATTCAGGGTTCTGAGAGACTCTAAGTAGAGGTACTCACATCAGTTATGCCTGACCACAACCCCATAAATGGTAGGTGTGCAGGCTGGTTTTTGTTTGTCAACTCCACATAGCCTAGCATCTCCTAGGAAGATATCTTTAAGAGGAATATCTATACCAGTGGTTCTCAACTTTTCTAAGACTATAATCCTTTGATATAGTTTCTCATGTGTGTTGCTCCCCAACCATAAAATGACCACATTGCTACTTCATAGCTATAATTTTGTTACTGTAATGACTTGTAGTGTAAATATATGATATGCAGGATATCTGTATGTGATCCCCAAAAGGATTGAGACCCACATGTTGAGAAACACTAGTCTATACCTTGTTGGTCTGTGGACATGACCCCGAGGGATTGTCTTAGTTGATGATTGACGTAAGAAGACCTAGTCCATTGTAGGTGGCACCATTCCCTAGGCAGGGCGTCCTGGACCATGAAAGAGAGGAGAAAGCTAGATGAAGAAAGTGAAACTGAGTTTATCCTCTCTTTGCTCTTGCTCTTTTGACTGTGGTTGTGATGTGACTGGCTGCTTGAATTCTTGTCTTGACTTCCCCACATAGATGATCATAACCTGGAATTGTAAGGCAAATAAACCCTTTCTCCCCAGACTCTCTTTTTGTCAGGTTATTTGTTACAGCAGCAGAAATGATACTAGAACAGGGGGATCATGCTTGCTGTTTTAACATCGCACATTGCAGGATAATTTGTTATGCAGCAGTAGGTAACTGATACATACAGTAACAACTTTCATTTTCCATACTCAGCTCTGTCACCTCCTCTAGATGCTCTTCCCCCTCTCTTGCTTAAGGTTTTTTTTTTAAAGATTTATTTATTTATTATATATGAATACACTGTAGCTGTCTTCAGACACACCAGAAGAGGGCATCAGATATCATTACAGATGGTTGTGAGCCATCATGTGGTTGCTGGGAATTGAACTCAGGACCTCTGGAAGTGCAGTCAGTGCTCTTAACCACTGAGCCATCTCTCCAGCCCCAGGTTTTTGGTTTTTTGTTTTTTGTTTTCCTTTGTGCTTTCTTGTTTCAGGTCACTTTCTAATACAATGTCCCAATTTATTTATTCTACAGAACTTATCAACTATAATTAAAATTCACTTACTGTGTGTGAATAATCTGATAGTTGTCACCTGACTACCTCACTGGTCTACACCTAGAATAACACAGGGCTCAAAGGCTTACTGACAAAAATAAAGGGAGCAATGGTTCTGAATTATTCACCCAGAAATATCCTGGCACTTGGTGAAACCACTCCCTCAAACCAAGAATAAGCTGTGCTGTGATAGGCACCGTGACAACCAAAATGTCCTGAAGCTGTTTGTAAACTTGAGAACAAGGCCTACTCTCAGGCACTAGATCAGGCAAGTATCCTGCCAGAGACCCAGAGCTGTAAGCGGCAGTAAGAAGCAAGATTCAAGGAAGGTCTGTCTGTGTTCAATGAACCCATGTTGTCAGAAACAATAAAAATTTTAAAACCACATTCATCAAGGAGCTGGGAGAGGAAGAGGAAAATGGTGAACCATCTGGGTAAGGGAAGCAGAAGGTGCTTGGGGCCTTGGGCTGCTTAAAGAGGATCACAGTGCGGGCGGCCAACCGAGAGTGAGATGGGTATGGCAGGGAGGTCTCAATCCATCCGGGAAGAATGTACTACTGATGTCTTGTTAAGTGGACATGGGCTCAAATGCTTTCTAAATATCACCCCATAGACTAGCTCTGAGTGTGGGGAAAGCATCTGGGCTGGCGGCGAAGCTTCATTTTGAGTAGGCAGTTAATGAGAAGACTCCTAAGTGGCCAAAGTTGTGTGATCACACAGAGTTGGGGGCTCAGCCTTCCATAGCTATATCACCCCCTGTTGTAGTTTATAAAAAGGAAAAGAAGGCAGGGATATGTTTGGTAGAGACATGGTATGGTGTGAGGGAAGGGGGTGCCTCTGCCGGCCTATGCTGAGGCATCCCTGCCCCCTGAGGTACCAGCCATACGACAGTATAGTATACAATAGAGTTTATTAGGTGCATGGGGAGGGGAGTTGAGGGGAGAGAGAGAAAGAGAGAGAGAGAGAGAGAGAGAGAGAGAGAGAGAGAGAGAGAGAGAACAGGAGAGGATGGTCTGAACATGTGGAGGGGGGGGGGGAATGGGGAGAGGGGAAGAGAGTAAGAAAAGCAAGAGCAAAAGAGTGAGGAGGGGCAAGCAGCCCCTCTTATAGTGAGTCAGGCATACCTGGCTGTTGCCAGGTAACTGTAGGGCAGAGCCTGGATGAAATGCCAACCCTCTCCGCCCCCGCCTCAGTCACATAAGGGCCAGCAAACACAGAGAAAAAGAGAGTGAAAAGATTATAAACGCTGGAGGAAGGAAAAAAATAGCTGGCGGCTGGTAGTGTATGCCTTTAACCTCAACATTTGGAAGGCAGAGGCAAGTGGATCTCTGTGAGTTTGAGACTTGCCTGGCTTACAGAGCAAGTTCCAGGACAGCCAGGGCTCCACAGAGAGACCATATCTTAAAAAAAAAAAAAAAAAAAAGTCAATCAGTGCTGGAGAATGTGGAGAATGAAGAGAAACGCTAGGAAAGGCAGTCTCTCAGGTCGTGGTCATTGCAATCACAAACCCACAGCAGCAGCCGGACAACCTGCACAAAACCAGCACATACAAAGAAGACACACGAGCTGCTGAGATGACTCAGCAGGTACGGGTGCTTGTCACGAAGGGCTGGCAACCAGAGTTTGATCTCTGGGGTCAATGTAAAAGTTGAGCAACTCTAAGAAACTGTCTTCTGGTCTCCACATGCGAAGTGTAGCATGCTTCCTCTAACTCCCACACACCACACACACGTAATAACAATATATATATTTAAAAAAAACAAACATGAAGTTAGGAGTGGATGACTTGGAGAAAAGAGGATGTGAGCAAAGGAGAGGGGGCCAAAAGAGAGAGAGAGAGACAAGGGAACCAAGAGGACAAAGAGGATGTGTGGCCAAAATGACTGATTTATTGTATAAGAATCAGAGGCTGGGGGAAGGGAAGGAAATCTCCTGAGCTGGAGAGATTTAGGGCTGGGTGCAGGTGAGAAGAGCTGAGGGGAGCCACCTGTACTGTGTGTGTCTGGTGACCAGTGGCCACTATGGTATGTTAATAAACGTTTGTCCTGAGTTTCTTTGGGACCTGGGAGTAAGGGAAGTTAGTGGGAGTGCACATAAGAGACACTGTATACATGTCCCAGAAGTATTAACAGGAGAACCTCCCAACCATCTAGATGCACCTACCAACCCACTACCCAAGTAGTTTTGTAGAGGCGAACTTCTGATCTCCCATGTGACTTAGACTCTTCAGCAGATTTCTGTGAGTTTTGCAGATCTGTGGCCCTGACTTAAGATGTAATGTGTAATGGCAGACATCTGTAGGTGGCAGGCAGGGGGATTGTAAGTGAGTTAAAGGCCAATCTAAGCTATTGTGGTGAATGATAGTGTAGTTGCTTACGTACAAGACTCAGAAGGAGGAGGAGGAGGAGGAAGAGGAGGAGAAAGGGGAAGAAGAGGAGGAGGAAGGGGAGGAGGAGGAAGGGGAGGAGGAGGAAGGGGAGGAGGAGGAGACAATGCTTTGGAGGGGTTACAAAATGTAGCACACTTGACGAAATGGTTAGTTATCTCACTACTACTGCCCAACTTGCCCCTCCTCCTTGGTCTCATTAGCAAAACTTTAAGAGTTATAGATACCTAGAGGCAAAAGAGGCAGATGAGATTTGGTTGCCACTACCATGACTTTAGTAACCAGTCTGAGCCTGCTTCCCTGAGAACAGGAAAAGGCAGAGCCACTAAGTCATACTTGGAGATGAGCTTTCTGCTGCTACCCACAGATAGAGGGATTCCAAGACCAGGCAGCACAAGCAGAGAAAGATAGACCAGAAGGAGGGACCCCGGCAGGTTTGTGGCTTGGTGTCAACAATCCTGTTGCCCTGTGCAAGTACTGGCCCTGCTGTGCCTACAGGTAGTGCTCCTGGGGCCAAGCCCCATAGCATTCCATTTGACCCAGGTCTGCAGTAAGTCTTTCTTTCCTCTGCAGCCTCTTTACCCTTGGATCACCTCTGAAGTTGAGGAGTTTATCCCTTTGTGATGGTTATCTTGGTTGCCAGTTTGAATGGATCTGGAATCCCTAATGACAAGTCTTTCAGCATACCAGTGAGGGAATTTCTTGGTTGTTTTCACTGAAGAGGGAAGATACCCCCCTCCCAAATCCTCCACCCCTTCCATCTCCCCCTGCTCACACACAACCCAGAAACAGAGGAAATCAGAGAAAGAAAAGCTTTCGAGTTTTGCCTGCTTGCTTTCTTGTCATGCAGGCAAGTTCGTCTACCCTAGCTGACACCAATACTACTACTCTTCATGGACATCAGAACTCAACTGCTTTGGCCTTCCAATGTAGACTGAAGATCAGTGGTTTTCCAGGAATCTCCAGGCCTTCAACATCACATTGGGACTGCTGAGGACTCTGGCCTCAAGGACTTAGCAACTACAGGATTCTCAGCCTCTCCTGTATAAGGCAACCATTGCTGGACTCCCTGGACTGCATCCTGTATGCAATCTAATACCCCACACACAATTCCCCTACACATTCTGCTAGTTCTGTTCCTCTAGAGTACCCTAATATACCCTTGTGTTGTATTTCTCCAGGACATGCCTCAAGACATTAAAAGCAGCTCTGTTAAAAACAAAACAAAATAAAACCAAAAACAAAACCAAAAAATGAAAACCTAACAAGGATATACATTCCTGACCCAGGCTCCCACAAGCTTTCTGTTCATATGCCAGCTTGTGATGTCATCTTGAGCACCTCAAAAGCCCTCAGCATTGCCTTTCATTGGGGTGACTGAAGTGGAGACCAGTCCCATACTTCTGTGTGGGATATTCTGACAACATCTGTCCCTACATGCCCTTGTTTTGTGCCTGGGACCTTTTTGCTTTGTGCTGTCTGTAGGACCCCACTCAGCTGTCACCTGCAGCATGGAAGGACGGTACTTTAACACACTGTGCAGTAAATCTTTACCTATCGGGTGTGGGCTAGGTTAGGTGATGGATAAATATGTCTTCCGTCATCCTTGGATGGATTATGTTCAGAAGGTTGCATGGGCTGAAACAGCCAGCCTTCTAGAATGCCATTCAATTCAGTGCCCAGCATCCTGTTGGTATTCTTTCCCATTTGCTCCCTCTGTCTTTTCTCTACTCTTTTCCCTTGGGATTTTTTTTTCAATTAAAAACCTTATTCAAACCGGGTATTGTTATGTAAATCTTTAATATTAACTCAGGGGAGGCAGAGGCAGGGAAGGAAGTCTACATGGGTTCAAGGCCACCCTGGAGTAGGCTAACCAGGCTATGTAGAGTGACATCTTGCAGATGGATAGATGAAAGAGAGAGATGAAGTATTTTCTCGGGCTTTGCTTTCAGGAACGCAGGTCTCTAGTCATCATCTATAAAGCAGGAAATATTTGTATCTATGTCCAAAGTTGGTTTGAACATCAAATAGTGTGATAGTTAACTTAGCTGTCAAAGAGGCGCCTATACTAGTAAAATTCACTTGCGAGTATGTCACTGGGCATTTCTAGGGATTGCTGGTACAGCAGCTGGGAGGGGTGTTTTCCCTGAATGTGAGCACTCAATGGGCTGAGGGTGATGCAGAGATAAATAGTCAGCCAGCTAGCCCAAGCTTCTCTTTTCCTGAACCATTTGATCAATTACCATCTACCATGGGGAACTAAACACCCCTGGGGCTATTGCAAAAGCTTCCCTAGCAAAGACAGACTTCAGAGTATCATGTTCACACTGGTTCTCCGTTCTCCTCTAAGGTCATATCAAACCCAGCACGGAGTTCCGAGGAACCTTCCCTGGAAATGTCTCCCACACGACCACCCTTTTCATTCATCTCCTTCTTTTCTGAGATATTTATTTTGTGTGTGCACACCTGGCACATGTGGAAGTCAGAAAACAGCATCCAGGAGTCGGTGCTTGTCTTCTACCATGTGGGTCCTGGGGATCAAACCGAGGGCATCAGGCTTGGCAGCTGTGTCTTTACCCCTGAGCCATTTCAATGGCTCTCACTGACCTTTTGGTTTGTCATACCTTAGCATTTCTTCCAACTATTTCCATAAACACCTCCCCCTGCTCCCTGTGTGTCTAATTCAGAGCCATCCTTCATTTCTGCTCCTCCTCCCTCTCTGCTTCCTGAAGCTATAGATTGCAGTTCCCTGTTCACCTATTTCTCCTCTTGCCTTTTGCGTCTCAGCTCACAGCAGACCGAGGATGTTCTTCTTCCTTCTCTAGAGTTAACCCACTAGCAGCTGCCTCAACCTGTGACATTCCCAGTTCTGAAACTCCATCTTATTTCAATCCATACCTAAAAGCCACCGACTGGCAACGTCTTAACCATGTAGTTATACAATCCTGGCTCTATGTGCTGTTTGTACTACTCTTGTCCCAACCGTGTGTGTGGAGACAGTTTGAATGCCATAATGGCCCAGTCAGGCCAGGAGTCTCCTTAAAGAGATGAAGCTGAAATTCTGTGAAGATCAAAAAAAAAAAAAAAAAAAAAAAAAAAAAAAAACCCTAAAGTTTACAGGATAGAATGCCAAAGTTTTTTTCATTCTATCCATCCATCCATCCATCCATCTACCATCTATCCATTTGGATTTTCAAGATGGGGTTTCTCTGTATAGCTCTGGAACTCACTCTGTAGACCACAATGACCTCAAACTCAAAGATCCATTTGCCACTGCTGCTCGAGTGCTGGGATTAAAGGCATGTGCCACTACTGTCCCACTAAGGAGATTTAAATATATATATATATATCTCACATGTGTGTATGTGTGTGTGAGTGTGTGTGTGTGTATATGTGTGTGTGCACATGCATGCATCTGGTGTTTGAAAAGCCCATGGAAGCCAGGAGGGCACCAAAACACCTGGAGCTGGACCTTCAGGCAGTTGTGAGTCACCTGACATGGGTGCTGAGACCTGAATAGATCCTCTGGAAGAGCAGTCAGAGCTCTATAACTGCTGAGTCATCTCTCCAGCCCTCAGAGCAGAAAGTTTTCTAGAGACACTATTCCAGAGATTGTCAGAGGGTCTCTCTTGAGTACTTGGCCAGATATTGATCAAATGTGTGCATGAGAAGGAATTTCCCAAGCCAGATGAAGAGTCACTAAAAGGAATAGAGATATCGGTAACGGAATTACTGCAGAACTGAGAATAAGGCTTTTCCCCCACAGGCTAGGTGGAAAAGTTTATTATTTATAAGACCTTGGCTAACATACAAAGCATTACCTCATTGGGAGAGTAACTAGCTTTGAAGTCTGCACTGGTCTATTCTCACTTGATGGATCAGGAAGGTAAGGTCCAAAGTATCACACTGTTTCCAGGTAACAGTTACACACAAGAGAAGAGCTTGCTAGTATGTTTATTAACCTTTTATCACTGCAACAAACGTCTGAAATAATCTTACAAAGAGAAAAAAATTACTTGGCTCAAGGTTCTAGAGAATTTCACCAACGATGGTTGGCTTTCAGCCTGTGATGGGGTAGTTCAGTAGCAACGACATGTGGCAGGAAAAAGCTTATGACTAAAGAAAAGAAGAGGCCAGAGGTCAAGCTTGGTGTCTGCCCCTCTCTACCTTCATCATCATTTGTTGGAGTCATAATCTCTTTTGAGGGCACACCCTCAATGACCTAAAGACACTCCCTCACTGGACCTGTCTGTTAAAGGACCCACCATGTCCAAATAGCAACACCTGGGACTAAGTCTTTAACATACAGACCTTTGGAAGATACTCATTCAATCTTAGCATCTGAAAAATAGTCATGAAACAAAGCTTGACAGTAGTCAGAAGAAAGAGGCACATTACAGGCAGAGGCACAATTATAAGGGCAACTTCAGATTTATTGTAAAAAGAGTAATTTAATATGATAAACAAGGGTTGGGGAGATGGCTTAGTGGGTAAAGCACTTGACATATAAGCATGAGGACCTGAGTTTGAATCTCCAGAGCTCACTAAAGGTCAGTACAGCAGCAAGTGTCTGTAATCCCTGTCCTCCTAAGACAAGGTGGGAGGCAGGAATGGGAGAACCCCTAGAAGCCTGTGGGCCAGATAGTCTGGGATACAAGGAAGTGAATAACTCAGAGATCTGTCTCGAAGGATCAAGAACCAACACCTAAAGTTGTTATCTAACCTCCACTCATGCACCATTATGTGGACATTCTGTGGCATGCATGCACCCAATTACACACATGAAAATGCACATAGACATACGCACACAATATGGGCAATAGCACAAATACATACAGTTAAATTGCTTTCTTCACTTAGAAATGTATTCTGCTCTTTCATTTCTGGAACACCATTCATCTGTGTATAGCTATACCATAATCTATATGCAACCAAACCTCTAATTTTTCAGATGGACATTTTCAATATTTGGAATTCCAATGGGCATTGCCAACCATCTTTGATTCTACTACATGATCCCACAAGTTATCATAACTGATAATTTTCTTAAGAGAAATTCTCTAAAAGATATTTTAAAATAAAGGATAGGAACGTTTTAAGTATTTTTTATATATTCTATTACCCATCAAAGAAGTTATACTTCCCTCACCATCAACGCACATACTTTTTTTTTCAAAGTATACTCCATAAGTGTAGAGCATGAAGAACACATGTGTTCTGCGACCCTTTGTTATCTGTGGGCAGGCCAAATGGAATGTAAATGAGGTTGCTTTTTACATCTAAATTGGAGTTAGAATACACAGCTCAAGGTAATCATGGTGAACCAAATAGATTTCCATAGAACTGGGGAACAGAAGGCATTTACCTCTGCATAAAAATAGAAGAAAAAAAGGCCTTACTGGAGGCAATCAATAATATACCCATTTTTGTTAGTCTTGTAAAATTGTTTTTCTCAATACATTAACAAAACAAAACAAAACAAAACAAAACAAAAAAGGAGTAAAGGGCCATTCCAAAGCTGGAGGATGTCCCAGGAGGAGGCTTGAAGTGTCAAAGTCAGAGGAAAAGAAGGCCTTGGGAAGCCTGTGGAATGTCTAAGAATAAAATGTAAATGACTTTTCTGTGAGGTCCAGAGATCCAGAGAATGATCTGTGATAGCTGTATATTTTTTTGAATGAGCAAGTTTATATTAAGTCTATAGTAAGCAAAGAGTAAGAGAATAAATATCGAACACCGATAGAGAGAAGCAGCAGCAAACAACAAAGCATCGTCAGGTCAGGCGCTCACAACATCCAGCAGAGATGACTGGAGAAGCCCTACTGAGAACATGGTCAGAAGGCAGCACCATCAAATCAGAGCTCACAAACATCCAGCAGAAAATGGATTGTGGGAGTTGAGGCAGTCCGCTGTGGTCCTGACTGAGAGAGATTGGCCCAGAGGGCCCCTAATGCCCCCTTCAGGGATAAGCTCCTAAGCTGAACTTTTGGCTTTATGTTCTCACTGTAGGCATTTTAATATGACAGGGTGAAACTGTGTATTGTGCTAAAATAACCTTGGTTAGGAACTGTTCACTTTCTAGCTGTTCTCGATGACTTGGTGGTTTTGGTACCTATGCTTGCTTGTTTTCCTTTCTCCTTGCTGTGGAGTTAAGGGCCAGCCTGCCTCAGGGCAAGGAGTTTTGGAGACAAGACAGGGCCTCCCCCCAGATTTTGCTTTCAACTAATTAAAGCAACATAGGGAAATTTACCAATACAATGCACGTTCCTGCAGCTCCTGACTACATACCCCTTTACAATTTAGCTGATATTTTTTAAGGTGTGAGGGACATAGTAGGAGTCTCATGGAGGGTATGGGACTTTACATACTATCATCATACTAACCAACCCGGAACTGCCTTTGACTAAGAAGTCTCCAATTTTGTTTGCTTGTTTGCTTGTTGGTTGGTTGGTTGTCAAGACAGGGTCTCACTTTGTAGTCCTGGCTGGCCTGGAGCTTGTTTTGCAGACCAGGTCAGCTTTGAACTCACAGAGATCTGTAGCTGTCTTGTTGGAGTCTTGGGGGAAACATATTCCTTCGTCCCCTGCCATTTCCTCTATGGCATTTAAAATCAAATTTCCCATTCTGCCTTGTCCCCATATCTGGGTGACACTTATAGCTGTTTTTAGCTACTTTGTGGGTTCTTTGTTCTTCAATCCTGTTCCCACCCTTTCAACCCCCTAACACTAGGGAAGAGAAAAAAGAATAGAAAGGAAAGGGTTCCATGTTATCATTAGACTACCTCTTGCTGATTAGGGGCAAGTTTGATCTTCATTGTCAGGATATCTAACTTCCTGTTGTTTCTTACAACAACCCAAAGCAACCAACCACCAATCAACAACCCACCCTGCCTCTCAGGGCAGCAACCAACCACCAATCAACAACCCACC